>NC_027754.1:41662492-41709062 GCF_000695525.1 Brassica oleracea var. oleracea | reverse complement strand
CAGGATTCAGAGGGTAGACAGAGATGGGTGGCACTTCACAAAAAATGGGAAATACACGGTCAAATCGGGTTATCAGGTAGAACGGATTTATCCAGATAGGAAGAGACCACCATTGCTGATTGGCCCCACAGTGAATGTTCTGAAGGCGTTCTGTTGGAAGATAAGGTGTCCACCAAAGTTAAAACATTTTCTATGGCAATTGGTGACAGGATGTATATCAGTAAGGAAGAATTTACAGGCAAGGGGGATTCAAGGGGATCTTTGTTGTGCAAGATGTGGAGCCCATGAGGAATCAATAAACCATGTGTTTTTTGAATGTCCTCCGGCACTCCAGGTCTGGGCTCTCTCGAAGATACCATCAAATCCAAATATTTTCCCAACAAGTTCTCTCTTCACAAACATGGATCATCTATTTTGGAGAGTTTTTCCGCAGCTGGAAGATCATCAGTTTGCATGGATACTATGGTACATCTGGAAAGCGATGAATAATAAAGTCTTCAGTAATTTGGATATGGATCCCATGGATACACTTAAATTAGCGGAAACAGAATCAACACTGTGGACTGAAGCACAAATATTGAATGAACAGAGGATAATACCACAACAAGTGGATACGACATTGCCGTCAATTCCAGGAAGATGGTGTTTCACAGATGGTTCATGGAAAGAGGGGGATATTTTTTCAGGACAAGGTTGGCTCAGCACCTTAGAAGGATTTGAGGGATTGTTGGGGGCAAGGAATGTGAGGGCTAGTATATCTCCCCTTCATGCGGAGATGGAAGCGCTTCTTTGGGCAATGGAATGTATGAGGAATTTACGTCAGTTTCAGGTTACGTTTGCAACGGATTGTTCTCAATTGGTGAAGATGGTTTCGGAACCAGATGAATGGCCAGCTTTTGCAAATTACTTGGAGGATGTCAAGACCCTAAAAGAGAGCTTCACCAGATCAGAGATCATCTATGTACCAAGGACGCAAAATACAATGGCGGATAGACTAGCACGCAGTGCTAGGAAGCAACCGTCTTTTGTCGTTCACATGGATGCAGATCACCCGGTTTGGTTTACAGAATCCGTATGAGTCTGTAATAGTTGACGACAAAAAAAAAATTTTTAAAATTTTTAATTTTAATTTTTAATTTTTTTAAAATTTAAAACTATATCCCCAAAACTCCACCCTTTAACTCTAAACTCTAAGTCTATATTAGTTAACCCTATGATAAAAATGTACCTTATTTAATATAACTTATTTTGGTAATTTTCTTTATTAATGGCTTGAAAAAAATTTTAAAAATACTATCCTATGGAATTTCTCTTTTTATTATCTTTATTTAATATAGTACTATTTTATGTGAGAATCACGTACGAATTTGTGGTCGGCTGAACAAATACCCTGTGCAGTGCCTATAAATTTGATAATGAATGTGTTCCCACTTCCACATTATTGGTAGTGAACATGGAATCCATAGCAGTTTTTGGGCCAAAACATGGATCCCATGTCTTTTTTCCTTCTCCTAAAAACTTGTTTCCAGTAAACCAACTCTCTTGCTTTCCACTGATGTCCGTTCCCACTAAGCCTCCAAAGTTTGTTCGTCTGAAGGCAACTACTACCATGACTAGTGATGATCAAGAAAGCAATCGCACGTTTACGGAACTGCTACCTTCTCCATGGACTGATCAGTTCCACTCTGTTTCTGTCGATGTCTCGGTAAGTCGATATATATATCTGGTGGTGTACATAGAAATGTAGATATACCTAATCAGGTATATATAGATTAGAGACAGAGCCGGCTCTAAGCCAAAATAATATTCAAGAAAGTAATAATATAATAAGAAAATAAAAATGATGTTTAGGACGGAGAGTTTGAACTAATGACACTTATAGAGGGAACGTAGAGGTAGGATCACTAGACTACAACTAAATTTTTTTAAAAGAAAATCTTTTAGCCCTAAAACACGCCCTAAGCATGTGTATATGTTTTACTGTAGGAAATGGATGCTCTTAGGAAAGAAATCGATGTAATAAAGCCAAAAGTGAAGAACGCGCTCGTGTCTTCCCAAGGGATTGACTCGGCGAAGAAGAGAATCCTCATGATATATTTGTTGGTTAGCCTTGGCCTTGCACATCACTTTGAGGACGAGATAGATGAAACTCTAAAAGAAAGTTTCGAAAAGAAAGAGGAGATGATGGAAGGTGAAAATGACTTGTACACAGTTTCCATCATCTTCTGGGTTTTCAGAAGATACGGTCACCACATATCTTCCGGTAAATGAGACTCTTACCTAGTTAGGCTTTTGATTCTACTCATAGAAGTGTTTGCTGTCTATAACTATTTAAAGTGTAACAAATTGATCCATTTTGATTAATAGATGTATTCAGGAGATTCACAAAGGACAGCGGAAATTTCAAAGAATCTCTTCTCGGAGATGCCAAGGGTATGTTGAGCTTGTATGAGGCTGCTTATTTGCGGAAGACGAAGGATTATATAATGGACGAAGCATTGATATTTACATCGAGACACTTGGAGTCACTGGCTGCTGATGGAACGTGCCCGCCTCATCTCTCAGTACGTATTCGAAATGCTCTTACTCTACCTCAGCACTGGAATATGGAGATGTTATTCCCAGTGGAATATATCTCATTCTTTGAACAAGAAAAAAATCATGACGAGATGCTACTCAAGTTCGCTAAAATCAGTTTCAAGTTAGTACAGCTCCAATACCTTAACGAACTCAAAATCCTTACAGAGTATGTAACATATCTTCACATTAATGGTATTTATATGGACTTGAATTACAATTCTTTACAGAAACTATTCTAATCAAATACCTATAACTTTGGATGCAAGATGGTACAATGATCTAGAGTTTGAATCCAAGCTACCACCTTACTTCAGACACAGAATCGTCGAAAATCATTTCTTTGCACAAGCGATGTGCTTTGAGCCACAACTATCACGTGCAAGGATTATAATGGTTAAGTACTTCACCATTTTAGTGATTCTAGATGACACATTTGACAGATATGCATCTCTTCCTGAAGCTGAAGGCCTCGCTAATAGCTTGGAAAGGTATCAAAAAATTAAGTAAACAATGATTATTATAGTGATAATGATGGTGATGATGATGCTGAAGATGTTGTACAGGTGGGCTCACGAGCATACCATGGATAAACAGCCTGATTATTTGAAATTCGTGTTGAACTTTATGATAGATACTTTCGAAGAGTTTGAAAGAGAACTTGGGCCACAAGGAAGATCATACAACGTGAGCGCCTCAAAGGAAGTGGTAAGGCAATCAAACTATCTTCTTTATTGGTATGTTTAAGACATAAGCATGCATATAACAATCAAGGGTAATACGCTTAAGAAACTAAACTAATCTGACTAATTATTTTTTCCTTAATAATTGTGCTAATTTGTCAATGAAAAACAATTTTGAAAAATACTGTGATGTGACATATTATTCTTAAAAAGATATATTATCAACAATTTTCATGATTCCAGTTTTATCCTTAATTTAAATGTTACATAAACCATTATTTTGTAGGAGATATATGTGGATATATAGTTTTAAAAAATTTAAGTCTAACTCTAAAATTTAAAATAAAATATATCTTTCATTTAATAAATTACATCCATGTAAAAATTGATAAGATAGGAATATTTTTAACTTGTTATGGGGGAAAAAATCACGTTTTTCATAATAGCTTAAGGAAATACAGATTCACATGTTTCATTTATTCATTTTGTCTCTCATTTTTTTTCTCGAATACTCAAATATACTTTCGGAGATCATAATATCTTCACAAGCTATTAATCGTTGTTTTCCTAGTTTTTCTCTTCCTTTTTGTGCAAAACAAAATAAATCATAAATGAATTACTAGAAAATGAAAAGACCTAGAGTAAGAGAGCTAGAGAGAAAATCTTTTATTATGATATATTAATAATACAAACAAACAAATTCATATTTGTAACTAGCAGTAAGTTAAGCCACAAACACCACACACACCAAATATTCCTCGTACATTTGTTTTTCCAGAAAATTTGTTATTGCCTTTGGTTGCCAACTTGC
The DNA here is from genome assembly GCF_000695525.1 of Brassica oleracea var. oleracea. NCBI lineage: Eukaryota > Viridiplantae > Streptophyta > Magnoliopsida > Brassicales > Brassicaceae > Brassica > Brassica oleracea. Next base: position 41,704,991 of record NC_027754.1, on the reverse strand, counting down.
ATGCTCATCTTTTTATTATTAGTAGTATATCAATATACTGTCATATGGCTTTGGAATAACTTTCAACTGAACTCGCAGGATTATATTTCAAGGAAAAGAAAGGTCATGGGTATATCATTAGTTCAAAATAACTTTAGAAAACTACATTTAGTGTTGTAACGTAACGCAGATCTATATTATTGAGCATGCAGTTGAAGACATATGTGAAAGCCAACTTTGATCTCGCAAAGTGGGGCCTAGTTTATCACGTGCCTAGTTTTGAGGAGTACATGGAGGTTGGTGAGGTGGAAGTCGCAGTGTATGCGACTTTGGCAAGTCGATACATGTCTATGGGAAAGATGGTTGCAAAAGAAGCTTTTGAATGGCTAAAGTCCAGACCAAAAATCGTCCAATCTTTATGTGTCAAAGGTCGTCTTATGGATGATATAACTGGTTTCCAGGTACATATGCGTAAACCATTTCTTCACATATCGGGTATGTATACTTTCTTGTTCTATCTATCATCCCGACTTACACATACACTATTTTAATTAGGATGACATTAGTAGAGGATACGTCACCAATGCTGTCAGCTGTTATATGAAGCAATATGGAGTTTCCGAAAATGAAGCTTTTAGGGAGCTTAATAAAATGGTTGGAGAGGCTGATAAGATAATAAATGAAGAGTTCTTGACAATAACTGGTGTGCGACACTGTGTTCTTAAGGCAGTCATTGATCTTGCACGCATGATCCACGTCTGCTACAATGGATACGAAGGTTACACAGATCCCCAAGGAAAAATTAAGGAGTACATGACTTCTATGTTCGTGGATCAGATCCGTCTTTGAAGACTTTGGCAAATGTTTTTATCATTTACCTGACTTTTTTCTTTAATAACATCATGTGCTTTCTGCTTTGTTTTCACCGTCTACCATTTGATCGTTCAGATGGCTTTTAATAAAACACAAAACATTTTGTGTATGTTGTTATATTGTGGGCTTCTTTCTTTTAATGAATTTAAGTAAAATGCTATATTTAGTGCTGAAACCTAGTTAATTAAAGCCTTTTTTCAAAAAAAAAAAAAAAAAAACCTAGTTAATTAACTGCTGTCCTTGTGGATATCCTAGGTAGACGTGGAGATCGGAAGGGTGGTACAGTTTAGGCCAGTTTAGAACCAAATGTACCCAATCAAATGAATTAAGTACCGAGCTGAGCCGGATCCTCGTAAAATATACGAATGGTACCAGCCTTGCCAAGTTGCCAGACACTGATCCTTACCAGAAGACATGTAGTGAGGGTATATCCTGAAGACCCAGAGATGATGGAAGCTGTGTACAAGACATGTTAGGATATCACACAGATTACAAGATCATGAATTGAAAGAAAAGTTAACAGTTGCGTATATTTGTTTAACTATTCAGATTTGTCTCCTTTTTCTTTGTATACTATGTTTTCTGTTTTATCTTTCTTGTAGAACATCAACACTTCTTGAGTCTTGAACTATCCACATTATATAATTCTGTTAATCTTGTTTTACTATTATCTCCCTCCAATAAAATTCTCTAGCTCCTTAAAAATCCTCATCACTTTCTTTAGTTCGCACTCCTGTAATGACCCATCACTTGATGTTGTTTACAGATATTCAGTTTAAACAGAAGCGAAAGCTGAGCTTATGATCTAGGTGGCTTATGGTCTTCACTGATGCAAGTAATTAACTACCCTCCAAATACTTTGATAATATGAAAACTAGGTAGTTCGTGCAAGCAGATCTATCTTTTTGATATTGTCGTGAACTTGGGGGGCATGGTCTCACGTTTGTAGCCAGTAATAGTTTCTCATTTTATAGAAGATGAAGTCAACAACACTTGACTAGTTATATAGTAGATTAGATAATTTTACGATCGTGTTTCAACCCAACAAGAAAAAATATGGAATGACTAATTAGATGATAAATGCACTTTTTTTGTTTCTTGAATCATTTCTATAATTGTATTCGATAGTGTTAAGTAGCACTCCTCGATAAGATAAGACCATGTAGTGAATGATTTGGATTAACGAAAATAGAATTTGAGCATAAAAACAAAAATTACTTAATTAAGTTTTCTACACACTTCCTTGGCCCCCAATCTGCACAGATAAGGACAAATGATTATTTTGTTATGCGGACAAAGCCCGTTAGAATACGACTTATACGCACAATCAAAAATAAATAAATAAGAAAAGACAAACCAATCAATGTCTTACACGTCATACCAAGCGATGTGGGGCCAACGTAGTGCAGCTAAGGGTCAAGAGTAAGAGCAGCGATAGCTCACCCCTTAGCCCAAAAAAATATTTTAAAGCAATAAAGAGAAGAGAGAAGCCCAAGGGCTGGAAGGCCCGCCCCTTAGAGACACGTGTCAAGGCGAGAGAGGAACAAAAAAATCGGAGAGGAAAGAGGCGAGGTTTCGTTTCTGGGTTTGGTTCTCTCTCTCTACATGATCAGTTTATGACCATATGGATCAATTGAATAAGCCTGTAAGTCTATCATACGATGAACAAGTCCCGTGACTCATGATTTACTAATTTAATTCTCTTGTTCATTGAACTTTTTATTAATTTGGTAAACTGCAGAATGAGTTCAAAAGAATCGTGTCACCACTGAAGTACCAGACGAGGTGTGTTACTGCCTTCCCTGATCAGCAAGGATTTTTGGTATGTCTTCTTATATATCTTTTTCGATTGTGTTTTGGTTAATTCAATGGCACGGGATTATATTGCTGATGCTAACATTGCATATACAAAATGTTTTGTCCTTGAGAAGTTTTAAGTTGGTTATTCTAATAACCAAATTAAGTATAGTAATGTTGGAAGTTGTTTCATCAGTCGCATCTTATCTAGATCACAGAAACTGTTCAATATATAACCATTAACCAGATCCGATTCTCTCTCTATATAGGTTGGTTCAATTGAAGTGCGAGTTGGTTGGTGTTCATCATCTGGATGATTCTCAGCAGAACAAGAACTTCACATTCAAATGTCACAGAGATGGGAATGAGATCTATTCTATCAATGCTCTCAACTTCCACCCGGTAAGCTTTCTATGACTCAGGTAGTCTTAAAGCTTTAGACCATGATTACCGGCAATCCTTAAACCAAATGACTGATATAATTAAATCATAAATAAATAAAAAACTTTGTTACCGATCCTTAATTAATGATCAATCCTTAGAGTGGTCTTTTTTTTTTTTCTTTCTCACCGCTTCTCGGCTTCTCGTGATCTTCGTCGGATCCAAACCGACGAGCTACTATGTCTCTCACCAGTTGCTTGCTTCCCTTCCCTCAGTCATCAACGGCTCCTTTGGCCTCCACGTGTTGTTGCCATCTCGCCGCCTCTTTTTCTAGCTTTCCGGTAAGCATATGTGCTCATGGATCCAAAGATGGTAGGTTTGGTGAAATCGAGCGTTAAGCTCGGCTGATTCGCCCTGCACCAGCACGTACCCCGCCTCTTCAAACTGGTGAATTTCATTTTCTGATTCCTTTAATAATCCATCGTGTTAATTTTTCATTGATATGTAATTATTAGGGTTTTTTTCTTTGTTTTGTGTTTCACTGAATCATGCAGAGACAGCTCATCCTCAACGCAGTGGTATTGGCTCTACCATAGCTGATGGTATGTGTGCTGATTTTTATTTTTCCTTGATAGTTTTGTGGTATGGTTTGGTGATGATATGTTTGTTTATTTTGGAACTATAGGTATGACTTGGGGTGCTGGAAACGCAATTGGACACAGGGTTGTGGATGCTGTGATGGGACCAAGAACCATTAAGCATGAAACCGTTGTTTCTGAGGCTGCTGCCCCTGCTTCTGCGCCCCATGTTGCCAACAGCATGGGCTCTGCTTCTGCTGCGCCCCCTGTTGCCAACATGGCCTTTGCTTCTTGTAACAGTCAGTCCAAGGCTTTCCAGGAAGTAAGTTTAAAACCCCCCTTTGCTTTATCGGCAGCTACATAACTTTCATGTTGTTGTTGTAGTCTTATCAAGTTTGTTGCAGCAGGGTTACCATACACTATAAAGTTAATTTCAGTTCATTGGTTCACAGATTCTAAAGGATTGAGTTCCTTTCTTTTACAATTTCGACACAGTATAATGTCACAAAACTCTCATCTATGATCTTTCTCTGCCTCTTCTTGTGTGTACATTGCCTGAAACTTGATTACAATTCATTTTTTTTTTTTTTTTTAAGAACTCTTCATTAAGAAACTTCTATTGAAGCAAGAAAATTAGGTGATTCTTAACTAAAGTTTTTAACTAAAATTTAATACTTAAATAGTCATTAAGAAACCTAATGGGTTTCTAGGGTTATTCATGCTCTAATCGACCAAACAACAGGAGTTTCAGAAGAAGATCGAAACGATGGCTCTGAGTGCGACGATGGTGGGAGCTCTGCTGGGACTCGGCACCCAGATGTATTCCAACGCTCTCCGCAAGCTCCCTTACATGCGCCGTAAGTCCACGAAACAACAACCCTAATTGATCAAATGCGATTCTGGTTTGATTTTCCCGTCGGTTATGATTCTGGTTGGAATATGGTTAAGATCCGTGGGAGCATGTGGTGGGCATGGGACTCGGTGCTGTGTTCGCGAACCAGCTCGTGAGATGGGATGTGAAGCTCAAGGAAGATCTCGAGGTGATGCTCGATAAGGCTAGAGCTGCCAACGAGCGCCGTTACTTTGGTAATGTTTTTTAATTAATAGTCTTTTCGTTTTTTTTTTTTTTATGCTTTGATTGTTCTTTGTTTAGCTCAAAGGTTGAATCTTTTGCAAGTTTAGGCTTAGCTCGTTGCAAATCAGATTAGTCATGCACTGTTATGAACGCCAGATAATGTGTGAAACGTAATGTTTTTTTTTACTAAGAAAGGTCTCAGTAAGAGTTTAGATAGGCTGTAACTCGAAGTAATACTATTTTCATTACGGGATGCTAGAAACTAGATTTGAATTTGAAGGGAGTCTATTCTTTTTCTTCTTCTTATGTAGATGGATGATGTACTTAGTTTTTGTTTTTATGTTAAGTTCAAGGTCTTTCTTGTTTTAGTTTCATGTCAAAATCACTACTTATTGTGAGGGTGTTGCAAAATTTTGTGTTTTACAATTCTTGTTTTGTTGGATTGAATGTGTTTGCATACTTAGATATTTGACCTTTTCCTTGTTTTTTTTTTTTTTTTTCCCTGTTAAAATGCAGATGAAGATCGGGATTAGTTATGGAGTCATCTTTGACATCTTCAGAGATGAAATATATTTCCTCTGAAGTCATTTTCAAGTGCTTGATTTCTTTGATCTTCCCTGTAAAAGCTTTTCTTACACCTGGTTCCCTTTTGCTTTGGCACTGGAGCACTTTCAGTTTTGTGTTTTTGGTTAATGAACCTAAAGATTTGCGTTCTTATCTCACAGTTTGTAAAACTGGCTAATAATTTCGAATGAGAAACGTTTCAATGCTTAAATACTATTCAAGACTTCATCTTCTTTTACTCCATTTGGAAAATTCAGAAAACTCAGGTTTGTAAAAAAGGAAGCTTGAGAAGAAAATAAGTACCTGGAGGCAAGGTAGCCGTAAGAACCAGCAAAACTTTGACGAGGAGTACTCACTGCTTCCATCCATCACTTTCTTGAAGAAATCATGCCTTTGTTTGAAGAAGAGAGCGATTACAAGTATCATCAACACCATCGCTTCCAAAGCTGAGATTGCTGATATTGTAACAACTGATCTGGCACTAAGACCTTGTTGCTTGATGTTTCCTCCAGCTCTGTTGCAGTGACTAAGAGGGCTTCCATAGAGGAGGAATCAGCTGGCCATCTTGAGAACTGTTTCTTGAGTTTGCCTTTGAGTTTATTGAAAGATAGGTTGAGATAAGCCCAAACTCTTCATATCCCTATCGCGCTAGGAACTTAAGCAAACCTAAAAACTGGTTCTTATCGAGGGTGCTCCCGAGTTACAAATCTATTGAGGGATGGACCCGTCTAGGGAATTTCCATCAATATATATAATATAACACTATTTATCTTTTGTTTCAAGTTTTGATTATTATGTTTATTTAACTTGTACAACAAACAAGCTTTCATAGCTCAGTTGGTTAGAGCACCCGTTTAGTAAGCGGGAGGTCTTGAGTTCAACTCTCAATGAAAGCATTTTTTCAACCTTTTATCGGCAATACTTTTTTCCTTATTAAATTATTGTGATGCTTCCATATTGATAAGTTGAATATCTAATTTATGTTTTTGGTTGGACGGCTTGTATGCTCCTCCTCGTCTGATTTGCTTGAAGACCCATCTGGTTGTGTTATGTGCATCCATCTCTTCCTCTTGTTGCTGTTAATATACACATTAGCTCAAGTTTATATGAAAAGATACACTAGTCTTTTGCTATTGAATCACCATTTCTACAGTATGCTAACTTGATTCGAGATCTTTGTTCTTATTTTCCATAGGTAACAATGTTCACACATTTAAAGTAAATCGGATTTAATTCTATACAAATGCATTGTACCAAACAAAGACAAATAAGACAACAAATGACACTATACATTCATGGAAACTCTATGACACAAGACTCCACTTTGTTTCTCATATTTTTTTTTTCATTCTTATGAAAATCAATTACAACTGAGACTCTAGAAACTCCAAGATGGCTAAACCGGCTGCACCAACATCATCATCCAGTACATGTTCTGCCGGAGAATGACTTATTCCTCCACGACACCGGACGAATAACATTCCCACCTGTAGGAAAACCAAAACATATCCTAGTGTTAAAACCTAAAACTTTGTGGATCTCTTGTAAAACTTGTGATTGAAATGATCTCTAGCATCTTGAAATCTACTACTAATGTTGAAATACACATTCCACACTAAGGTGTTGTTTGAGTTTTAACTCAATTACCTTAGTTAAGTAAGACATAGCCATAGCATCATGTCCTGCTCCACTCATTAGCACAGGGACCTCGTCTTGGACCTCTCCTGTGATCTTCTTAAGGGCACTCTGAGCTGCTGATTTCAGCTGTAAACTCAAGTGCGGATCTGATATTACTGCATCTGCATCGTGCTGCAATGATGATAAAGCCGGGAACAAAATCAGTTGATAAGAATAAGACATCAAAGTGTATAGCAAATTACACCACTCACTTACCTTTCGTTCAATGGAGCACAAAAGCGATCTTTTGTCACATATTTGATACATCCTAGTTGATAAGTCATGGAGAATAGCATTGCGTCCTACGTCATCTATTGTACGTAAATCCACAGTGAAAGCTACCTGGATCAATTTCCATGAAACCATTTAGAGTACATTCACAAGAGAAATAAAAAAAAAAAAAATGAGATTAGTTTCTTTCTCTTGCCTGTCCTGGGATGACATTGCTAGCACTTGGCCAAGTAGAAATTTCTCCAACAGTACAGACAAGTGAATTAGCAAGAGATTCTATTGTCTCCTCGTTGCATTGGCCATCACAAGTTAAGTACTCTTTAGGGTTTTTGCAAACACTCTCCATTAGTACAATGAGTTCCGCAGCACCAGTCATAGGGTCTTGACGCAGTGACATTGGAACTGTTCCAGCATGTCCTTGAGAGCCTTTTACAGTAACCTGTAGAGTTCTGTCCATCTTGGTTAGCCTTCCCAAAGATTTTAAAACATAAATTTTAGTTATGAATACGTTACCTTGAGTCTAGTCTGTCCTGCAATACCTTTTACTACTCCTAGTGGATAACCAACATATTCAAGCACGGGCCCTTGCTCAATGTGAACCTGCATGAGAATACACCAATCAGTAATCAACATACTAGTTTGTATGTTTAACTGAAAAGGCTCTATTACCTCTACATAGCCCCAAACAGAAGCAGGATCATATTTGAGCTGCGTAAGATTTTCCTCTGTTATGTCTATGGAGTTCTCTTTTAAAGCATCTTGCACAGTAATACCACTGAGCGAATGAATATGGAAAAAAAGTGAGTATTGTATATCTACAAAGAGAGAAGAAGCTTAAGGTCCTTGAGTAAAAACCTTTTATCAGTAATCTCCAACCGAGAAACTGGCATGATACCAGCCAGAGCAGCACTGCCTAGGAAAGTACACTGGAATCTCACACCTTCCTCATCACTAAACGCAATCACCTGATCAATGTGTAAACAACATAAGTTTCTTGTTTATTCTCGTGACTATAAGATCTTACTAGGCGGGTTTTAACTGGACTAACCTCAACAGGTCGCTTTAGTTCTCCTAACTTCCCATTTACTTTCAGAACCTTCAATGCAGAGATAGCAGAGATTATGCCTAATGAGCCATCGTATTTACCAGCATCAATAACAGTGTCCTTTTAAACAAGCAGAAACAAATTGTCAGCACTATCATCTTATCACACATTAGGTAACAAGAAAATGAAGATTGTGAATTTACCATATGAGAACCAATAAGAAGAGCCGGGGTGCTTCCATTCTTTGGTTCCACTCGACCATGTACATTCCCCATGTTATCAACCCATCTGAAAAAATCCAGTTGTTTTTTGTTTAATTTACCAAAGCAAAGTTTTGTAGGTAAGGACTATAAACCAAAGAGAGTGGAGCTAAAGCTAACGTTGATAAACCGGCATCTTCCATCCATTCACGAAGAAGTTTTATTCCCCTTATGGATGCTGGACTCATGAAAGTCCTCTCTAAATGAGTAGCTGCATCACTCACCTACACATTTTTAAAAAAAATTATATCAAGAAAATACTAATATATGTAACAGTGTGATCTTCGAAGAGATTTATCAGATGGTCAATAAAACTAAGTATGATCTCCTGAGTTTTAAGAAATCTTCTTAGGCATTTAGACGCCATCTAAAACAGAGAAGCATTCACTTTCAAGATAACACTAGCTGGATCCCTTCGTATAAGAAACTTAATAAATGTTTCATTAGCCAGAAAATAATTTTTAAGTACAGTATTTGATTAAAATAAGAACAACCCTGAGAGACAAGGACACACTCAATCTACTTTATCAATCATGTTGGTCAAAGGTGAATACAAACATTCGAAGACATATGTCATAAGAAGGTGTAAACGTTATAGATTTGACATTAGAATATACATATTAACCAGTAACAATCTTGAAAACATATAATAAATGAAAACTATAAGCAATAGAATCTCCATGAACATTCTTATTTACCTGTCCAAGCTCGTGTAACCTTGCCACAGATTCGTCCCTAAGGATCGACAGATGCAGATCTTGCTTCGTCCCTTCTGTTTCACCGATTCCTTTTCCGACAATCAGATAAAATCAGAAACATAACAAAGAGATGGCGATGACTCATCGACATGAACCAATTAAGCAGCATCAAGAATGGACATAAACCAAGAATCACAAAAGGCGACAAAAGAGATAGAGATTTACCGAGGGAGATTTGGGAAGCAGACGACGACGAGGACGAGGCAGAGGAAGAAGAGGAGGAGGAGGAGGATGAAGAGGAGACAGCGAGAGGAGACAACAGAGAAATCACGAGGCACCAGAATATCACAAGCGAAGGGTGATGATGATGGTGATGGTTATGATGATGATGGTGATGGAAGCTAGTGTGGTAGGCATTAGAGAGGATATGATAAGATCTAGAGGAGGAAGGATGAAGAACCGCCATGGCTGCCGCTTTGAGAAGAGCTTTAACGACGAGAAGAAAACGATGAAAAACAAAGAAGACAGCCACGGAACGGAACCAGACCACTGACTCAATGCTATCGTCGTTATTATATATGAGGATGGTTTCAATGGTGGAGAGGAGGCGGCTGGTGGGACCCGTAGTCCAACTTGGACGTCAGGTTGGGGCCCATATTAAGTCATGACGTGGCAATTGTCAGTGGAATCTTGTGGAGAAGGTCACATGTAGTGAAGGAATCATGTGGATCTTGTAATGAGCAAAACATTAATATTTGTTTTTTGTTTACTATAAAGTTTATTATGTCCACTAATCTTGAATAAACCATTGTCAACAAAGGCGATAAGCATTAAATCGACCACAATGAAAAGTTAAAACCATGCAGTATTAAACAATTTCTTTCTTAAAAAATAAAACAAATCAAGTGGTTGTGTAAAACTGTAAAATACCCCTTACTGAATATCAACCTAAACTAAAATCTAAAGTGAAATTGTTAACAAATTTTTTTTTTATATAAATGTAACGTCTAGAAATATTTAAAGAATAAAAGAACTATAACATTTATTATTTGCCTCTATCTATTTACCAGCAAACCTGTCTCACTTCAGCAATTTTATAGTGCATTAACATTATGATGATATAAACTAAACACAAGTAGTGGTATCCAGAAAATCATGATGGTAGCGTTAACGTATCAAATATATTTTTTTGGTATTTTACGTCTCTTCCGTTATTGATTTATTTCTTTTATATACATTTGGATATTTTATAATATGTCTTTAACTCTTTTCAAAAAAATAATAATAATGTCTTTAACTAGTAATTTGTTTATTGAAATGTTCAGTGATTCGTGAGTCGTGATGCATTTTTCCTATTACCCATAGAAAAAAAAATTGGGATCCACTCCACCACCACAGGACGAAGATTCTAGCACCCGACCTACTTTTCACGTGATCGACGCACGTGACACTCAGTTTATACCGTGTGGATACTTTCATTAAAAGTTTAATACTCATATAAATAGCTCATGTGGCGTACGTAGTCTTTGTCATGGTGGATAAAGTTCAGGCAGGAAATTAGGTTGGGCACATATTATTTTGGGTTTATAACTATTCCCTGATTATTATACTTAATATATTATAACAAATTTCATGATTCATGACGCATGAGACATATATAAATCATACTGTTCGTTGTAAAATCATATTTAAATTTTATGTCAGAACCACTATAGTTTTCTTATACGGTATGACTATGAGGAACTTTACTTACAGAATTAGTTTTGTCTATGTATATATGTTGATGTTAGCATTTAAAAGTGGACTATAAATCGAATAGGAATAACATCTTCATAGGATTTTAAGTTCGTCGAGCTCAAAATGTTAGTCCAACCAAAGTAAATTTATGATCTTGAATTAATTTTTCTTTTTGTTATATTATTATCAGCTTACGCCACATAGCCCATTTTGTTAATTTGAATAAATCTGAGCCGATGCGTTTGTAAATTGTCCAACTTTTACAAAACAATAGCATAGAAATTGTCCAACTTCAATTATTGCATATCTAGTCATGCACATTAACATTTATTAAAGTAATAAACTAAAAAGTCATATAATTGTCCAATGTTTGTTGTTGATACGACAATCCATTTTCAGGATACTGGAATTTTGCTTACAACAAATGCAAATTTAATTAATTTATTATATAAAACTATTTTGGAATATGTATCATTTAACAGAACCTAGGGTTGAGTGTTAGCTTACTCACTAGTCATCACTTACTTAAGCGTGTAGGATTGATCGACTAGTATTACTAACTTTTATAATGCGGAAGCGATTGAAATGTAGATAAATAAATGTGACCACGTCCAACTAGAGCCATATTTAGAGCCGCTTTGAGTCTTAAGATGCTATAAGCAAACATGAGAAATTTGTATTTTTGTTACTCTCTATCCCTAATGTAATTTTTCAAATTACTCTGAAAGCTAATTATTCTGACTTATCAGTTAATGAAACTAATGTGAGAGACAGTCATTCAGCCAATAGGTATTTGTTGTTGTATCCAGTTGTCCACTAGTGTATATTTTGGGTGTATATTATACTGCCTAATGTTAAAGAAATCGCTAACCAATAATAAATCACTTTGTAAAAGAAAAATGTTTGGGTACAGTATTTAGAGTCTGTTTGTTTATTATATTATATATATATATTAATTATTTTTAGAAAATTATTTTGGTAAATATAAAAACAAAATTGGATATACAAAATAAAAAATCAAATAAAATTGTGAACTTCCAATAAAAACAAAGTTTTTTTTGACAACCAATAAAAACAAAAAAGTTGAAGAAGAAGGATCTCTGGCCGATTATATATAAATTGGTGGCAATATAATACAACTAAGTTACTTTGTTTTATAAATGATCTACATAATATTGTTCAATTCAAATGGGCCAAAAGAACTTGAAGATATTGGGCTCAAGCGAAGAGCAGCCCCATTCGAAACTTATATTTGGTAATTTTCCGACACCAGAGCACTAAGCTGAACCGAAGCGGACTCAGCTAAAAACTGAAAAGTCGGGTTTGGTCCCCAAATACTAGTTTAATCATGTTCCTGTGTAAACTCGTTAGGAGAAAAGAAGAGGCAGCTTCACCTAGTAGTATGGCATGATGGGGTAGCTTTAAAAGTCAAACCATCTGTAAACTTTAAGAGGGACTTTACTTAGGGCTTTTAAGTGTGGCTGAAGAAAACCAATTTATAGGAAATGAAGTAAATTAAGGTAGTCAGAATGATATAAGCCTCGAAATTAATTTCATTTAGTGAAATAAATAAGAGAAAATTAATTAGTTGGCTTAGGGAAGATTATTGACAAGGATTATCAAAACCAAATGACTTCAAGCTTAGGGAAGATTATTGACAAGGATTATCAAAACCAAATGACTTCAAGCTTAGGGAAGATTATTGACAAGGATTATCAAAACCAAATGACTTCAAGCTTAGGGAAGATTATTGACAAGGATTATCAAAACCAAATGACTTCAAACAGAATCATATTAAATCATGCGGAAATGCGGAAATGCAAGCTGTTAAGGCATCACTTGTTCGTCTAAATCCGTCGGCTTTTGTATCTCCTCCAGTCCTCCTACACCTCTTCAGGTAAATATAACCTTATCTATCATGACGATCGTACGGCGTTTATGTATGATTGACTTTTGTTCAAAAGTTGTTGTCTTAGGTTATTTGTTTGATTAGATGACATGATATATATGTGATGCATGCTTGGTGTAGGCAGTACTCGGTCCACGAGTGTATCGAGTGCATCATATGGTGCCGATCCCATAGGGAAAGGCTTTGATTGGTAACCATGCGGAATGGCGGAATGACATATGAAACGCGATTCCGCAAGTATTTTACCAATCAAGAAAATGTTGCGGAATTGAAAAAAAATGCAAAAACGCAAATCTGCGTTTTTGCTGACAAAATTATAAAGAGAAAATTTATTAAGTGGAAAAGTGAGTTTTAGTAGATTATGGTGGAAAAGTTTACAAAATTAACACTTTTATATTATTCAATTATATGTTAATACTATCTTAAATTTTAAAATACATACTAATAATATTTTAATGATGAATAGTTATGTTGTAAATACAAATTTATTATAACTTTTATATTATAAAATGTTAATCTATTGTTAAACATATTGAAAGATAAACTAGATATTTATAATAAAAACTAAAATATTTTTAATACATTTTACTTGTTTTCAGATTTAAAATCATTAGTTTAATTATTGCTATTTGTTTTTTTTGTTATAAAAAATAAATATCATATAAAATAGTTTAATCAATTTAATATATATTCCACCATTCCACAAATTTTAAAATTTTCCGCCGCTTAATTAATTTTTTCCGCAGCTTAACTATTATTTCTGTGATTCCGCGATTAAGCGATGGTTACCAATCGGAGCCAAAAGCTATGGAAGGTGTGTTTGATGGTCCAAATCATGGAGTATTGATGGAAGGTATAAATGTTATTGGAGGAGCAAGAATCGATCTTGAAGGTGGAAGCTACTAAATCAGACGCCCTCTCCGGTTTCCCTCAGCCGGTGCGGGTAATCTCGTAGTAAGTATCTCTTTTTGTCAAACTATATTAAATTTGTCGAAGGCAAGTTTACAAGTAGAGTTAGGTGCGGGTATATCTTCATTTAAATATGTCTCTATGGCCCGTCTATGTGACGTGATATGACACTGCTTCCATCTGTTAAATAAAAGTTTAGAACATGACATTCTCAACAGAACCTTCGTGGAAACGTAAACTTGATTAAAGATGCATGCTCGTAGGTTTGGTGAACCAATCCAAACGAAAACGAAATAAATGATCATTATTTTTTATTTCAAGAGAACAGAATGATTTCTTTCTTTCTATGCATGTTTCTTTCATAATTTCAAACATTATACTCTATATATAAAGTATTCAAAGTATCCATCAAAGCATGAAATGTCATCATAATGTTTGAAATAATGAAAATATTTGAATTCAAAAGAAGTTTAAAATTGTGAAACTTAGTGTAAACCATATTTTATATCATCATTTTTTATATTATCATTTCAAAATTATGAAAATAGTTTGTTCAAAAATCTCAACTTGAAAAATCCTATAATTCCATATTTTCTTTCTACATGTTCTAATATCGCTGTTTCTTTGCATATACATTTTTATATATTTGATATTAATGGTTTCTTTTTATTGACTTGTAACACGTCAGTCAGATCAGCGGAAGAACATTAAGGGCATCAAATGATTTTAGTCGATAAGTATATAATCGAACTCAACGACGAGTCGTCAAAGTTACAGACTTACAGAGTTACAGTACATCTTCGAATTTATAACTCTCAGAGATCTTCTCATCGATTGCAACTATCACGGCAGAGCAATCGTCGTCATCAATTCTCTCCGGACAAGCATTGACAACTGTTACATCACACGATTCGGACACACTAACGGCATTCTCGTCCAAAAAGGACACGAGACTAGAAACTCGTTTCTCGGTTAACACATAACCGCCGGTGGAGACAGAGGAGAGAGAAAATACTCCGGCACCGCAGTGAATCTGATTGGTAACGATAACGCCATCACGGACACCGTTATATTCTCTCCGCGGCTATCGGGGTAATGATATCAGGACAGGCGAACCTTCTTTTCTGGTGTGCATTGTTATAACAAAGCAACCGGTTTTGGCGGGACCGGGATTTATTTGAAACTACCTGGTTTAACTCAGAACCGAATTGTGGATTCATACTTGGATTATACCGGTATTGTCGCGGAAAACCCGGTTCAGCTACAAGTTTCTGGAACGTTTTTCTTGGGCGATGTATTTATTTTGATATTGTTGGCAATATGTTTTCCGGGCCGGGTAATGGAGTCCAGATTGTTCAATTGGATCAGACGAGTAATGTTGACCAAGTGGTCATTGACCGGAACAGTGTGAATGGAATGGCAATCAGATCGACGGTAGCTAAAGGATCGGTTGATGGAAACGGAACGTCTTGGACCGTCGATTTCAACCCGGTTTTGCTCTTTCCGAATTTAATCAGCCAGGTGCAGTGCACGCTCGTAGCGCGTGAAGGTGGTGGGTTTCTTGTTCACGCGGTGAGCAGGTGAGAAACGTTTCGGATAACCGAGTGGTCGTTGAGACAAACGCACCTGTTACTGCAAAAGTGTATGTACCGGTGGATCAATGAGTTTGATTGTTATTACAGTTGAAGAGTTGTTGGCAGACATTTACTAGTTTCCTTTACTTTCTTTTTTTTGAGAAAAGTTTCCTTTACTTTCTCAATACATTTATTAGTTTATTTTACTTTGTCAAAATATTTACTAGTTTCTCTGAGATGAAATTCAATGCAAGCCCTGTTCGTTACGTAAACGCAGCGGTAGAGACTAGCGACCAGAAAAAAACACGGAGAACAAAGAAATTAATAAAAAATATCACGGTGGTGAGAGTGGAATAGAAACAGAAGTTGCCGCTGGCGACTCAAATAATTACGGAGTCTGACGCTGTTTTATCTGGCGTTCCACAATTTCTCTCGGTTTCTCCGCTTCTTAACGTCAAAGTGATCGCTGCGGCTTTCACAAGCAAAACAATTTCACCATTCCTTCTGTATTTTTGATCGCTGTCGCTGCCGCAGCGTTCAACCGCCGAACAGGGCTGCAATGAATAATAAATTCGATAGTATTATTACTTCTGAAATTATGTTCTGGCCAACAACTATCTGCTCTATTTTTCCTTACATTAGAAATTTAGAATCAAATAATAGTAACCTAACTAGGTGATAACCCGCGCCCTGCACGGGGCGAGAAAATTATTAAAATATTATAACTTTTAATATGTAGACATAATAAAAATTAAAGTCATAGTAAAAACAATATATGTAAGAAAGTACGGATTATAGCTAAGAATTTTAGTATGTCAATATAAATTTATATGCGATGGCCATTAAAATTAAATTGTATATTTGTTTGCATGCGGGTAAATTATAAATACAATATTAAATGAAACATAAGCAACAGTCTAATAAAATATAAAATGAACAATGTATAAAAAAACAAAACAAAAATAAAAATGGAGACAAAATAACTGATGTCAATAATGTTTTCATAAGTCTTCGTTTGCAATCCTATTATGAGAAATATAGCAAATAGATCATCTAGAGAATTTAAAAACATTATTTAACAAAATATGTGAATGCATGTATTACCTCAATCGTAAAGCATCAATTTCTGGAACACCAATGGGGTCGAAGACAACTTTGGAAAACCCATCAATGTTAGTAACCCTCTTAAGTCGGCCTTATTATGAAATATGAAAAAATATTAGTAAAATATACATATAATATCAGCTCCGATTAATTTATTGTATATACAATAAATACAATAGATTACCTTGTCCCCATTTAATTTGCCAACACTACAAAACACATAATATTATGTCTGCATCTATAGAATTCCATAAATCATTGAAAACATGAGCAAATGCACCATAAGCGACACACTTAATGACGACGTTACTGTAAAAAAAAAAGGGGTTCAAACCATGTGATACTATACAAATGTATATCTTTCTTTTTACAGATGTTGAATACTTACGGGATGTGTAGTACAAAAAAACAGATTTTGTGGTCGATGATACCATTATTTCCGTTCGTAGGTTCCATCATATATTCTTCAAGAAATCCTACTCCTATAAACATAGTTTGCTTGTTGCAAGATTAGTTTTATGAATTTTGATATGAACTTTAGATGTATCAGTGATGGTCACGACAAAAATATATCAGAATCATTCCCCTATCGATTAAAGTAAGTTTTTCAATTCTTTGAATTTAGTTTCCTTGATTACATTAACAATTAAATTGTGTTTCCTTAATATTTTGAAGCATTAAGTCTTGGGTTTAATTGGTTATTTTCGATGAATTGAATCAAAAATATCATAAAACGATTTGATATGAACATTCGTATAGGTTATGATATAAATATTATGATAAACGATTGTAGATTAGTTTTATGATAAACATAGTTTGCTTGTTGCAAGATTAGTTTTATGAATTTTGATATGAACTTTAGATGTATCAGTGATGGTCACGACAAAAATATATCAGAATCATTCCCCTATCGATTAAAGTAAGTTTTTCAATTCTTTGAATTTAGTTTCCTTGATTACATTAACAATTAAATTGTGTTTCCTTAATATTTTGAAGCATTAAGTCTTGGGTTTAATTGGTTATTTTCGATGAATTGAATCAAAAATATCATAAAACGATTTGATATGAACATTCGTATAGGTTATGATATAAATATTATGATAAACGATTGTAGATTAGTTTTATGATAAACATAGTTTGCTTGTTGCAAGATTAGTTTTATGAATTTTGATATGAACTTTAGATGTACCAAGTACTGATACAGGTTAAAGAACTTAGTTGTACCACGTTTAAAGAATCAAAAATTGTACTAAAGCATACATAACGATCGATGAGACACTTATTGTGTTGCCTTATTTAAATAAAACATTTCCAAATTTTTGAACATATCATAAAGTCTACCTTAGAAATGAGTTAATATGCTGCCTTATTTAGATCCCGATTTTTTTTTTGGAAATCGAAATGTAATCCGAAAGTGATTTTTGAAATCCGAAATCATATAGTATAATGTAATGACCAGTGGCATTTGTATGTAATTTTTCTAGTTCATGAAGGGTTTTTCTAAAAAGTAAGTGAGAGTGCATGTGGTGATGACACCTAGGAAATAACACTCATGTAATAAACACATGAGGCCAAGGTTTATTTCTAGCAATGCTCCTCCTTTAATAAGAAAGGGATGTAAATAGTTGTCTACAAAGTCGGCAACAAAAGAAGAAAGATCTATGAAGGAGACTTCAAGGTTCTGCATCTACTTATTTAGGTGTTCTCCTTAAAGTAAATTATTTTATATTCTCAACATTAATTCTCCATTTTAATTTTTCAGTAATCATTCTGCAAATTTCTTCTTTTTTTTTTGCATAAAGAAAGCTAAAACTTTATTAACAAAGAAAGTCGGTGAAAATCAAAAGTATTATTCTCTTATAATTGATAAATAATTTGGAACAAAGCAAACTTTATGCCGATTAAAGTATAACATGGGGTGTAAGCAAAGTCTAATACGAAAGATTTATTTTCTCATAAAATCAATAATGCTTCAGAAATTCGTATAACATGAAATATGCATAGTAAAATTGCAGAATCAAACAAATAAATTAAAAATTGGTTGATTTAAACGTTGAAACCGTAAAACGACATATATTTAATTATTATTTAGACTGATATAACATAAACTACGAAAGCATAATTTATGATTAAAAAATCACAAAATTATTTTGTCATCAGAGAGTTCTATGTAACTTTATGAACTTCAGCTTTCTACCAACATGCATGCTTGATCTTTTTCTAGTCTTTGCATTTTTCGTGTGAATAAAGCAAAAATACCCACTAAAAATCATTCTGTTAAATATATTGGAATTCGAGTCGGTTCATTGGAATAGCAAAAGCAAATATTTCCAACACAAATAATGACCTTTAAACACTATCAACCTGCATCTTCTTTATAACCACTCCTCATAGTTAACTCTCTTTCATCGTTTCTCTCGTTCTCTCAAGAAGGCAAAAAATCAAGAAGAACAAGATGAGACTCTATTACTTTGTTTGCTTTCTCATCACTATTTCAACTAAATTTAATGAGATATCTTCCTTAAGAAGAGACATGACAAAGCTTCTTGAAATCCAAGAGAAGATCCAAGAAAGACTCGCAGTCACTCCCTCTCTCCCACCATTGTCTTCTCCTTCTTCTCCATTTCCCAAAATGGTAAAGCATTTCCCACATTTCAGTAAGTATATACACGCACGTGTGAATGTATTTTGTGAGCGTGTGAGTTTGGTTTTGGTGCAGGTGGGCAGAGTGATATACCCAATTAGCTACGGAGCTGACCCGACAGGTGGACAAGACAGTAGCGACGCAATACTTGAAGCTTTAACCGATGCTTTTCAGTTACAAACTGAGCTTAACATGCTGCCACGTGTTGCTGATCTTGGAGGTGTTGTTATTGATCTCCAAGGTGGCAGTTACAAGATCGGTAAACCTCTCAGATTCCCTTCCTCCGGTGGTGGAAATCTCCTGGTTAGTCCCTTTAAGAGTCTCTTTGCTTATGAAACTTGCAAGAAAAAAAAAACTTTGAATATGTACTTATATTTCAACAAATTAGACTTTTTATCAAAGAAACTTTATACAAAAATTAGAATAACTTTGGAAAATTTTCTTTTTGAATATTTTGTAATTATTTACCTATAATTCAACAAATTGGACTTTGTTAGAGAAAGTTGTAAATTAAGATTGAATCTTAACTCATTTTCTTGGGTGTAATTCAGGTAAAAGGAGGGACATTCCGGGCATCAGAAGTGTTTCCTGGTGATCGACATTTGGTCGAACTCGTGACATCGATGAAAATGTCGCTGGAAGATACGTTCTCCGACCAGAAAGACCAGAACTCCGGGATCTTCTTTGAGGACGTAACGTTCAAAGATGTTCTATTCGACTCAAGCTTCCGAGGAGGGGGCATTTTGGTAATCAACTCAGCTCGTATCCGTATAACAGATTGCTACTTCCTCCATTTCACAACACAAGGGATCAAAGTCCAGGGAGGGCACGAGACATACATTTCAAACACCTTCCTAGGACAACATTCAACTGTAGGCGGAGACAAACAAGAAAGACAATTCTCCGGGACAGGGATCGATATCTCGAGCACCGATAACGCCATAACGGATGTAGTCATTTTCTCGGCAGGGATCGGTATCTTGTTGAATGGCCAGGCCAATATGGTAACAGGCGTGCATTGCTACAATAAGGCTACATGGTTTGGTGGAATAGGCATTCTAGTGAAGTCTCATTTGACGAGGATAGACAATTGTTACCTTGATTACACAGGTATAGTCATTGAAGACCCTGTTCACGTTCATGTCACAAACGCTCTCTTCTTGGGAGATGCGAACATCGTGTTGAGATCGGTGCATGGGAGGATTAACGGTGTGAATATTGTTAATAACATGTTTAGTGGCGATCCTAAACACAACTTTCCGATGGTTAAGCTAGAGGGAGAGTTTCATGAGGTTGGTCAGGTTGTGATTGATCAGAACAATGTGGAAGGGATGGTGATGAAATCAACGACCGGGAGGTCTAAAGTTTCTGGTAACGGGACGAGATGGGTCGCTGATTTTTCGTCTGTTTTGGTATTCCCTAACCGGATAGACCATTACCAACATTCGTTTTTCGCGCAGTCTGGACAGATTCCTGCGAGTGCGGTGACTAATGTTTCAAACAATGTGGTAGTTGTAGAAACTGATAGAGCTGTAACTGGAACCGTGTCAGTGATTGTTTATCAGTAGAAAAACAACATGTGTTCATATTGATCATTTGCCCTATTAAAAATTTAAAGCATTATTTTCTAAAACATCTATCTTAACGGAAAAGGGAAGGGAGGGAGTATATGTATAATGTGGGCCGGTTTGACAACTAATACCAGCAATCAGCGACTTCATTATTGGCCGGTTCTTCTGGCACTTGCAGCTTCTCAGGGGGACCAGAAGTCCTTGGATGCTGTTGGAAATCATGCTTCCCTGGTTTGGCAATGTCTATGTAAATCATCCTACCATTGTACATCTGCAAACATGATGGAAACCATTCTGGTTGATTTGGATACATAAAAATATAAACTTGTTTAAACCCATTTAAATCTGTGTGGGGGTAAAGAAGCTTTTACCCTACGGTCCATCGTCTCTAGGGCGAGAAATGCATCATCTTGAGACGTGAATTGTACAAAGGCATAACCTTTTGATCTCTTCATTGACTCATCTTTGACAAGCTTCACTGTGTTTGAAAAAAAGAGTAAAGTTACATCAATTAACCTTATCCAAAGTTGGATTTGGAGACAACATGAAACAGAGAGTAACTTCAGACACAGCCAAGCTAACATACCTTCAGCTATCTCTCCAAAAGCTGAAAACTCCTTTTGTAGAAAATCTTCACTTGTTGAAAACGGCAAATCTGCAGATTTTAAAAGCGAGGAAACACCATTAACATAGAGAAATCACCAGATTGAAATTAAAAACCTAACTTCAATTTCACTATGATTGTTATGCTTCAGGACATGAACTGATATATAAAACGTCAGGACACTATCACATGTGTCACAGCTACAATCCTAACTCAATACGCAGCTAATCTCCAACGAGAATCGAATTAGAATCTGAAGTAAAGGACAGTCCAAAGAACAGTGAAAGGCCTAAACTTACTTCTGACCATGATTTTGCTCGCTAGAGGGTAATTAGACAGCGAAGCTTGGATCTTCGGAAGTCTACGGTTTCTGTAACATGACAGAGAAGTTGAAGAAGCCACTAAGGAAGGGAAAGCGAGCGTCGCCGACCACATTGTTCCACGGCCGCCGGAGAGAAGAATCAGTCGTAAAGATATCGTCGTTTAAGGATTTTCAAAACGACAGCGTTTATAGGCTCTTTTGATTCGCGCTTTAAAGCCCATTAACACCTAAGTTTTTGGCCCAATAATGTTTTTGAATGATTTTCAATTAAAACAAAAGGGGTGTATTTTAAAACCCCACAAAGCCCTAGTTACGTCACTACTCTTTCAACATTTCTCTCTTCTTCTCCGGCAGTTATGGCTATGATTTCTCACCGTCTCCGGCGATCGTTACTCACAGCAACTTCATCTCTTAACCGATCAGTCTCTATCTCCCCAGCTTCCTCTGCTCCAACAGCCGATTTCCCATTTGTGTCAACACTGGTACAGAGATCCGTTTTACGGCGTTTAACCTCAGTGAGTCGAGCTCCGGTGAGGCTGTTTTCGACGAGGCAGTACAAGCTCTACAAAGAAGGCGATGAGATCACGGAAGACACTGTTCTATTCGAAGGATGCGATTTCAATCACTGGCTCATCACCATGGATTTCCCAAAAGATAATCCTTTATCTCCTGAGGAAATGGTCTCTGCCTACGAGCAAACCTGCGCCGCTGGGCTTGGTATCAGGTTCGTTATTACAAAAGTCTAGG
Organism: Brassica oleracea var. oleracea; assembly: GCF_000695525.1. Lineage (NCBI taxonomy): Eukaryota > Viridiplantae > Streptophyta > Magnoliopsida > Brassicales > Brassicaceae > Brassica > Brassica oleracea. The sequence continues at coordinate 41,682,712 of NC_027754.1, read as the reverse complement.
TCTTTTGAAATTTCATCTTCTTTTATTACACGATCAGTTTGTATTTGTTTCTACTTTCGTGGTCACTGTTCCTTTTATGCTTTAGTTCGTAACTAAGACAAGAGATAAGCTTTTGTCGATTTTGTTACTACGGATCAGTTTGTATGTGTCTGCGTTTATGGTCTCTGTTCCTTTACTCATTTAGGATATGAAATGCGTTAGATGGGGTTTGTCTCTTGTGGGGATGTTTTTACTGATGCTTTTCGTTTGAAGCTAAACAAGACATTAGCTTACATTTACTTTTTTTTCTTTTTTTTTTTTTGTCTTTCTTTGGGTGTTTGTGGTTGAGTCAGCTTGGAAGAGGCCAAGACGAAGATGTATGCCTGTAGCACAACAACATACCAAGGGTTTCAAGCTATCATGACTGAACAAGAGTCCGAAAAGTTCAAGGGTGTGTACTTCTGATAGCCTTGTTTTTTCTTTTCCTTTCGAAGAAGCTATTTTCACTAGATTTCTCACTTGTTTTGGCTTGTTAACAGATCTACCCGGAGTTGTGTTTGTGTTGCCAGATTCATACATTGATCCCGTGAACAAAGCATATGGAGGTGAGCAGGGGGTTTTGCAGAACCTTCCCATGCTGATTCTTGCAACTCTACAATTTCTTTTTAATATTTTCTTGTTTTTCTTCAGGAGATAAATATGAGAATGGAGTTATCACACACAGGCCGCCACCAATTCAGGCTAACAGAAGAACCCGTGATAAGTTCAATCAGAGATCTGACCGTCAAGGCGGTCCTCAAAATTTCCAAAGAAACCCAAATTATGGTCAGCAACCGCCAATGCAAGGTGGTGGAGGAGGCTATGGTGGTCCTCAGCAGAGCTATGGTCCTCCAGGAAAAGGAAATCAAGCTCCTCCTCCACCATTTCAGGGAGGTTACAACCAAGGACCGCCGCGATCTCCACCACCTCCATATCAGGCAGGTTACAATCAAGGCCAGGGATCTTCGGTGCCTCCATTCCAAGGACCACCAGGTGGTTACGGTCAAGGCGGACCTAGTAGCTATAGCCAAGGACCACAAGGAGGTTACAACCAAGGAGGGCCTATGAATGGGAACTATGGTCCTGCACCTGGAGCTAGAAATCCCAATCTTGGATATGGTCAGGGATATGCTGGACCTGGACAAGAGGTGAATCAAACAATTCCACAGGCTGATCAGAGAAATGCTGCTGGAGACTGGAACAACAATAATCCAGTAGGCCAACAGGGTTCTGACCAAGTAAGTTCTTGACCGTAAATAATCTTGCATTTAAGTACATTCCATTTTCCACACATATTTGTTGCTGATATAGTCAATATTTTCAGTTTCCACAGGGGAGAAGATACTAGACAGAGACATGATGCTTGCTGCTGTGGAATGAGCTGGATCAGGAGGGAATAATCAGAGCAGCACTTTTTTATTAAGTTGTAGAGTACATAGTTTTGTTAGTCAGCTTTCTACATTGTTTGGTTGCATCAGTTAACTTGAAACATTTTTGCAAATCATTCTTTTAAAATTCAGCCTGCCTATTTTACTTGAGATTATTAATCATTTCCGTTGAGCTATTTTGTATCAAGTATAGTGACCAAAGATTCATAGCAACTCTGATGCGTTAACTTAGAGATTGAAAAATGATTAATTCTGTAAACACTTGGAGCTCTTTACAAGGCGATAACGATTCTAATAAGGCTACGAGACGGTGATTTCTTGTCTCTTCTTGACTGGTGGCAGTTTTGATAACACCCAAGTAGGAGACTCATTTAGCCAAAGTGCTTCACCTGTCTCCTTGTGTTTGAAATCAGGAGCTTTTGCGTTTCTCTACACAAACAACAACGATCTTGTGATCAAATAGTCGATATTCAAAAGATTGATAAGACAAAATTGAGCAAACAATATGGTACTACCTTGTCAATTCTATTGTCCCACCATTTATCAGGATTCTCAACCAATTCTTTCCATGATTCTTCTCCTACAACATCTCAGGACAGACTTCGGTTCAGAGAAACATAAAGAACAAATGCCACATAAATGCACACATCTTAAACATGGAAAACAATGGGAACTTTACCTTTGAGTTGTTTCACTCCTCTACCTTTAGGGACAAGAACATCAAACTCAAGTCCTTCTAGTTTCGGCAAAACCCAAGAAGGAGCCTTATTAAGCCACAGTGAGAGACTACTGTCCTTGCTTTTGAAATCAGGATGCCTTGGTTTTACCTATGCAAGGAAAAACCGAGAAGTCAAAACAACGGAAATAAGATAAGATGAAGGTTGTCAAGCACATGGGCTATTTACCAATCCATTGGCTTTATTTTCACGATGATCCCACCAGTCTTTAGGATTTTCAATGAGGTGATTCCAAGAATCAGAAGCTTCATCCATAACTATATTCTTCTTAGCTCTAGCTAGAGACTCAAAAAAAAAATTGATCAAACCATTAGCCAAAGAGTTGAAAACAATGGTTAGCCAGATATTACAAAAAAAAACATTCTTCCTAAGAGCCTCACTCAGACCTTATGGATATAAGAAAAAAATGGGTTTTGCACCATGACACTAAATAAGAGTTGATAAGAGATATACCAGGCTGTTTCTTAATGCCACTTTCAGACGCTGCTACAACCACAGGCGGTGAAGCAGGCCGCTTCCTAACGCCATTTTCTTCCTTTTTAGATGATGATGATATAACCAAAGGCGGAGAAGCAGGCTGCACAAAGCTAAGATTCTGTACCAATACCTGTTGTGAGCAAAACCCACCTCAAGGTTACAAAGATTCTGTAGAAAACTAAAAAACAAGCAAACAAAACTGAAGGAGAAAAATGCTAACCTGGACATTGGATTGAGCATAAGTCATATTTGGAGGAGGGGAATCAATAAAAAGCTTGCCAGAAACATGAATAAGATCATCTTTACTTATATATCGATCTGCTGTTTTCGCTAGATCACCTTCGAAAATTATCGGAATCCTGACAAGCAAAGCCACAACCTTTACATCATAATCACACCAAGCAACGCGTTTCCTATAGAGGAAGAGGAGGAAGTAGTACCAGAAAGCAGAGGAATCTGAAGCAGACCTCTGGGAGATAACAGTGCCTGCCCAGAACTTTCCGTCGGAAGAAGCTTCGAACTGAACTGGCTGATCCACAAACCCAATCAGGTTCACCCAATTCGCTGCTTCCTTCTCGTAAGCTACCTCATTTGGCCGACCCGATTCCTTCTCCTTCTTCGCCGTCACAATCTCCGGAGGCGCCTTGGCTCTTTGTTTCTTTCCGCCACTCCCGGAGACAGCGGCGGCGGCGGTGTGGAAACGGATTCGCTGAGGGGTGATTCGATTTCCGGATGGGATTTGGGGATGGAAAAGCGGAGAGCATTCGATTCTCGTCAAGGATTTGGAAATCAAATTCATCTTTTCATAACCAACGAGGAACCCTAATTTCTGAAGGGTTTAGGGAAACAAATTGAAGAGAAGTAGTGATGGATGGATAGTGATGACTGTCGTTTAGTTGGCGCGGAGTAGTCACCGTGTATATTAGTTATTTGGGCCTTATGGTGGCCTGCTTTATATGAATCTTTAATGGTCTTGGTTACTTTAAAATTAAACCGTTTTTTGTTTACACTTGGGCATTTTACCTGAATCTGAATCCGAATCCGACCCGGAAAAATCCGAAGCGAAGTAGTAAAATACCCGAACAGATATTAAGTTAGGACATATTGGATATCCGAATTCGAACGTCTAATATCCAAACCTCGAACGGATATACGAAGATAACCGAATATATGTATACTTAATCATATATTTACAATTTAATTATTTCTCTCATTTTATTCAAAATATTTATATTGATGTTTTATATAGTTCAAAATCATATAATATACATATAGTTGTGGCCAATGTGATTTGTTATTCACTTAAAATGCATGTCAAACTTCTTGTTTCGTGCATTAACAAAAGTTGTATTCAAATTCTCAAAACAACAACTAAATTAATGTTTTTCTATTTTCAAAAGTTTGTTTCCAAACCTATTAATCGTTCAACCTATTAAAAAATTAAATCAATAGTTAAGTTAATTGTAAAATTTTAAGTATAAGAAACTTGACTAGTGAAGATTCTGAATGTTTTATAGTGCTTCTACAAATAACAATTATTCTTATCATTCAAGTTTCAGTCGTATGCGCATTTTGCCGTTAGCAAATTAGCATCTTCTGTATGAAAAAATAGTCACTTAGTTTATCAGTTGATTAAAAGCACTTCCAACTTTGGTTTTTAAATAGTATCTAAGATTATAAAAAATGTAAAAAGTCGAAGAGAGAATGAAAATAAGTTCTCATTTGAAATGCTCTTCGGGATCTTTCTTCTAAGTGTCTTCATCTTAATACTTTTTTTTTTGCACATGTATCCAACTAATCTAATTATATAGTTCACATTAAAATTTATTGATCTAATTAAAGTAATATTTTGTTTTTGAACACTTTTTTAAAGACTTGACCGATAATGTTGCTCTGAAAGCATCCACAGAGCTAAGGGAGTGTTTAAAGTCTATCAACCAATTAAATATTGTTTTCTTAACTTTTTACTTTTGTTTTTTTGTTAAACCAATAAAAAAGATATGTATTAAATGGGTTTCTCCAAAACTCTGCACGTCTCTTTATAAACGTACTTAGAACACCTCCATCGGAGTCTTTTAGAAAGGGTTCTAAAAAAAAAACCAAAAAATAAATAAATGAAAAATGAGATAAAACCAAAGAACCGGCCCTAAACTAAGGGGTTTTAGAACCACTAAGCATCCCATACGTGTCTTCTGTGTATTGGTCTCTTCTCTCTGTCTCTCTCTTTCTCATCGGTTTTGCTCTCCTTCTCCAAATCTGTGTTTGAATTCTTTGAGTTTATGTGTTGATTTGAATCTTGTGAATCTCCTCGTTGGAATTGAAATCACCTCTCCTCACTGAATCGCCGTTCGGTAATCAATCCGTAAACCCTAATCATTGTTTGATTCTGGATTTTTTTTGTATCAGGCAGAAGACGGAGATTCATGGCTAATAATCATATCATGCTCTACTTAGCATCTGTTATCTTGCTTCTAGGGATTATCAGTTCATCCTTCAACATGCAGGTATTTTCATTTTCGTTTTAGCTCCTGGGATTTAATCATTTTCTAGCTGTTGAGTTTGATCTGCCTTTGTTTTTAGCGTTTACTCTTTGAAGCTACATGTTAAAAAAGGATCAAACTTGGTCTTGAATTTTTGTCTAAATCTTATCATTGTTCCTGAATTTTGAACATGGTATTGTAGCGGGTCTACCTTTAGACAAGAACGTAGTTAGAGGTATTAATATTTCAGATGATGTTCTGGTTTCTTCATTTTAAAAACTAAATCAAAATGTGTTGTCTCTCAACTCTCTGCAAAATAAAGAAAAACGGAACCATGTTTAACATTGTGAAGCTAGATGTATCCGCAAGGAAGGATGTCTCATCATTTCAGGGAGATGTGTGTTGGAGACCATCTTGCTGTTAAGGGACCAAAGGTACTCTTTTGTCATCTAAAGTTTTTGATCTTCGATACCCCCAAGCTTCAAACTTTAAAATAATAATCACCAATTCCTGGCTAAAGCTCCTTGCTTTCTTGTCTCGTGTTGCAGTTTGAGTGGGCGTGGCAGCATCCGAGAGCGTGCAGTACGAGAAGCTGCTGCTGCTTTCAAGTCCTTCTCTGGACTTGCACGCAAGATCAAGCTTGCATACACAATGCTAACTCTTCCAGCTTGGAATAGGTAAAGAAAGATAAAGCTTCTTGTTGTTGTTTATGCTGCTGTATCCGTTATAACTACCGACATAACTTATATCTCTCTCTCTGTGTCTTGGTGACCAGCTTGAACCTGACAGTCAACTATTTCTCATCAAAGTATGCGCACCACAGCGGTGTTTCTCCAAGTTTGCCTCCCCACATGAAAGTCCAAGTCTGTGCTAAAGGAGACAACGATTCTCAACCCGAAGATGAAGAGAGTCTTGATAGTAATGAAGAAGAGGATGATAATAATACCCAAAGCCAGCCTAGGAATCCAACTACAAGCTCATTGGATGGCTTTCTACTTATAAATTTGTATTTCTATTTTTCATATGTTTTTATGTCATGTTGGTTTAAATGTTATGAAATCCAATAATTTATAAGTTTTGTAATATTTAAGTTTAATAGTTTAATTTCTAAAAAAAATATTTAAGAACCTCATAAGGATTCTTCCATTGGACCTTCACACAACTAATTACATTAATAGAGGTTCTAAACTTCATAAAGTACACAATTAACTATAAAATTAATTTTAAGAACCCATTTTAAGAACCAATGGAGTTGGTCTTACCTCACCTATTTGTTCTAAATTTGTTATCTTTCTCTTACTTTAACTTTTTCTAATTGTTTATTGGACGAGAGACTCATCAATAGACTCCCGTTAATGATGCTCTCAGTGTTTCCTGTACCAGCTGAGCCTTCACTCGTACTTCTTACATGGATAATTGAACAGTTTTTTTTTACATGTTCACATGTTCGTTTATGTCATCAAACCAAATGCTTTTTTTATTTCTAAACTTGAACACCTATAAAATCACAGTATATAATTGTCATCAAATTCCCAAAGACACCATATCAGAAACAAAACTCAAGTGACCTCGACTGTGGGCTCGTAATTGTATTGCATGACTTGAATCGGAAACTCGCTTGATCTCTTATGTTAGCTTATATCATATTTATGTAACTTGTATCAGATCTAAAGTAAATCAAATTGTTTTCGAATATGCAAAGAAGAAAATAAATTTTGTTTCCCAGTGATTGGAAGGTTTGAAAAGGGAGAGAGAAAGAAACATCAAACATTGATAAGCCGAAACATCAAACATTGATAAAGCCTTTATGAAAGACACAACTGCATTTCATTTTAAAAAAAACTTTAGTTGAGCAAAACATCCAAACAAAACTAAATAAAATGATTGCATAAACATATAAAATAAAAAATAAAACACACACGCACAAAGCGATCAGAGATACATTAAGTTCTCAATATCGTCAAATCCAACAACGTCCCATCTTTTGGTGTTGTAGCGGTTGGATTTGATTTCAACTTTTCTAAAATGGTTCTTTTGTAGATTGTAAAGAAACACGTAGAAATGAGTTGTAACTTGAGGTAAAACGTTAAACTGGTCGGGTCCAGTACGAAATATATGTTGAGGAACCAAGATAACGTCACCGTTTCTAGTTGTACCTTGTACCCTCAAACTCATGTTATGGACTATATGCGTTTTTATCATATTCATTTGAGAAGGATGCAACACCCGCTTCATCCTTGACCACCTATTCTTCTCTTCATCTTCCCTTACCCATAGATCCATCACACCGTCATGTACAAGATCGGCATGGTCTAAAATAGCTATTCTTCCATCGTATTCTATAATCTCAGTATAATAATACCGACACCAAAAGGCATCTTCAGGTTTTTGGAGCACACTGAGTTTTTCAGAACTAATATCGAATCTCACAAACAGGGGTTTAATCGAATTAGGAACCAAAGCTAGGTAATACATACTCCCATTGATAGTCAATCCTCGTGTGAAAGGGCTATGTGGTGGACATGTGCATGGAATCTTTCTCCATCGACTTGATACACCTCCTCCTAGTGTGAAGACCCAATGCTCTAGCAAGAGCTTTACAACTTTGAGTCTTGAAACTATGCAAACCACTTTATATTGATCATGAACAGGGTCGTGTGCGATATATGGTATATGATCTTATTAAACTTGTGATCTTTTGCTATGATGTTGGATTCCTCTATGTCAGGTAAGACGACAAGTTTCTTAGTGGTACTGTTATATATTTGTGCATTTGTGCCTTTTGTAAAGCACATCAAACCGCGGTAAACATGAGAGACGGAGTAGCCTTTCATCGCTGAGATTGTCAAATCTTGGTCAACTACAAAAGAACCGTCCAAGTCAGGAGAAGATGACGATGATACTAATATCTTCTCTTTGTCGAAGCCCAGCCACATGTATATACGTGGCGCTGATGAAAGGTTGGTGAAATATTGGGAACAAATCAAGGTTGACCAGAGCTTAGAGACGGATTTGAGCCTCATAAGGGATTTAGCAGGGAGTCTCGTGAGAATCTCTATCACGAGATCAGAAGGAAACTCCTGCCACGGTTCGTGGCTCCTGCATATGTCGCTTTGTCTTCTCCTTATTCTCTTCGACCTCCTCTTCATTCTACGTGCCTCCCGTTGTAAGGTGACTGCTAGGTCAAAAGAAAAAGGCATATTTTTAGTATCACACAATATTGTTTGTGACTTTGTGATAGAAAACATTAATGGGTGTCTGCTTTTTGGTATCTAATTACATGATATAATCAAAATAATTTATGTATTGATTTTGGAAAAAAAAAGACAAAACAAAAAGCTATTGATAAACATAAGATATTAAGGATTTTAGGTTTTTCTTTATTTAGTTAATTATTTCACAAGTTCATATTTTTATTTATATAATTCTTCCAATTTTACTTTGTATATAGTAAAATACTCAAAGAGATCAATTACTTGCTTCGCAAGAATAGTAATAACTTGATCTTAGTAAAAGATTGTTTTCTCAATCTCAAGAAACCAAGCAATAATTTTCCAAAATAATATAAAAAGTAAACCGGATAACTTGGCAGCCTCATTTTGAACAAATCACAATGGACTTCTAATATTTCGTTTAAATTTTATTCTATTTCTTAAAACGATAATGATTTGTTTGATGCAATTAAATACACCAGTAGAAATAGTTCATTATCTTTTTAAATATTCAAAATATATCACGATATTCAACTAAAGGAATAATTGTTGTATTTTACAGCCTTTGTTCACATACACAAACTTAAACCAATCAAGCTTTTCCTTAAAACACTCACAACCCAAACTAACAAAAAATAGAATGGTTGCAGTCTTGTAGATTCATTATCTCTGACAGCCCTAATTCCTTGCTTTACAAGTGCCGTAGCAAAAAAAAATATTTATTTGTTATTATAATTTTTGTTGTTACATATATTTAATTTATGGTATAAAAATTCAAATTATCATATACCAATAGCAAAATTAGTTAAATATATATTATTTTTATAAATATATCTTAACAGTACCACATTATTAAACAAAATTTTATATGAATATAAGATAACTAATATTATAAATGAAATTATATTTTATACTAGATTTTATTTTTTATTAAATAAATAATTAACAGCACATATCAATTAGTTACCGATCATTCTCTAATTTTAAAACAGTCACATACAAAATCATACAGCCATAACGAATATTGGTGCATACAAAACTTTACAAAAAAAAATCTACAATTATAATCCAACGAATCATTGTAAATTTTACTGGATTTCCGTTTATACAAATGACATGTATCAAATTTTTAATTTTCAGTTTGTAAGCTCTTGGAGAGACATTACGTACAACAAGTTTGTACTTAAATCTCAAGGTAGGATAAATTTTGTACTAACAATAAGGCCAAATACGCCGTAATAGATGGCTAGTAGAGTTGATTTACGAATCTCACAAAAAAATTAAAGTTACTGAGCACAAGTTCGAATTTCAATATCTGGGAGGAGACTATATTGATTGGTAACATGAGTTACCATTGATTAAGTTTGAGTTAGAGTCATAATTCAAAAATGTTACTATTCATGAGTTATTTTTAATTCTTTTAGTTAGTGTTTGAGTTATAATGTATTATATATGAGTTACAATTTTGAGTTAACTCTTTGAAAAAATTGATAACTCAAGCTTTAAGAGCATCTCCAAAAGCCCATTTATTTTAAATTTTGGCAAAACTTCAAACATAAGGTTTGAGAGTGTTTCTCTCCGAAAGCAAAACTTTATATTAAACCTTAAATTTTTGTATTTTATATAATAGTCCTTATGTTTGATAAAACTTAACTAAAAGCATAAATCTTTTACAATAACTATAAAATATACAACAAAAGTATTATAAACAAAATTAATAAATAAAATATTATATTATAGTAAAATATTGTATGTAAATAAAAACATACAAAATTATTCATTTAATTTAAATAAATTACATAATTATTCATTATAATTACTTTCACAATGCTCCCATATATAATCAATTAAAGTATTTTCATATCACATTCATCTTCAATAATCATGTTATGCATAATAATACACGCTGTTATTATATCATGTAATAACATTATTTAGTCTTTGTATTATATTTGTTGTAGTATTACTTAAATATTTTGTATTAAAAAGGACTAAAATGATTAAACAATAAAAGTTATTAACATTATTTGAAAGTTAGATAAGTAAAAAGACTAGAAAAGTAAAGAACCTTGAATATAAGGTTTTGTACAGTGAAACCTTATATTGAGGTTTCACTGTACAAAACCTTAAAATTTAAAGTTTTAAGATTGTTTTTGGAGTGCACAAAACCTTATATTTGAAGTTATAAGGGAGCTTTTGGAGATGCTCTAACTCAACATCAAACAAAATGCCATGTATTAGAAGTTGAATTAGTTTTTTTTTGGTTGTATGTCAGTTATCATACGGTTACTTTTTGAACTTCAACAATTTTTTTAAGAAGCATTCATAGTTCTCACGTGAACATTTCTTTTATATAGATGTTTACTAGTTACTAGTTATATTTAAACTATCTAATATTATTTCTATAATTTAATTGCTAAATCTATTTGGTAACTAAAGGTTTTTACATACATTAAATTATATGTAAATATATATGTACATTTTGGTAGAATATTTACATAATTATATTACTGTATTTCCTTAATTTAGTTAAATTTAATTTATTTAGTTTAATATATTTTAAATTTAATCAATTTTATAATAAATTTAATTATTATTGCTAATTTTTTTGTTAACATGTTAAGCTATTATTGTTAAATGTTATTATTATTGATATATATACTGCAACTTATACATCAAAAACGTTACCAGTCAATAATTACAAAATATTTGTAATTCATATTATTTTTACTGCGATTTCACTACATAAATCTACAGTTTCTACCACATAGTTTTTACTGCAAATTACATCGAGTTATAACTTTTATTGTAAATCAACTCTAAGTCCACGTGTCACCAATCGGAACCGATAGATGATTCTTGACTCTTTCTTTGATTCTTGACTAATATAGCTTTTACCAAAGATGAAAATAAAGATAAGATTATTTCTTTAAACACAATTATTCATTTTTGAAAGCTTTATGCTTTACACAAATTAAACAACAAAGTTGCCCCTCAAACTGAATTCAAGTCTTTCAATTCACAAACACTTCGTAGGAACACTCCAAGTCGTATTCATAACTTGTTCAGATAAAGACAAATATTTTCGCCAGTCATCAAGAACGAGATTAAGATCATGAAGCTTCTTCTCTAATCCAATACAACAATTAGCATGCATCGTACACACCAAGTTTATGTCTCTGCTCGTCTGACAAAACCCACCAAAGTAAACCGTGTCAAAGAATCTCATCTGGATCCCAATCTCTGAGACTATAGCCTCGTGTTTGATCTTGTTGAACACATCTTGGTCATGTAACTCTGGATAATCTAGACGAGATTTGTACCAAAACTTGTAGAACTCAATGCTTCTGTGGTTTGATTTCACGTAAGTGAAGCCTCCGTTTACCCAATTGTCTGAGTCATAAGGATCACCGAAGAATCGATCACACGCCATCTGAAAATCCCCATCTGGATATAGCCGAGGAAATGGATCTCTAAGCCACATTATATCTGCATCCTAAATATATATAGGAGATTTTCAAAGTTAACATCGTTTTGTTTAATTGAATTTCTTATATCAAATGTAGCATTTACTATTCACACATATGGTTGTACTTTATTTTTCTAAAATTCACACTTGGACAATAATTTTGCGTTTAATTTATTTACTGTGAACTCTTCAATTATTAATGGACTACCATGCATTAGTTAGGTAGATGTAATATTAGCTGTGATATTTTTTTTAATTGCGTAGGGCCTTATGTATTAAATTCAGACAATACATTATGTGTAACTAATTTTCTTAAAACCTTGGAATTGAAAATATAGATAATTTATGTTAACTTTTATATGGGTCCTATGCTAATGCAAATGTAACTTACATCCTCTAAGACAACCGTAACCGTAAGTTATCTACAAATAGATTTTCTTGTTCGTAGATTGATCCAAAAGATTTTTAAAGAACAAAGATTTGTAAAGGGTGATTAAGATGAGTACCGTGAAGATGAAGTTAAATCCCATTTCAAGCACTTGTGTGAGAAGCTCGATTCTCCTCCACATCATTTTGAGGTAATCAGGAGTAGCAAACAGTTTCTCGCCGGAGAAATCAGTTCCTGAGGTTTCTAAATAGTAGCAATTAGGGTGAAGTTGTGAGCACCGATCAAATGCCTTGGGATCCAAGCAAACAACAACCACGTGTTGAAGTAGCTTCTGTGTTCCTTGTCCGATACGAAAGCTTTCAAGAAACAAATCGAACAGAGAGTTCGGCTCTGCCCACGCTTGATTCAACGTAGTTACGATAACTGTTCGATTTTCTGTGGACGCATTCTCCAGAACTTCTCTAAAACTGATTGACTTTGATCTCTGAAAGAAACAAGAAACACGTTTCTGATTAAAGATTCCAAAAAAAATCAAACCATTCCGGACAGAGCACAGATTGAGACATATGCATGACAGCATGAGTATTAACAGCTTACTGTTTGTGGAGAAGACGAAGAGGGGTGATCGAGCAAAGGACGAGGAGAGGTGAGATTGTTGACCTGGAGCTCTTGAGGAAGAGGATAAGCTGTTTTGTAAAGAAGTAGACATGAAGCAGCTAAGCCGAGAAACAAGACCAAAATTTTCTTCACTTCCTTTTGTCCGATCGCAGATCCCAAATCAAGAAACTTTGAAGTGGAACTAGGGGAGGAGGAAGAGGAAGAGTTCATGTATTCTTGAAAAGGTTTTAAGCGTTTCTCACTTTTCTTCTCTGTTTATTTTGTCGGTTCTTATAAAGGACGTCGTTTTATATTATTTTATTACGTAATGCATTTATTTATGTCAGTTTTTTTTTATGAATCGTTGTAGGAATTTTAAATTGTGAAATTTTGCTATTATACTAATCAGATGATGAGACAAGTGTAGAAACATGAAATGATCCCGAGAGATGATTGATTTGGCGGATGAGAAACGGTCATTGGAATATTACTTCTCTTTTTATAAAAATATATAGATACATTAACGTCATGAAACTTCAGAACAATGATTTGACCAGGGACTGAAGTTGATAGCTTACTGGCTAATAATACAAATATTGGGCTTACATCACCAAACTTCTCTTTTCTAGGATACTACCAAACTAATGGTAGACATCACTTTTGGATTCTAATACTTATCAAGAATTGTCAATTTGGGATCGAATTTGTTATGCCTTAATCAATGGAGAGTGGTAAGAGGACGTGAGTCTATCGTCAGTCCAGCATGGGCATATAATTACATTCAGGGCAAGCAATTTTGTTAGATCATGATTAACGCTGAAAACCAAATGGGTTTTTTAATTTTTTTTGTCTGAATAAAAAAAAAACCCAACTAATCGCGGGCCGTCACGTGTCAGTGGGATCCGCGAACAGTGCAAAAAACCAGCCAACAGCTATTCTTATTCTGGCTTTTCTGCAATCCATTTTTTTCTTTTTGTGTCCCTCCCCTTAAAAACCCACTAAAAACTCCTCCCTCTCCCCCGATAATCCTGCCCTTAGTCGTTCGGATATCTCCATCAAGAAATCCCGAAAAAGCAAAAGTAGATGTGAATGAGAAAAAAAAACTTAATTGAAGTATTTAGTAAAAACAGTAATTACGTGTAAGCTTTGAATGTTAGGTCAATAATTTGCTACGGCGTCTAAAAAAGAAATCCTCGAATTAAATGGCATTTTGTAGTATAATCGTTGCTATTGTTCCGCTGGTCAAATGTAGTACTTCTAAATTGTTTTATTGAGTTCCAAGCTTTGGTGGCTAATAAAGAAGAATTAAATCCCAAATTGCCCAATAAAGAAGATAAAATCAAATTATAGCTTCCTTGACGGGCTCTTGGTTCTAAGTGATTGGATCATCGTGATGGCCTTTATTTGTAAAATATCATTATCAAGTATATTATTATATTGTCATATAGTAAGTCCACAATGCTAATCTAGCCATCTGTTGAATCTTGGTTCTTGGGACTGCGTCAAGACTTCTAATAAACGCAAAGATTCATCTTTATAAAGAACTTCAACGTGACCAATGACACAACAGTTTCCATGGTCTAGTCTTGTGAAGTTGTGATTGGTCTCCTTTATTACCCTTTTATCAGCAGTTGTTTACAAAAAAAAAAAAAAAGCTAAACATAATAGACTTGTCCAACGTTCAAAAGGGTTTCATGAGGAACATGTAAGATAGCACTATTCGCCCTACACATCTTAGCAAGAAACCGATAAACATAGTCAATGGCTATCTTCTTTGGAAGCAATGATCCTTTTCTTGCCTTCACCACGGTGTTTCCCATGATATGGACAACCCCTGTCTCTTTACAAGTCTTTAAAAACTCCAACTCATCCTCACCCTCCTCCTCCTCCTCCTCTTCCTCCACTATGTAGTTCTCACTGAAACTCATTGCACTATGCGGTGAATCAGGTGGAATTATCGTGTCGAACATCGATGAGAACACAACCATGTTGTTATTGTTGTTGTCGTAGTTGTTGTTGTTACAGATCAGTTCATCTCTGGACACGTGTGTATGGTTGACGTAATACGCGCTGTTGCTATAGTTTGAATATGACTCCATCATTGTTTCAGTTTGGATGAAAGAGAAGAGGTTATCGAACAGTTGGTTTTCGAAGTTGTCGTCTTTCCTATGTAGATCTTTGTAACCATACCTATAACATTTATATTAGTTATTTCAACGGTCTTAAACCTCTTTGTCTAAAGAACTGAGAAGAAGAAAGGACAGTACCTGGCTACGCAGCGGAACATTCGGAATGTCTTTGGTCCGATTCTCTTCACCATAAACCTCTCTTCTTCAGGAATAGTATAGACGGGGAGGTTCTTGACGCATACAAAGACTACGACAGAGTGGATCGCGGGGAGGTTTGTGATGAAATGAGAGAAGATGTGAGGGACACCACTCGCTAGTTCCGTGTGGACTAACCCGATCCCAGGGACACGTACAAGCCCAAGGCTGGGACCGAGACCGAGGATCCAACTCATGGAAACTTTGCTATACACTTCAAACTCATATTTCTTGACTGTTACGTAATTCCAAACAAACATTACCAGAAGAGAGAATGCTGCTATGATGAGCGGAACCCATCCTCCTTCATTGACCTTTAGGAGCACAGCCGAGAAATAAGACAGTTCTACTACTAGCGAGAGAACGGCGAATATAAGGACAAGGATCCAGTGGCACCTCCACACGAGAAGCATGGTCAGCACCATCAGTAATGTGGTCACAATCATCACGACCATAACCGCAGTCCCTAATATTCACCAAGATACCAAAAGGGTCAAACAAATGCTCAAAATCTAACCAAAATACCGACCTCTATTCATGTACATCTTACTATTAAGTTAGGAACAAAAGTCCTACATTAGAAGTTAGAAGGATTTAGCTAACATGTAAGAGATATGTACCAATCCATTTATACCAGTTGGTTTTCGGTTGTAAACTCATCTAATTTAATATAGTATTAACGCTCAGTCTAATCGAACTATAATTGACCAAGCTAAACTAGACTCATCGATCTTTGCCCAAACATTTCAAGATTAAGGATTAAAGATACATTATCTAGAGAGAGACATATTAGAGACAAAATCCAAAATCTCAGAAGTTAGAAAGGATGCTAAATAATATATAAAGAGATGAGACAATGTACTTATCATAAATAGTTTTAGGTTTGAAGTTAATCTAATTTAATAGGGTATCAGAGCTCAATCCATACTTTCTAATCCGATCCATAAGTCATCATGCCTAAAGTTGGTCCACTAAATTTGATCAAATATTATGAGATAAATGGTCAAAGAGCCATAATATCGATCGAAATGGCATATTAGAGGCACAACTCCACGTAGGAAGTTGCAAGAGATCTTAAATAATATATAAAAGATATGGATTAGGTCACTTACTACCAATTAATTATAGGTTGGTAAATCATCTAACTTAATACTTACCATATGCATTGCCGATATCTATTTGGTTCTTGAAACTCGCAGTGACGGCGATGCAACCAATCATGAGTATCCAGTTAATATCAGGGCAATATATCTGAGAAAGGAACTTCTTTGAAGTGTGAACAATTTTAACTCGAGGGAAACACCCATGAGACACAGCCTGTTTGATCAGTGAATAAGTCCCTGATATGGTAGCTTGGCTCCCAACGATTGCAGCTCCGGTCGCCACTATTAACATCGGCCAATATACGCTTTCTATGGGGCCAAAGCAAAAGAGAGTTTCAGTGTTCTGAAAAAGCACACTATGTATGACTTCAAGACTTGTAAAGCTTTTGGAAAAGGTCTAGGACAAACCCGGGATAGATGCATAGAAGGCGTCTTTGTAGTGTTCCTTGTGGTTCACAAGATACGCAGCTTGTCCGCAGTATGCTAGAAGTAGACAAGGGAATACAAAAAGTGTAAAAGCTAGCTGTATCGCTTGTAAAGGGAAATAAGAAATGTCTGCGTATAGTGCCTCTGTGCCTACAATTTTTAACAATAAACATTTTATAAGTAGTTTCTAACTTTCGTTATGGGTAATAGAAACATTTTAGAGATAGCTGTAAAAAAAAAAAAATTATCTGAAGCTAGCTTTACCTGTTATGCTGAGAAGAATGCCACCGAGAGAAATCCAACCATCTTGTCCTCGTCTTCTGAAGTACACATATATATATGTTGGTGAAAATGCCTTTAAAACGCGAGTGTCGTGTTTGCAGATGTTGTATATACCAGTGGCTCCAATGAAGAGGAACCAAATAAGGACAATTGGCGCAAAGAGCCATCCAACCTTGTCTGTACCATAGTGTTGCATACTGAACAGTCCAATTAAAATAACGATAGACACAAACACAACGATGTCTGCAAAACAAAAGGATCATAGCAAGTGAGCAAAAGCTAAACCGACTGGAAACTTGAATTTAACATGTTACCGGTGCTCATTTTTGGATTGTTGACTTTGATCCCACCAGTAGCTGAAAGAACTGTGAAAAAGGAAGGTTTTGTAAGCTGGACAGTGTTCTTAAAATTGGGTTAAACGTCTACTAGGCGGCAAATCGGTCATAAGCGGAAAAAAATTGTAGTTGGCGCCTAAATGTGCATGACCCTATAAAACGTTTAATTATCGCCTAGTGATTTTTTTGAAGATTGGCTGAAAGTTTGACAAAACTTGCCAAGTTAAAGAAGTAGAAAGGAGGAGGAGCTTAGTTACCAGAGATGGCTGGGGTTAAGATACCATCACCTATCATCATACACGTCCCTAGAAGAACAATGACCAGAAGGGCTCTCTTCTTTGAATGTCTACTCTCCAACCACTTCTTTGTTTTAGCAGCAAAAGATCCTTCAGCGACTAAAGTTCGACTATAAGTCGTGAGATTCTCATCGCTGCGTTGTTGATTCGGGATGAGATTGACGTTAGCATGCCTACAAAGCAATGAGTATATAGCTAAAGTCCCACCTGCGCACAAACATTCATCAGTATACACTAAACCGGTTTGGTTTGAAAACATCGATCAACCTTGTTTTTGTTTTGTAGCTTACCTTGACCATTATCATTAGCTTTGCAGACAATGAACACATACTTGATGAGAGGTATAAGCAGAAGAGAGTAAATGATTAAAGAAAGAGCTCCAATCACATCTTCACTATCATTAATCCCATCAGGAAATGTATTGTAGAACACATACAATGGAGAAGTCCCTAGATCGCCGTAAACTATTCCTAGACTTTGGAATGATAGTCTTAGTAGCATCAACATTGATAGGCCCTGATGAAAACACAAAACTAAAAACCTAAACTCTCTATATGAAACTTAAACTGAGTAAACAGAGTCAGTAGTTACCTTTTCTTTGTTCATGTTCTTGAGCATATTAGCTTCTTCATCCATGGGTTGATCGAGTCCCTCCTCAAATTCTCTCATAGCTTTTCTGTCTCTTTTTTCAATCGTGCTTTCTCCTTCTGTAACAGATGATTCTACCGTTTCCTCCATTTTTTGTAATCCTGATATCAGACCAGAGTCGAAACTTTTCTTTGTTTGGGCCTGAGTATAAGAAGAGAGTCGAGTTATTACAGAGCAACTAGTATCTGGTCAACTCTGGTTCTGTCATGGAATTGGAAGGCTAGTAGGCTACAACTGAAAACAAACCTCAAACTTGTAAAAAAAGCGAAACTCCCTTTTTATAGGATTTTTTGTGTGTTTGTTTATTTTGGTATATACTTTTTTCTTTATTCAAATATTGGCATATACTTTGATTTGTGATTGTGGCATACGATGAAGAAACTAAAGAGTTGAATAAAAATAAAATTTGAATTCCGGAGAAATCATAATTTATTGGCACCGTGTGAGAGTGGTTGTTTATGGCCTTTTAGCATGATTATCGGAGGGTTCTTAGAGTGAGGTTCTTAGCGGAATATAAGAAACCGTTTCTTAACTTTTAACTAAAAAAGCTAAGAGCCGGTTCTTAAATAAGAGTTTTAAGAGCCGATTCTAAATTTTTTTAGTTAAAATTTAAGAGACGGATTCTTATATTCCGCTAAGAACCCCACTCTAAAAACTCTCCAATAATCATGCTCTTATGGGGGTGATTGGTAGTTGCTGTAGGTGCTGTCCACAGCCTTATTTATTTCTAAAGCACCAAATTCAGAGCAATCAAACTTTAAATTTTTTTTTGAAGCCACAGCTCTAGAAATAACCTACAGCTGTACAAGTGCTCTGCAGAGCCAAATATTCAAAGCAAATTTTTAGTGCTTTCATAAAATTCTACAGCAATAAAATTTAAAGCCACAGCAAAAAATTTACAGATTTTTTTCTACAGCAAAAAATTTACAGATTTTTTTCTACAGCAAAAATTTTAAAGCTACAGCCATTACCAATCGGACCCTATGTCTTGCTTTCACTATTGTGACACACGCTGCACATGAAATATTTTCTTTTCTCAACTAATCTTTATTTATATGAAATGTAAGAATACATACAAGATTCATGGAATAGCAAAACAACAAGCGACATAATTAATATAATTATATAATTAATAGAGTAAATGGAAAGAATTTACTTGATGTTTTAAAGGTCTTATTTATTAACAGAATATTAATGTTAATTTTCTCCAATCTTTAAGTTTATGTCGCATCATAAGTACCACTATCTTTTGTTGTATAACATTGGTTAACTCCAAAACTAAATCTATAAATATTCGTCTGATTACCATCCAATTAACTGAACCACTTGATATAAATGATATCACTAATTTTTAACTAGGGAAAATTCCTTAAAAATACCCAGACTGAATTTCTTTTGCTACTTTAATACACGAGCTTTTTAGGCTCCCCATTTAATACACAGACTAAATTTCGTTACCCAAAAAATACATCAACTTTTGAATTTCGGAAGTTTCACACCTCGATTCTAACAGCGTTAACTCTGTTTAACAGAGAATCAAGACGACGTTAATTTTTTAATTAGACACGTGATTGAACCGTTAAATCCTCGGGTTCCTTCATCAAAAGCCCCAAATCAAAAAAAGAACAAACCCTAATTTCATTTACCCCAGAATCGAATTGCTCTAGACTCTCTTCTTCTCTAAACATTGTTCTTCTTCTCTAAACTCGGATTTCTATGTTCTATGAGAGACAGAAAAGATGAGGTAATTCCCGATCCCTTCCCTTTATCTTTATTTGATTCTTCTTCTTCTTCGGTTTGATTGTGTTTCTAAATCATAATCTTTGGTTTGATTGCAGTGAACTAGGGTTAATGAAGATTAGGCTACATTATGGAGGCGTTATGGAGCGTAAAGATAACGACTTTCAGTATCGGGGAGGATTAGTGAATAAAGACATTGCTATCGATCCAGATTACATGACGTGGTGTATGTTCGAAGGATTCTGTGAAGACAATGGGTCAAACGGGAAGGTGAAACACGTCTGGTACAAGCTTCCACAA
>NC_027754.1:41644821-41661412 GCF_000695525.1 Brassica oleracea var. oleracea | reverse complement strand
TCGAGGCCGTGGACGTGAGTGTGTGCCTCCTGTTCCAAGAGAGTCTGGTTGCTATATTGCTCCTTACTCTGGTCGTGTATTTGAGGTATGGGGGTCTGCTGCTGTGAGTGATCAGAATTCACAAGCCTCTCAACAACAACCTGAAGACTCTTAGGCTCTATAACTTCATAATCTTCTTCTCTTATTTTATTTGGATGTTTTAAAACTCTCTAGGATGACCTTCTTTTGTTTGGATGTTTTAAAACTCTGTAGGATGATCTTTTGTTTGGATGATCTATGAGATGTATTTTTAAGAAATTATACAGAAAGAAGACTCAAAATGTAACAACAACAAACATAAAATTCATTGATCAAAGAGAGATGAAAATGATGCCATTACAATAAAAGACACACACAAACCATGACAATCCGAAACAGAAAGACCAACAAAAGACACAAACATGACAAAACAAAACAGAAACACAGATCCTAATGAAACATTACAACAAAAGAGACAAACCATAACTACTTCTTCAGAATGGTAATGACAAGGATGACTGTGACAACAGCGAAGCCTCCCATCGAAAGAGCAATGAATTGCCTTAGCAATTTCTCCTTTTCAACTGATGTGATAAGAGCAATTTCAAGTTTTTTCTTCTCCTCTGCGAGTCTGTCCCCTTCCTCTAACAATAATGATGTTGAATCTTCAGATGTGGTTGGTTGAGAAGCTTTGCTAAGCAACTGTTTCAGATTTCTGATTTCTTCTCTCTGACGATCCATCACGCCTCTCGCCTCCAGTAAACTCTGTTTCTGCCATTCATTTTGCTCCTCCTTATCAATCCAATCGACGAACCCATGAGGACCGCAGCACCAAAACCTTCTACCCGGATTGTCATCTGTTCATGCCTTCGCCGGAGTCGATCTCTTATTACAGTAGCATAACGGACCGTCGACCTTCTTCTTATAGGATGACCTTGCACTAGAACTCGAGCCTTCACTCTTAGCCATCGATTTGAGGGATTTCTGGGAAATAAAGAGTTGAATGAAATTAGGGTTTGTTTTTTTTTCGATTTGGGGCTTTTGATGAAGGAACCCGAGGATTTAACGGTTCAATCACGTGTCTAATTAAAAAATTAACGCCGTCTTGATTCTCTGTTAAACAGAGTTAACGTTGTTAGAATCGAAGTGTGAAACTTCTGAAATTCAAAAGTTGATGTATTTTTTGGGTAACGCAATTTAGTCTGTGTATTAAATGGGGAGCCTAAAAAGTTCGTGTATTAAAGTAGCAAAAGAAATTCAGTCCGGGTATTTTTAAGGAATTTTCCCTTTTAACTATTGAAACAATAGTGCCGTACAATAAAGATAATACTCCTTCCGTTTCTAAATAAGTGTCACTTTGATATTTTCCACACAGATTAAGAAAAAATGACGCAAATGTATGTAAGTTGTTATTAATTACACCTCTTTAACCAATAGTATTTGAGATAAATAAAATTATTTATAAAATCAATGTAGTTTGCAATTAATTTTTAGTTGAAAGTAAATATAATTTGCATTGAAATTATAAAGTGACATTTTTTGTGCAACAAGAAAAAAATGTTAAAATAACACTTATTATAAAACAGAGGGAGTATACTGCTCAGAACCATCGATTTGTCCATAGTGGTTTCGATAATTTCAATAAAAATGGTGTGTTCCATTATTCCGTACCAACCAAATATATTGTATCGAATTATGAATGTCTAGTTCTTCTTCACCATTGCGATTGATATTTCTATCATTGTCTTTTAAACAATTCTTATCATATTTCAACGGCCAGAAATGACTGAACGCCATAATCTCATTTCAACGGCCCAATTAAAAATCCAACACACTAAAAATATACCTAATCCAACTTTAAAAAAAAACTAGATTTTGATCCGCGCTTTCAAAGCGCGGGTTTATTTTTGTTTTTTTTTTTCAATTGACAAATATTTAGTAAATGTCACATTTTCATATATTTGTGTTTTATTTTATAAAAGACTTAAAAATTTTATCTTTATTTATCGTATTTCATTTTAAATGACTATTTATGTTAAAAAAATTAAACTTTATTTTTTTAATGAATTAAGTTGGTATAACTCTGATAAATTAATTTTATTATGGGGTTACTATTTTAATTAAAAAATTATATACTTTTAATAAAGATTAATACTTTTCAATAAAAAAATTCAATTATTTTTATGAATGCTTAAATTATATTAAGAAAAGAAAAAAATAATAATTAAGAATAGTTGAAAAAAAATTATTTGAACTTGGACTCACTGGTCCAAAGGAAAAAAAAAAGGTGACAATTGAATCTGATTTTTTAATAGGCCCAAATGGCGCAAGAGAGATTTGATTTGGGCTGGATCCAAAAATAATGACCCAATATAGATTTGTTATTAATATTACTTAATTACCCTTAATGAAACATGCAATGTTAGTGAAGGAAACATGCCCCTAAGGTAATTATGACAATAGGATCCTGCTTTAATAGTATAGATCGAGACCGCATCCTAATTCGTAAAAGCCTCTTCACCGGCTTGGTCTCTGTCGCTATATTCTTCTACTCTTGGGCTTTCCTCTTCCTTGTCTCTTTCGGAGAAGAGGCGATTACCTTATATGCTTTCATCACCATCCAGAACAGTTCATACCGTTTTGATGGAATTTGATCGTCAAACGATTTTCACAGTCCTAGTATACATTTGAATAATGGGTAGATTGCATTGTTTAGCAATTCGTATCTCCGAGCAACTCTTGGTTTTGGTTTCCTAATTGTTTACTCTTGTTCTTTCTAATTATTTATTAGGCATGATTTTTATTTTTAACAAAAAATTAACTACTTTACTAATTTATATTAGAATACTCATGTTTTTATTTTATTTTTAAGAACTTCTTAAATATTCTTTAGTATAGTCGTAAGCCCTTTGTAAAAAAAAAGATGAAGAAAAATAAGTTTGAGAAATTTCCTTGGATAATCCTTTTTTTTTTAAGTTTTTCTCACGAAAATAGCCATCAATGAAAAAAATGATCAAAATAAATTTTATTAAAGGGTAAACATGTATTTTTACCCTAGGTTTAACTAATCTAGACTTTAGGGCTTAGAGCTAAGGGGTGAGGTTTTGAGGATAGAGTTTCAAATTAAAAAAAATAAAAAATTAAAATTAAAATTTTCAAAATAAAAAAGAACTATTTTGATCATTTTCTTTTTTGAAAGCTATTTTTGTGATAAAAACTTAAAATGACTACTTGAGATAACTGCCCAGTAAGTTTTTAAAGTTCGTTTGAAAGTTAGACAAAAAACTTCGTTTGAAAGTTAGACAAAAAAAAGTTCTAGTGGGTGCATTCAAGTTAGAATCTAAAATCATATGATTTTTATTAAAATTTTAGATGATTTTAGGTGAGCTGGAATTTTATAATGATTTTAGTTAAACCCAAAAAACTCATATAAAGTATGATATTTGAGATTTTATTTTATTTTATTTTTAACTAAAAAAACCAAAACATTCTAAAATGATTAGAAAGAATCAAAATTTTAACTTAAAATATTTTCAATAACAGTAAAAAATAATTAATTCAGATTTATATGACAGTAGATATGTATGTCATTTTAATACAATTGAATACACCCTCCCCTGGTACATATATATTTTCTTGAAAAAATCTGTTACAGTTTATGTTAATTGCTACAATTTATGTCACTTTTGCTGTCGTATTAGTTCTTGCATCATTCCAGCATATGCCTCTAGAAAAATATAATTCAATCATGTAATTTTTACCTTTGAATATGTTGGAATATTTTGATAGTTAAAATTACACAATATCGTACTCCAAGGAAATATACAATCGTTTTCTTACTTCAAAATAGTTGATAAAAATCTACAAATTTTGTCATTAAGACGCATATTCCATTTTTTTTTAATACATGATGATAATTATACTATTACAACTATGAGAAATATTACAGACAATTCTACAGCCGACAATTCTACCTGCCGTATGATGATTCACGCCTGACTGCATCACCTGAGCTGCCCTATCGGATCCACACTTGACGGTATTCTTTGCGCCATGTTGTAGATCTCTTGTAAACCTTTTCTCTTTTAGTTCGCATAATTCCGCTTTCTCCGGGAATTGAAATCCAGATCTCCTGGTGTAGAAGCATTAATGAACCCTTTGTTAAACCACTGGACCAAGGGGGTTTCCACAGCGCATATTCCATTTAAGATCAGTTTCTTTTTATAAGCATGACTGAGACAAAATTCTATATAATCAAGAGAAAAAATTTAATTCTAAAAATTTCATGTCATAGTCGATCTATTGATTATTCTTTTTAAACAAAAAAAATTATTAAAAAATTGCTGATGTAACGTGGTATAATACGAATTATGTCATTGAGATTTTGTAATATTTTAAGATTTCATCAAATTTATTATCGTATCAAACTTTATCACAAAAAATATTTTGTTAAAAAATAATTATCAAAACAAAAATAACTAAAAAGATTCTCTTATATATTTATTTTTATTATGATATAAATTTTAAAATTGTAAGTAATTAAATATTTTTGTGTTATAATTAAAATATTTTTATAAATTGATATTAGCTAAATTTTCTTTTACATATATATATATTACGTATATAAAAATAAAATAATATATATTACATATATAAATTCAGAAGTATAATTAAACCACTGCACTAAATAATAAATATATCATTTATTTGAGAAAATTTTATGTTTACCACTTTCATAGTACCACTTTTCATTTTTACCACATCTAAAGGAACATTTTCAAAAATATCTTATTCATTAAGTGACAAAACACTATTATACACTTGCAATCTATATATATAATAAATCATTATTTAAATAAATAAAAAATTAAAATATTAAAATATTTTTTTTTATGTTTTCGAATTATACTTTTACAAATTCGAACTTTTTTTTTATTTTTTTTTTTACTTTTTTCAAAATTTATTTTTGAAAATCGAAAATTATTGTTGAAACTATTTTTTTTTTAAAATCTTTTATATTTTTGAGTATTTATTTATATAATTAGAATCCTAAAATTCACCTTCCAAAAACCATACTTCACCCTCAACTCTAAACCCTAAGTCTAGGTTAGTTAACCCTAGGGGTATAAGTGTCTTTTACCCTTCATTAAAAGTGAGAGTAAAAGTGATTAATGTAAACATGAAAGTGGTACTATGAATGTGGTATTTGTGGCAATTTCCCAATTTATCTCCTAAATTATAGATTAATTTAAAGTAATACACATATAAATAGCACAAACTCATGGAATGACAGTACATTTCAAAGAAATTTGAAAGAAAAATAATATCAATAAATATATAAAACATACAAATTCCTTTAAAATTTCAATAATTAAAATTAGATCAATATGTATTTATTAAAAATAAAAAAATTATTTTACTGATTACTTAGTATCAGATTATAGTTAATGTTACTTTTATTGCAGCTTTTGAGTTTTATTCCATCAAACATACAAATTATTTATCAAATACGAGATGATAAAATTAGCTTAAATTAATTATGTGTAAAAAATTTAAATATAAATTATATAAAAGTATTTTTAATTCTTACTCCCTCCATTTTATAATAGATGATATTTTGAAGAGTTATTGATGTTTCAAATGCTTGATATTTTTTAATTAGTTTAAAGGTCATTGAAAACTGTGTGACCCATGATGTTTTATATTATTTTTTATGATTGGTTGAATTAGATTTATTTTATATTTTTAGTGTTAATTTTTAGGAAAATATGTATGTCTTAATTTTTTTGCATTCATCTAAAACATCAACTATTTTGGAACAGAAGGAGTATTTCAAATTATCAAACAAGATAGAGACATGCGCAGGATGAGAATATCATAAAAAATACATCAATTAACTATATATTTTCGTTCATAGTTTGTATCTTATAATTATAGAAAATATGTATCATATGTAATATTCAAACTATACGCACACGAAACACATAGTACGTAAAACTGAAAAAATGCATTATATTTATATAGCAAACTTTTGGATCTGTCTCTTATAATACTGCCCATGACTTTATAAATATATGAGCTTAGCTTAATTCATAATGATGGCCTCTGCTCCACTATGAGCTTATTAATGTTAATCTTCAACATGAATTTGAATGGCTTCACACCTGAAGTGCGACTTATAGTTTATTGCAGTCATCGTCAATTTTAGGACTCGTAAAGAGTAAAAATCCATTTTTATTTGGAAGGAATATAGGAATATGCGGGTCTTATAACTCCTCCTGAGCGTTTTTACAGTATCTACTTAAACCGAACCGGAAAAACCGAAATCGAATCCGAACTGTTATACAAAAATATATGAATGGGACTTATGAGTTTAGTACTTTGAAGTTTGGTTATAACCCGAATCGAAATCCGAATTAGGATCCGAAGATATCCAAAATTAGTTAAATATGTTAATGTTTTTATATATGTTAAGGTGATTTAGATATTTTAGAGTATTCAAAATATTTTGTAGTTTGTTTTATTTTTTTTATTTTGAACTCCTTTTAGTTAATTTAGTTAGTTTAACTAATTTTAATTATATTTGCAAATAATTTATATATTTTGAATTTATTTTGTCAATTTTTGAGGTTTAAAAATATATATATTTTGGACGATTTTAAACATTGGTTACAATCCGATCCGGACCTAACCCCGAAGGAACCGAACCGAACCCGATCTGATAATTAGTAAAACCCAAATGAGACTTATGAACATAACACCGAAAATCCGAATCAACCGAACCAAAACCGACGGGGCCACCGAACGCAAGACCTAACTCCTCTTATATATAATGCGTCAAACAAAAAATAATTACAAATATTTAGCTAATTAATATGTGAACATATGATTGTTAATTTCACGAAATTAGAATATACTGACATAATCAATACACATTAATATTAGCCTTATTTGAGCAAGATCTTTAATTTTAGTTGATTCGTTTGACCAAATTTCCTTTTCCATATTTATAATCTGTGTTATTATCTTGAATTGCCGCGCACACAATCCCATTACTAAACTACCATAATTGATTTCTAAATAAACATAGAAAATAAAGACATAATGATATGAATTAGTCCTATATTGAGGAGAGATTCACACTGAACACAATTTAATAGTCCCATTAACTTCGTAAAGCCAAATTCATAGTATACTTCGTAGACCATTCCAAAACTAAAATAATTCGGTCACATGAATATATAAATTCCGGTTATATCTTATACACATATGTATATAACAACACAAAATAATACATTATGGCTCAATTAATAACCTAATAATACATGACTCACTTCTCTTTGTAATGAGTACTGTATGAGTTCAACTCACTAGAGTTGTTAGCATGTGAATTCATAAGGAGCAAATATGCCATTGTACGTGTAATAGCATATATTAAGTTAAATTATGTGATCTAAAACATCTCTGTCATATTGGTTTCGATTAAAGATGTATCATGTGGCTACGTGTGTAGTAGCAAGATTTGGAATGTATCTTTACTTTTATAGATTTAGTTTAGGAAGGGAGATTCGTAAGGACTAAAGTATATACCGGACCATTTTTATGTTAAGTTATAATTTCTTTAGAGAATAAATTGTTACATTAAGGTTTGTCCACAGTTATTATAAAGCCGTCACGTAAGCAATAAGTAGATGTTAGGTGTTGACAACTCAGCAAGTTCATATTGTAATTAGTACAAAATTGAGGTTACAACTTTTTAAAAGATCCTGAAATAATATATAGGAGATCTTATCACAAAAGTTCAGTTCATATTTTTGCTTACGAAACAAATTCCGAAATCAGAAGTAAACAAAACTAAAACCGATTTGATTAAGCTAAACTAAAGTACCAAACCAAAACCAATTGGCCGGCCACTCATTAACAATTAAGCTTCCTTAATGTGGCACAAGCTCTGGTGAAATATGCCATATTTTGTGTCAAATCAAGAGTCTATTGTAGGCACCGGCGTTTGGTTACTCGTTCTTGTTCGTGTCGGCTTTTTCAAGTTTAGGATCCACTTAAGAACTGAGGGAAATTCGTTCAGATAGTTCTCAGTTTAGTACGAATAGTAAAACTAAGAATTGGTTAATATCCGGAAAATCGAGTTCCGTTCAATTAGGTTTTCCAAAGTAATTTAGATAAAATATTGCCGCAAAAGAAAAAGGAAATCAGGCCTTGGCAAACACGTTTGATTGAACTCGTGTTTGCGAGATGGCCACCGATCATGAAACACGCTTCTTCATCTAGCCATATGCTGAATCTTGGTTTTTGGGATCGTGTCAGGACATTTAATACATGTACTAAGATTCATCTCGATAAAGAACTTCAACGTACATTACAGTTTCTATAGTTTAGCCTTGTGATTAGTATCCTTTATTACCCTTTTATCAGCAATTGTTTTACAAAAGTTGAAGAAAAGAAAAGCTAAACATAACAGATTTGTCCAACGTTTAAAAGGGCTTCATGTGGAACATGTAAGATAGCACTATTCGCCCTACACATCTTAGCAAGAAACCGGTAAACATAATTAATGGCTATCTTCTTTGGAACCAATGATCCTTTTCTTGCTTTCACCACAGTGTTTCCCATGATATGGACAACCCCTGTCTCTTTACAAATCTTTAGAAACTCCAACTCATCCTCCTCCTCTTCCTCCACCGTGTAGTTCTGACTGAAACTCATTGCGCTATGCGGTGAATCAGCTGGAACTATAGCGGATTCGGTGTAGTCCACCATCGATGAAAACATAACCATGTTTTTATTGTGGTTGTTGTTGTTGTTACGTATCAATTCATCTCTGGACTCTTGTCTATGGTTAAATGAATAAGGGCTATAGTTTGAATCTGACTCCATCATTGTTTCGGTTTGGACGAACGAGAAGAGATTATCGAACAGTTTGTTTTCAAAATCGTCGTCTTTCCTGTGTAGATCTTTGTAACCATACCTATAAAAAAAGTTTTAGAGATTTATAACGGTCTTAAAACTCTTTTTTTTTTTTCTAAAGAACAGAGAAGAAGAAAGGATAGTACCTGGCTACGCAGCGGAACATTCGGAATGTCTTTGGTCCGATTCTCTTCACAAGAAACCTCTCTTCTTCAGGGACAGTGTATACCGGGAGGTTCTTGACGCATACAAACACTACGACGGAGTGAATCGCGGGGAGGTTAGTGATAAAATGAGAGAAGATGCGAGGGACACCACTCGCTAGTTCCGAGTGGATCAACCCGATCCCGGGGACACGTACAAGCCCAAGGCTGGGACCGAGACCGAGGATCCAACTCATGGAAACTCTACTGTGCACTTCAAACTCATACTTCTTGACTGTTACGTAATTCCAAACAAACATTACCAGAAGGGAGATGGCTGCTATCATGAGCGGAACCCATCCTCCTTCATTGACCTTTAAGATCACAGCCGAGAAGTACGACAATTCCACCACGAGGGAGAGAATGGCGAATACAAGGACAAAGATCCAGTGGCGCCGCCACACGAGAAGCATGGTCAGCACCATCAGTAATGTAGTCACAAGCATCACGACCACAACCGCAGTTCCTAATATTCGCCAAGATACCAAAAACAGTCAGATAAATACTAAAAATCTAACTAACAATGCCAAACCTCTAGTCCTGTACATCTTACCGTATGCATTTCCGATCTCGGTCTGGTTCTTGAAACTAGCAGTGACGGTGATGCAACCAATCATGAGTATCCAGTTAATATCAGGGCAATAGATCTGACCTAGGAACTTCTTGGAAGTGTGAACAATTTTAACTCGAGGGAAACATCCATGAGACACGGCCTGTTTGATTATCGAATAAGTCCCTGAGATGGTAGCTTGGCTCCCAACGATTGCAGCTCCGGTCGCCACTATTAACATCGGCCAATATACGCTTTCTATGGGGTCAAAGCAAAAGAGAGTTAGTTAGATGAGCTTCCAACTTAAAACTACATGATAGTTGTTTGACCATTAATCTCAGGATATCAGACCAAATATCGACTAGATTGGAGTTTTCGGGCTATGATATCATATTAAATCAGACGAGTTTCCAAACAAATGACAGTAACTAGATTGACTCATATCCTTTATAATAATTAAGATCTTTTTTAACTTCTAACATGGGACTTTGTCCCTAATAAGAGCTTCAGTATTCTGGAAGAGCACACTATAAATTCAAGACTAGTAAAGCTTTTGAAAAATGTTTAGGACAAACCAGGGATAGATGCATAGAAGGCGTCTTTATAATGTTCCTTGTGGTTCACAAGAAACGCAGCTTGTCCGCAGTATGCTAGAAGAAGACAAGGGAATACAAAAAGTGTAAAAGCTAGCTGTATCGCTTGTAAAGGGAAATAAGAAATGTCCGCGAATAGTGCCTCCGTGCCTACAATTTTTTCAAAGGAAACATTTTAAAGATAGCTTCCAACTTCTGATGTGAGACTTTGTACCTATTAAAACATTTTAAAGATAGCTCTAAAGAAATCTCTTTGAAGCTAGTTTTACCTGTTATGCTGAGAAGAATGCCACCAAGCGAAATCCAACCATCTCGCCCTCTTCTTTTGAAGTACAAGTATATATATTTTGGCGAAAACGCTTTTAAAACGCTTGTATCGTGTTTGCAGATGTTGTATATGCCAGTGGTTCCAATGAAGAGGAACCAAATAAGAACGATAGGCGCAAAGAGCCACCCCACCTTGTCCGTACCATAGTGTTGCATACTGAACAGTCCAATTAAAAGGATGACAGACACAAGCACAACGATGTCTGCCAAAACAAAATGATCATAGCAAGTGAGCAAAAACAAAAAAGATATGAAAACTGAATTTGCATGTTACCGCTGCTCATCTTTGGATTGTTGACTCTGATCCCACCAGTGGCTGAAAGAACTGTTAAAAAGAAGGTTTTATAAACTGAAAGGTCTGAGTGAACATGTCAAGAAAGAAAGGGAGAGAAGCTTCTTAGTTACCGGAGATGGCTGGGGTTAAGATACCATCACCTATCATCATACACGTCCCTATAAGAACAATGACAAGAAGTGCTCTCTTCTTGGAATGTCTACTCTCCAACCACTTCTTTGTTTTAGCAGCAAAAGATCCTTCAGCGACTGAAGTTCGACTATAAGTCGTGAGATCCTCGTCGCTGCGTTGTTGATTCGGGATGAGATTCACGTTACCATGTCTACAAAGCAATGAGTATATAGCTAAAGTCCCACCTGCACACAAACATTGAGTATAAACTAAACCGGTTTGGTTAAAAACAATGATCAAGCTTTTTAAAAGCTTACCTTGACCATTATCATTAGCTTTGCAGACAATGAACACATACTTTATGAGAGGTATAAGCAGAAGAGAGTAAATGATCAAAGAAAGAGCTCCGATTACATCTTCACTATCATCAATTCCATCAGGGAATGTATTGTAGAACACATACAATGGAGAAGTCCCTAGATCGCCATAAACTATCCCTAGACTTTGGAATGATAGTCTCAGTAGCATCAACATCGAAAAGCTCTGATGAAAAAAGCAAAAATTAAAAAAAACCTAATCTTTTTTCCATTTCTCAAACTCTCTATATGAAACCGAAACAGAGTAAAATAGAGTAAGTAATTACTTTTTCTCCGTGCATGTCCTTGAGCATGTCAGCTTCTTCGTCCATGGGTTGATCGAGTCCCTCCTCAAATTCCCTCATAAGTTCTCTGTCTCTTTCTTCGATCGTGCTTTCTCCATCTGTAACAGATGCTTCTACCCTTTCTGCCATCTTTTGTAATCTTGATATGAGACCAAACTTGAAACTCTTTTAAGTTTTGACATGAATATAAGAAGCGACTCGAGTTATTACAGAGCACGTATGTCTTTGTCAACTCTGGTTCTGTCATGGAATTGAATAAAGGCTACACCGGAAGAAAAAAAAATTCAAAACTTGTTGAAGAAAGCGACACCCCCTTTTATAAGAATTCTTAAATTAGAAATAAAGAGAATCAGTCAAACAAATGATAGTTTGAAAGACGTTGACAAAATTAAAGACGAGTGGTATATACTTTTCTGCATTCAAATATTGGCATATACTTCGATTTCTGATTGTAATATCTATTGACAAAGCAATCATAAGTTATTGACACCGTGTGAAAATGGTTGTGTATTTTCCTTTGGTGTTGTTTTCACCAACCTGACAGTCTGACACATGCCGCACAAATTTTATAATCGTGTACCATGAAATCCTTTTTTGGTACACATGTAATGGGTCGTATACTCACAATAATAAAATACTCTTTTCTGTTTTTATATAGATGACATTTAGAATTATTCGTATAGATTAAAAATAATAATTCTCTTATAAAAATAGTCCTTAACTATTTAGCCAACTACAATTTCGATCAATGATAAAATAAAACATAGACACAAAACATAAATGGTTATATAATATAAAATTAATATATTTTGTATAAAAACTTAAGAATTTTATTTAATTTGAATTATTTATTTATTTACCTTTTTTAAAATATTAATTTTGTTTTTACGAATCAAATTGGATATATGATTAAAAATATAAAAAAATTCAAATATCAAAATGCCGAAAAATTCGCATGGAATTAAATTATTGATTATTCAGATGAAACTGATCGGATCACAAATATTTCAAAAACCTAGATATTTGATTCGTGTTCATTTTTAACGCATATACATCTCTTGCAAAAATAAAAGATTTTAATATCAGCTTTTATATAATATTATTAATTTAAGAACCATCAGTCGGAAAGACCCAAGTTAAACAAACAGTCATCTTGATCGGATATGCTAATATATAATATCTCTTCCTTTATAAAATGAAACTGACAATAGAACAATACATGTATACTCTTCACACGACCCAATTATAATCCAGAAGAGTACGAGTATAATTCCTATTGTTTATAAATTAAAAGTGTATACTTCTATTGATTGAGCAAGTATATATACGAATTGTGATGTACATAGTAGATGGCCAAAGGTTAGTTATTGTTGCCTTATTGGTTGCCGATCGTGATGTTATGAGTGCTCATACTAACAAGTACTGGTTAAAGCAAACAAATTTTGTTAGGGTATGATAAAACATTAAATGAACAATTCCATTGACTATATACAAGTCTATAACCAATCGTAAACCACGCATAATACGTATATAAAAAAACTGATATTTATACGGTTTGTGTGCACGCATGTAATAGAGAATCTTTAAATTATTTATATTCTGTTTTATTTTATTACTGATCGAATTGTGCTCATATGAATAATTAATGATATTTTTTGCTTAAAAGATAAAAGATAAACGTTTCTTAATTTCAATTTTACAAAAAGCATGTACTAGAGAATTTTTAAACCTAATTTCGTGTGTTAATATTGAAACATTATTTACGATATGTAGAAATAGAAATAAAGGTAGACTCTGTCCTCCCTCCGATAGTGTTTTTTCCTGTGTCAAAGTGTTCACGGTATTTCCAAATTCAACTTTATTTTTATTAATTTATTAATTCGAAAATGTAATTAATATTTATTGATTTTGTGGAAATACTATGAAGAATTTGACCCAAAATTAATAAAATTGTGGGTACTTTTATATTGCATTATATGACGGGAAACAACAATCAATAATACGTTATAATTTGATTAACGGAAAACATTATTCTATCACGTCAATTTTGATTTGAATACGTTGAATATTTTGATGGTTGAAAATTATAGTTCACACAATACCGTACTGGTAGGAAATATAAAACTTGTTCCTACTTTTTGTATTCTTCTTTCAATTTGTCAAACAATCTTATCATAAATAATTCGGTTCATATGCTCGCTTACCAAGCAAAATTAAATTAACATAAAACTAAAACCGGTTTGGGTAAGTTAAAATACCTAACCAAAACCAATTGGCTACTCCCCTAGTGCTCTACATTTTCTTTCCTTAATATGGCACAAGATCCGATGAAATATCCCATTTTTTTTTATCAAATTAATAGTTTCATCTGTTAAAAAAGATTTATGTTATACATGAGCTGCTTCATGTACATTGTAGTAAAACCAGTAATTTACTAGTTGCAAAGAAGCTAGGATGTCAATGCACAAAAATTGGTAGACTTCTCTAGCTTCCGTGACTTTTGACCAAGGCCTTTACATTAAAATTACACCCGCTTATAAAGAAGGCTCTCTTTGGAACTACATCATAACAAACAGCTCGCTGCAGATTTTAATCGAACAGAAGCTCGCTCAAGGCATACATAAAAGTGGAGATAAATTTACAGAGATTGGATCCTCAATAAGGAAGATTCTTCTGGTTTTTGAAACTGATGGAGCCCTTGCACAGTAAAAGACCAGATTCTTCTATATACGCTTGTCCCATTCATGATTGTAGTCAGCATTTGTATGAGATACTATTTTTTGGTGTGCTGTTTTGGCTGTTACACAAGATAGTACAGAATAGTGTACCATTATTGGAGCATGAATGTACCCAAAAAGACATTGAAACAAAATTAGATCAAACGTTTCCAAACAAAAGGAGAACAACAACAAAAACGCTCAAGCGTAGAGATACATCAAGTTCTCAACATCATCCAATCCAATAACGTCCCACTTTGTTGTTAGATAACGGCTTGATGATTTTGTGATTTCAACTTTTCTCATATGATTCTTTTGTATATTGTAAAGAAAAATATAGAAATGAGTTATTTCTTCTGGGCCGATGCTAATGTTGCGAGTTCGCCTACAATACCTTATATTTTGAGGTACAAGGATAACCTCGCCTTTTCTAGTTGTACCTTGTGGCTTCAAACTCAAGTTAACGACCATGGGCATGTTGAAGATTTTCATTTGAGAAGGAGGCAACACTAAAGTCTTACTCGACCACTGATTCTTCTCTGCATTTTCAATAACCCATACTTTCATCACACCTTCGTTTTCAAAAACATCACCCTCGTTTTCAAAATCATCACCATCGTTTTCAAGATTAGGATGTTTTAAAAAGGCTACTCTTCCATCCCATTCTAAAATTTCATTCAAAATAGGCAGCCGCGACCATAAGGCAAGATCCTCAGGTACATGGGGGGGTACACTATTTCTTCAGATATCATATCAAAACTCACAAGCACACATGCGTCCTAGCGAGGTAATAAAGCATACGGCCATTGATATTGATCGTATTAAACTGTGTTAAAGGACGATGTGGTAGACAGCTACTTGGAATATTTCTCCATCGACTTGATACATCTCCTCCTCCTAGTAGCAATTAGACCCAATGCTCTGACACCCATGTTGAGATGAAGATCAAGAAGTGAAGAGATGAAGCTGCCAGACTTGAGAATTAAGCTGCCAGACTTTATAAGGTTTTATAAGGCTTTATAAGGGTTTTATAAGCTCGATTTTATTGAAAAGAAGAAGAAGAGAGAAAAATATATTTTATTATATTGTGTACTGAGGTCACTTGTCTTTAAATACTTGTACCCAGATCCACAATTAGATTAAGGAAACTATTCTCTCATTCTTTCTCTTACATCTTCAGATCTACTTTCTCTCTCTCTATGTTCTTCATGTTTTTCATTCTCCAATAATAAACTCTCAATAATTCTCTCATTCTATCAATTCTCCCATTCTAACATGGTATCAGAGCCAGGTTACTCTAAAACCTGAGTTCATTCCGCAAATTTGTGTTCTTGAAGATTCTGGGTTCGTGAGTGTTCTTGAAGATTGGATATTCTGTGTTATTAGTGTGTTGAGGTTCTCTTCTTGTAGATGGAAACAAACGACACCCATGTTGACTTGCAATGTCAAGTAGTATTCAGGCCAGAGGAGGTTGAGTTTCAAGATCTCATTACTGGTCAAGTGATTGGAAAGGGGAGCAGC
This sequence comes from Brassica oleracea var. oleracea, assembly GCF_000695525.1. Classification (NCBI taxonomy): domain Eukaryota; kingdom Viridiplantae; phylum Streptophyta; class Magnoliopsida; order Brassicales; family Brassicaceae; genus Brassica; species Brassica oleracea. The sequence goes on along the minus strand of NC_027754.1, from coordinate 41,645,494 downwards.
ACCAACAACCTATACCAGCTACAATCAACTAAGCTCTCTAAACCCTCTATCTCTATATGCATGAGTAGTACTGCTGATGATTGTGATAGCATTACTTGGCATGCTAGATTAGGACATCCTCACCCTCGCGCCCTTGAGCTCATGATGCCTAATCTATCAGTTAATCACCTGGAATGTGAAGCATGCATACTAGGGAAGCATTGCAAAACTGTTTTTCCCACATCTGAAACTGTCTATGAGAAATGCTTTGACTTAATACACTCTGATGTGTGGACATCTCCATGTATATCTAGGGATAAGCATAAGTATTTTGTGACTTTCATAGATGAAAAATCTAAGTATACATGGGTCACATTGCTTCCTTCCAAGGATAGAGTGTTAGAGGCATTTATAAACTTCCAAGCTTATGTCACTAATCAGTATAATGCTACTGTGAAGGTACTAAGGTCAGACAATGGAGGTGAATACACTAGCCATGCATTCAAGAATCATCTGATGAAGCATGGGATGGTTCATCAAACCAGCTGGCCCTACTCTCCACAACAGAATGGTGTGGCTGAGAGGAAGAACAGACACCTGATGGAAGTAGCAAGATCAATGATGTTTCATTCCAATGTTCCCAAGAGATTTTGGAGTGATGCAGTTGTCTCAGCGTGTTATCTCATCAACAGGA
>NC_027754.1:41598123-41643589 GCF_000695525.1 Brassica oleracea var. oleracea | reverse complement strand
TTGTCTCTTGTTCTAGTGCTGAGGCTGAATATAGAGCCATGTTGAAGTTGACAAATGAGCTAGTGTGGATCAAAGGGATATTGAAGCATTTGAGTATTGAGCAGACCACTCCCATGACAATGCATTGTGATAATCAGGCTGCTATCCACATCGCTTCTAATTCTGTGTTTCATGAGAGAACAAAGCACATAGAAGTTGATTGTCACAAGGTGAGGCAGATGATTGTCCTAGGAGTAATACTGCCATGTTACACAAGGAGTGAGGATCAACTGGCTGATGTGTTTACTAAGGCAGCGAGGCAGAAGACAATAGAGTCCATACTATCAAGGCTTGGACTCATTGATCTTACTTCCAGGAGCTGATCCCCTTAACCATGGAGTCTCCACTCTTTTTCCCTCATCAAGGTTTTATCCCAATGGGTTTTCCTTGTTGAGGTTTTTAATGAGGGAGATCTTCATGGTTTCCAAGCTAGACAAGTTCACTTAGTCTAGCTTGAGGGGGAGTGTTGAGATGAAGATCAAGAAGTGAAGAGATGAAGCTGCCAGACTTGAGAATTAAGCTGCCAGACTTGAGAATTAAACTGCCAGACTTGGGAATTATGCTGCCAGACTTGAGAATTAAGCTGCCAGACTTGAGAATTAAGCTGCCAGACTTGAGAATTAAGCTGCCAGACTTGAGAATTAAGCTGCCAGACTTGAGAATTAAGCTGCCAGACTTGAGAATTAAGCTGCCAGACTTGAGAATTAAGCTGCCAGACTTGAGAATTAAGCTGCCAGACTTGAGAATTAAGCTGCCAGACTTGAGAATTAAGCTGCCAGACTTGAGAATTAAGCTGCCAGACTTGAGAATTAAGCTGCCAGACTTGAGAATTAAGCTGCCAGACTTGAGAATTAAGCTGCCAGACTTGAGAATTAAGCTGCCAGACTTGAGAATTAAGCTGCCAGACTTGAGAATTAAGCTGCCAGACTTGAGAATTAAGCTGCCAGACTTGAGAATTAAGCTGCCAGACTTGGGAATTATGCTGCCAGACTTGAGAATTAAGCTGCCAGACTTGAGAATTAAGCTGCCAGACTTTATAATGTTTTATAAGGCTTTATAAGGGTTTTATAAGCTCGATTTTATTGAAGAGAAGAAGAAGAGAGGAAAAGATATTTTATTATATTGTGTACTGAGGTCACTTGTTTTTAAATACTTGTACCCAGATCCACAATTAAATTAAGGAAACTATTCTCTCATTCTTTCTCTTACATCTTCAGATCTACTTTCTCTCTCTCTATGTTCTTCATGTTTTTCATTCTCCAATAATAAACTCTCAATAATTCTCTCATTCAATCAATTCTCCCATTCTAACAACCCATGCATATTACTAAGTTCCAAACTCTCTCTCCACGTTTTGAAACTGTGCAAAACACTTTATATTGATCGTGAAGATCCGATACAGTACATGATCCTCTTAGACTTGTCGTTTTCAACTAGAATGTTAGATTCTTCTATGGCGGGTAAGACAACAAGCTGTCTAGTGGTGGTGTTATATATTTGAGCACTTTGCCTAAAGCACATCAAACCGTGAAAAACTTGAGAGACGGAGTAGCCTTCCATCGCTGGGATTGTTAAATCTTGGTCAACTACTAAGGATGACATAATAGTATTATGATAATACATTCTTGTTGTCGATGCCCAACCACATGAATAGACGCGGTCATGGCTCTTGCATATGTCCCATTTGCCTTCTTCTTCTTATTACCTTTGGTCTTCTCTTCGTTCTACTTCTATCCCCTTGTAAGATGACTAGCGGCTAGGTCAAAAGAGAAAGCCATATCTCTATAATACTAGCTAGAGGAGTCAGTTTTCTACTTATAGCTTTCAAATTGATTATTAGGAAGTTTAATTAGAGAGATATCTTTTAATGAAGTAAAAATATTATACCTAATTGTTGTTATTAAAATCTTTTATTAAGGTTTCCTTTTCTTTCTTAGTTCTAAATTAGATCTATAATTTTAATTTCCTTTTTTCTTTATAATTATTTTCCCAAATTACAAATAACAGAAAAGAAAATATCTATCAAACTAAAAAGGTAAAGACTTTATATACATATATATATATATATATGTGTGTGTGTGTGTGTGTGTGTGTGTTTTAAATTAAAGAAACCAAATGCTGATTTTGAATAATAATTTAGATATATATATATATATGTGTGTGTGTGTGTGTGTGTTTTAAATTAAAGAAACCAAATGCTGATTTTGAATAATAATTTAGATATATATATATATATGTGTGTGTGTGTGTGTGTGTTTTAAATTAAAGAAACCAAATGCTGATTTTGAATAATAATTTAGATATATATATATATATGTGTGTGTGTGTGTGTGTGTTTTAAATTAAAGAAACCAAATGCTGATTTTGAATAATAATTTAGATATATATATATATATGTGTGTGTGTGTGTGTGTGTTTTAAATTAAAGAAACCAAATGCTGATTTTGAATAATAATTTAGATATATATATATATATGTGTGTGTGTGTGTGTGTGTTTTAAATTAAAGAAACCAAATGCTGATTTTGAATAATAATTTAGATATATATATATATATGTGTGTGTGTGTGTGTGTGTTTTAAATTAAAGAAACCAAATGCTGATTTTGAATAATAATTTAGATATATATATATATATGTGTGTGTGTGTGTGTGTGTTTTAAATTAAAGAAACCAAATGCTGATTTTGAATAATAATTTAGATATATATATATATATGTGTGTGTGTGTGTGTGTGTTTATAAAAAAATTATACCTAAAATCTCCATAAGATTATTTGATAAATTAGTTTCTCACGTGTATGTGTCTATGTTATTATAATCTCTACAATTTTTAATGCCTAAACTCTCAATATATTCATAATTATGTCCTAATATATGTCTATGTTATTATATGGTCATCTATATTTATGTGTAACATGTATCAATAATAATTGCATGTCCTGAAAAATGGTGTTTTTCTAAAGTATAAAGCCAAACATGTTATTAACATTTTTTTTTAATTACATACTTGTTTTTTTTGCCAAAAAATTTCTATTGAATGCAAGAGTTTACAGAACGTACAACAGTTTGCTAGCTTATTCTTAGCTTCTAGAGTGATAACCGAAACAGAAGAGACAAGCCCAAAAGCAAAAGGAGTCCAAAAACTGCTTAGAATGAGCTAAACCCAACCGCCTTCAGATGCGCACGTGAACTGAGACAGGATAGTGAGCTGAAGGTACCGCTCATACCACCTGTACTAAGCCAATCCTTGAGAGGGCAGAAGAAGCTACCAATGCACAGAGACCAAGTAACCGACGACCAAAGATCCGATCAACCTCTAAATGGCCCAGATCCCTTTGGTTTAAATAAGAGTAGCAAACCCACATTACGCAACAAAGTGTTCATGAGGAGAGTACCTGGACAGTCAACATAACTGCTCGAGAGGAGAATGCACATGGATAGAGTGATGCAACAGAAGTGAAAACCTGAGGAGGATCAAGATGTTGGTGGCGAGAGAAGAAGCACAGGCCGCAATCACTAATCTGAACCTATCAGAGCGGCAAGGGAAAGAAGCACAGACACTGACTAGGTCACTAACTAAGACCCAAGGCAAGCACAATTCGAGAATCATCCAATGCAAGAACCGAGGAGCAACGATGTCAGAAAAGCTGGAGAGAAACAAGGGAAGCCTTTGACAGAAACAGAACACATGGACAAGGATAAGGCGGCAAGGAAAGAGGCACAGACCACCCGACGGCAAGGGAAGAGCACAGAGCTGGCTTGATATGTGAAGAGACTGACTACAGAGACACTCATCTCAACCAAACTTTCAGAACCAGGACCAACTCAGAGAACACGAACACACCAACAACAGAGGAGGAACATAGAAATATAAGAAGGCAGGGGAGAAGACAGAGACTTGCCCAAGAGGAACCAAACTAAGGAGAAGGGCTAGCAGTACCGCTGAAATAGGAGAGAAACTCCTACGTCTGAACCGCGAGGGAGAGCGTGAACGCTGGCTGGAGACATTGACGGTCAGAGATGGAAGCTTTAACCGAACACACCAAGCTCAATCTACAAACGAATCATTAAAGTCCTCAAATCCTGAAAAATTAGAGTAGATCTGACCCACCAATAACCAGATCTAGGCTCCTAACGCATATCTCAAGCTATACCGAAGTAGACAGCACCACCGTAATTCAGAGCCAAGAACACAATCAACATAACGACACAAGAGAGAAAGGGAAACAGAGAAAAGCATATGCCGAAGCCCATCTCCTCCCAGGCAGAATCGATGACGGTGGCTACTAGGGTTTGTAGATGAGGAAGAGAGACACTAGAGAGAGAGTCGCTCCCATGTTTTTTATATCTCCACTTTTTTTTTTATATATATCACCACTTGTTGCCGCCATTTTCTTTGTCAATCGTAAACGTGTGATATTTCCAAAATGTAGTAAATCTACTATCAACTGATTGAAAGGGAAAGCTATAAATTATCGAAGAACAAAGCTTTGATCTCAAGTTCGGATTCTCATGTTTGAATTTGTTACGGAAACAAGAACATATTGTTGAAAATATTATTTGCAGTGCTTGCAAAAAGCTTTTTATGAAATCTCAGTTTCAAAATACAACAGTTTCTATGGTCTAGTCTTGTAATTAGTATCCTTTATTACCCATTATCTGTAGTTGTTTTACAAAAAAAAAAAAGAAATAGAAAGAAGCAAAAAACTAAATATAAAAGACGTGTCCAACGTTCAAAAGGGTTTCATGAGGAACATGTAAGATAACACTATTCTCTCTACAAATCTTATCAAGAAACGCATATACATAATCAATCGCAATCCTTTTAGGAAGCCATGATCCATTTCTTGCTTTCACCACAGTGTTCCCCATGATATGAACAACCCCTGACTCTTTACATGTCTTTAGAAACTCCAACTCATCCTCCTCCTCCTCCTCTTCCTCCACCGTGTTGTTCTGACTGAAACTCGTTGCATTACGGGGTGAATCAGCTGGAACTATCGTGTCTAGGGTTGACACAGTGTAGTCCACCATCGATGAGAAAATATCCATGTTGTTGTTGTTGTTGTTGTTGTTGTGGTTGCTATTGTTACGGAGCAACTCATCTCTAGACTCTTGTGTATAGTTGACTGAGAACGCGCTGCTGTAGGTGCTTGAGGTTAAAGCTGGCTCCATCATAGTTTCGATTCGGATGAAAGAGGAGAGGTTAGTTAACAGTTTGTTTTCAAAACCATCGTCTTTCCTGTGTAGATCTTTGTAACCATACCTATAACATTTTTTATAGAGATTTCAAACGCTTCGTCTAAAGAACATCTAAGAAGAAAGGACAGTACCTGGCTACGCAGCGGAACATTCTGAACTTCTTCGGTCCGATTCTCTTCACAAGAAACCTCTCTTCTTCAGGGACAGTGTAGACCGGAAGGTACTTGACGCAGACAAAGACTACCACTGAGTGAATCGCGGGCAGGTTAGTGATGAAATGAGAGAAAATGTGAGGGACACCACTCGCTAACTCCGTGTAGACTAACCCTACCCCTGGGACACGAACAAGACCGAGGCTAGGACCAAGACCGAGTATCCAACTCATGGAAACTTTGCTGTGCATTTCGAACTCATACTTCTTGACTGTTGCGTACTGCCAAACCGACATTACTAGAAGAGAGATGGCTGCTATGATTAGCGGAACCCAGCCTCCTTGGTTGACCTTTAAGAGCACAGCCGAGAAGTACGACAGCTCCACCACGAGCGAGAGGAACGCGAATATAAGGACAAGGATCCAGTGGCACCTCCACACGAGCAGCATGGTTAGTACCATTAGTAACGTGGTCACAAGCATCACAAGCACAACCGCAGTCCCTAACCTCAACAAGATATAACCAAAACAGTCGGATGATAAGTATTCGAGATAACTTGAGAGGCAACATGTGTATTTTGCGGACCAATTGTTACAGACCGTTAAAATCCAACTATGAAGTATATGAATCCCAAATCTAAGGATAATATATAATCTTATTGTGACATGGATTTGCTGATTTAGATATATATCATAAGATTTTGATAAGCTCTATTTGTAGTTGACATAGGTTTAAGTCTTTTTGTATACATATTCTTGCTCTATAAGTTATCTCCAATAATAAGCAAGAACCCTTTCATATCATCACTATCACCATACATCTTACCGTATGCATTTCCGATTTGGCTCTGATTCTTGAAACTAGCAGTGACGGCGATGCAGCCAAGCATGAGCATCCAGTTAATATCAGGGCAATAGATCTGACCAACGAATTTCTTGGAAGTATGAACAATTTTAACACGAGGAAAACATCCATGAGACACAGCCTGCTTGATAATCGAGTAAGTCCCCGATACCGCAGCTTGGCTCCCAACGATTGCAGCTCCTGTGGCGACTACAAACATTGGCCAATATACACTCCCTATGGAGTCAAAAAAACATTCAAAAAGAGAGTTTCAGCACTAATGAAGAGAACATTAAAGCAAAGAGGTTTAGGAACAAACTTGGGATAGATGCATAGAATGCGTCATCGTAATGATCCTTGTGGTTCACAAGATACGCAGCTTGTCCGCAGTACGATAGAAGAAGACAAGGAAACACAAAGAAGGTGAAAGCGAGCTGTATCGCTAGTAACGGGAAGTAAGCAATGTCTGCGTATAGAGCCTCAGTGCCTGTTATGCTGAGAAGAATGCCGCCGAGAGAGATCCAACCATCTCGCTGTTGTGGATAAGCTTCAATAAAGATAGCTTAGGATACAAGTTATTCATTAAGGAAAGTAGAATAACTTATAGATTAGGATAAAGTTAAGTTTCCTAATCTCAATTGTAATAGGACAAGCTAAGAGCTCCTATATATAAAGAGATCTATAATGTAAGTTGATCTCACAAGTTAAGAATAAGAAATAAAACGAAGGAACTGTTTTATACTCTGTTTCGCATACACATACGATCCTTAGCGACTTTATTTGGTATCAGAGCTTAAGGTTTGTTTGTGTGATTGCGATTCAAAGAAACAATGGCTGATGATAAAGCATTGATAGACACGAAGACGCTGGGACGAAGAGATGGTATTCCCGGGACTGTTGTCTGTCCAATGCTAACCTCAACCAATTATACGGTTTGGGCAATGAGAATGAAAGTTCTTCTACGCGTCCATAAGGTATGGGAAGCGATCGAACCAGGGACAGATAAAGAAGAGAAGAATGATTATGCTATGGTGCTTCTTTTTCAATCCATACCAGAGAGTTTGATATTGCAAGTAGGAGATCAGAGCTCACCTAAAGATATGTGGGAAGCTTTGAAAACAATAAACCTTGGCGCAGATCGTGTAAGAGAAGCTCGACTGCAGACATTGATGAACGATTTCGAGCGTCTAAAGATGTCTGATGCGGAATCAATTGATACCTTCTCAGGCAAGTTATCTGAGCTTGCATCAAAATCGGCCTCGTTAGGACATAGTATTGAAGAATCTAAACTTGTAAAGAAGTTCTTAAATAGTCTTCCTAGAGCAAAGTATATCATGTTGGTGGCCTCTCTGGAGCAGATGCTAGACTTAAATACAATTAAGTATGAAGATGTTGTTGGGAGAATTAAAGCATATGAAGAACGTATCAAAGAAGATACAACAAACGATCAACAAAACAATCTGCTGTTCTCGAGCTCAGAAGGATCGAATGATCAGAATTCAAAAGGACGAGGAAGAGGTAACTATCGAGGACGTGGTAGAGGAAACAGAGGAAGAGGACGTAGTAGAGGCAACACCGGAGAGTGGAACAAAGAGAAAAGAGACTACTCACAAATTACTTGCTTCAACTGCAAGAAAAAGGGTCACTTCAAGTCTGTTTGCCCTGAGAAGAAAGAAGAAAATCAAGAGCTCAACAAAACTGAGACGGAAGTAGCAGATGTTGTGCTCTACATGCATGAGGTCGTGTTTCTGAATGAAGAGAAAGTTATACCTAAAACACTCGATATAAGCAAGAAAGAAGAAGGAGTATGGTACTTGGATAATGGCGCAAGTAACCATATGACGGGTGAGAGGGGATACTTCTCTGAGCTAAATCAAAATATCAAAGGAAGAGTGAAGTTTGGAGACGGCTCATGTGTGGACATTGATGGTAAAGGATCGATATTGTTTGAAGCTAAAACAGGGGAACAAAGGCTCCTTACTGATATTTACTACATCCCTGATTTGAGAAGTAACATTCTTAGTTTGGGACAGGCAACAGAGCAAGGCTGCGACGTTAGGATGAAAGATGACTACCTAACTTTGAGAGATTCAAAAGGAAGACTTCTCACTAAGGTTCTAAGGACTCCCAATAGACTTTATAAAGTTCCACTTAAGATAGGACAACCTAGCTGCCTTCTCACGAAGTTAAAAGAAGAGCCGTGGAGATGGCATGCACGCCTTGGTCATATCAGCTTCAAAACAATACAAACCATGGCAGCACAGAAGATGGTTCATGGTCTACCAGAAATCAAAGAAGAGAATCAGTTGTGTGACTCGTGTTTAGTTGGAAAACAAACTAGGCATAGCTTTCCTATTGCAACTCCCTATAGGTCAGCTAAAGCCCTAGAACTCCTACACGCAGATCTCTGCGGTCCAATCTCACCCGCCACACCAGCACACAACCGCTATATATTTGTCATCATCGATGATTGTACGAGATATATGTGGACTATTCTGTTGAAAGAAAAGAGCGAAGCTTTCGAGAAGTTTAAAGAATTCAAAAGCCTCGTCGAGAAGGAAGTAAACAACAAAATAGGTACACTTCGTACAGACAGAGGTGGTGAGTTTACATCAAGAGAGTTTCATGATTTTTGTAACAAGAGTGGGATCAAGCGTCATCTAACGGCGCCGTATACTCCGCAACAGAATGGCGTAGTAGAGAGAAGAAACCGCACTCTCATGGAGATGACTCGGAGTATGTTGAAGGCAACCAACGTACCAAACTATATGTGGGGAGAAGCGGTTCGTCATGCCACTTATGTTATAAACCGAGTTCCCACAAGAGCACTTAAGAACAACACGCCATACGAAAGCTTGAAGAGAAGAAAGCCTAGTATCGCGCATATCAGGGTTTTTGGGTGTGTTGCGCACGCAAAGATTGACTCTCATCGTCTAAAGAAACTAGATGATCGATCGCAGGCTCTTGTTCATCTCGGAGTCGAGCCTGGCTCAAAAGCATATCGACTCTATAATCCTACTACAAAAGGGATTGTGGTTAGTCGAGATGTTATTTTTGATGAAAGAACCTGTTGGAATTGGAAGGGAGGCGATAAAGAAGCTAACACAAACTCTGGAATGTTCAGCATGACTTGGGGAACGACTCTTGACGAAGGATCTGGACCGTTTGTGTCTGGACAGCGTCAGGAAGAAAACATTGCCGCTGAAACAGAACATCAAGCTGAGGAACCCGAGACAACACATATTGAAGATGCTGATGAAGAAGCAACAACTCAAGAAACAAGACACTCAAACCGTCAGAGAAGCAAACCTAGCTACCTCGATGATTATATTTTACTTGCTGAAGTAGAATGCGAGTTGCTACTTCTCTCGATCAACGATGAACCTAGAAATTTCCAAGAAGCAAAGGGAAACAAGCGATGGACTAATGCATGTGAAGATGAGATAGACTCCATCAACAAAAACAACACTTGGGAGCTAGTAGATATGCCTCCAGGAGTCAAGATCATCGGTCTTAAGTGGGTCTTCAAGGTAAAAAGAAACGCAGACGGATCAATAAACAAATTTAAAGCTCGCCTTGTAGCAAAAGGATATGTACAAGAACATGGAATTGATTTTGACGAAGTTTTTGCTCCAGTGGCGCGACTAGAAACCATAAGGTTACTAATCGGTCTAGCTGCAGCAAATAAATGGGAGATTCATCATCTAGACGTCAAAACAGCCTTTCTACACGGAGAACTAAACGAAGAAGTTTATGTCTCGCAGCCTGAAGGGTTTGAAAAGAAGGGAGAAGAACATAAGGTTTTCAAACTCTCTAAGGCTCTATATGGGTTAAGACAAGCTCCACGGGCTTGGAACACAAAGCTCGACCAAATCCTCAAACAGTTAAGCTTCAAGAAGTGCTCAAAGGAAAGTTCTGTGTACAGAAAAGAAGGTGCTGGCAAGTTACTGATCGTAGCCATCTATGTAGACGACCTGTTCATCACCGGCAATTCAAATAGAGAGATCGCAGACTTCAAGAAAAACATGTCGAAGAAATTTGAAATGTCAGACTTAGGGTTGTTAACTTATTACCTTGGACTTGAAGTAAAACAGAGTCCAGACTGCATTACAATCACTCAAGAGGCGTATGCACAAAGGATCTTAAAAGAAGCTGCAATGGATGACTGCAATCCAACCTGTATACCAATGGAGTTTGGTATTCAACTCTCTAAAGGACAAGAAGAACCGGAGATAGACTCTACACTATATCGAAGAAGAATTGGATGTCTGAGGTATCTTATGCACACAAGGCCAGACATGGCGTTTTCTGTTGGAATCTTGAGTAGGTATATGCATTCACCGAGGACTTCTCACGGCAATACACTAAAGCGTGTGTTAAGATATCTGAGAGGTACTGTCGGATATGGTTTGTCATACAAGAAAGGAGAAACTAAGAGACTTGTGGGCTTCAGTGACAGCAGTCACAACACAGACCCGGACGATGGAAGAAGCACGACGGGACACTTGTTCTGCCTTGGAGAAACGCCAGTAACCTGGTGTTCACAGAAGCAAGACACAGTTGCATTGTCCTCCTGTGAAGCAGAATTCATGGCCGCGACTGAAGCTGCGAAGCAAGCTATCTGGCTCCAAGATTTAGTGAGCGAGATTACAGGAAAGAAGATAGAGAAAACACTGATTCGTGTTGACAATAAATCAGCCATCGCATTAGCCAAGAACCCTGTGTTTCATCGAAGAAGCAAACACATTGCCAAGCGTTTTCATTTCATTCGAGAGAAAGTGGAACAAAACGTAATTGATGTGGAGCATGTACCGGGAACAGAACAGAAAGCAGACATCCTAACCAAAGCTTTAGCAAGAATCAAGTTCAAAGAGATGAGAGATATGATTCAAGTTCAAGATCTAAGCAAAGATGGTTTGAAGCTTAGAAGGGAGAATGTTGTGGATAAGCTTCAATAAAGATAGCTTAGGATACAAGTTATTCATTAAGGAAAGTAGAATAACTTATAGATTAGGATAAAGTTAAGTTTCCTAATCTCAATTGTAATAGGACAAGCTAAGAGCTCCTATATATAAAGAGATCTATAATGTAAGTTGATCTCACAAGTTAAGAATAAGAAATAAAACGAAGGAACTGTTTTATACTCTGTTTCGCATACACATACGATCCTTAGCGACTTTACTCGCCCTCGTCTTTTGAAGTATAAGTATACATATGTTGGCGAAAACGCTTTTAAAACGCGCGTGTCGTGTTTGAAGATGTTGTATATTCCAGTGGCTCCAATGAAGAGGAACCAAATGAAGACTATAGGGGCAAAGAGCCACCCGACTTTGTCTGTACCGTAGTGTTGCATACTGAACAAGCCTACTAAAATGACAATGGACATAACCACAACAATGTCTGCAACAACAACAACAAGTAGTAAAGTTAGAAAGAACTAACTGACATAAAGGTGCAGTGAATGTTTTGTTACCGCTGCTCATCTTTGGGCTACTGACTTTGATCCCACCAGTCGCTGAAAGAACTATGAGAAGAGATTGTTTTGTCATCAACCTTGGGTACAAAAAAAAGAAAGAAAGAAAGAAAGGCAAGAAGGTTGTTAATTACCAGAGATGGCTGGAGTTAAGATACCATCACCGATCATCATACAAGTCCCGAGAAGAACAACGAAGAGAAGAGCTCTCTTCCTAGATTCTTTACTCTCTAACCACTTCTTTGTTTTAGCAGCAAAAGACCCTTCAGCGACTAAAGTTCGACTATAAGTCGTGAGATCCTCATCGCTGCGTTGCTGATTCGGGATAAGCTTCACTTTAGCATGTCTACAAAGCAGTGAGTATATAGCTAAAGTCCCACCTGCACACAAACATTGAGTATAAACTAAACCGGTTTGGTTTCGAAACAACGATCAAGCTTTTTAAAAGCTTACCTTGACCATTGTCATTAGCTTTGCATACAATGAACACATACTTGATGAGAGGTATAAGCAGGAGAGAGTAAATGATCAAAGAAAGAGCCCCGATCACATCTTCACTATCCTTAATGCCATCAGGGAATGTATTGTAGAACACATACAATGGAGAAGTCCCTAAATCGCCGTAAACTATGCCTAGACTTTGGAATGATAGTCTCAGTAGCATCCACATTGACAAGCCCTGATGACAAGTCGAAAAGTCGTATTAAAAAAATGGAAACTTTCTTGAAACTGAAACAGAGTAAAACAGGGTAAAACAGAGAAAGTCGTTACCTTTTCTCTGTACATGATCTTAAGCTTATTAGCTTCTTCATCCATGGATTGATCAAGTTTCTGCTCTAGCTCCCACATAGCTCCAATGTGTCTTTCTTCAATCGTGTTCTCTCCTTCTGCTACAGATGCTTCTACCCTTTCCGACATTTTTGTAATCAGGAAACAACAACGGAGCTTCTTGAACTTTCCCCTAAACCGACTCCAGCCCTAGAAATCGTGAGTCACTTGGGGAAAGATTCGCCTGAGATGAGAATTCTTTACGTAAGTAAAAGAAGCGAGTCGAGTCATTACATAACAACTTGTGTCTTGTCAACTCTGGTTCTGTCATGGAATTGGATAAAGGCTACACCAGAAAGAACCTGGTGAAGAAAGGGACCCGCCCTTTTATCAAAAGAACCAGTCAATGAAATGATAAATATGATATAATAAAATAATAGCCAAAAGAAGAATCTTTAACAACTATGAAGATTATACGAAAAGATGTATTTTTGTCTCTCTTCTTTATTTCTTCGTTTCAGATATTAACAACAACAGACAGTGACCAAGGAGAAGAAAAGAAAGAACAAGAGCTGTAGATTGAATGACACAACTTTTTAAGTTAAGAAGACGCTGACAAAACTGAAGACAAGTGGCAGAAACACACACGAGCAGTTAAATTTTCTTTTCTTTTTGTGTTTACTATTGTATCAGTATATACTTTTTCGAATATTGGCATATACTTCAATTTCTGATTGTGACATCAAAAAAAAACATGACATATCCAACTTTTGAAAAAAAAGAACAAACCAGGAAAAAAAGAAGAAGTTAATTTTTCTTTTCTCATACATATTGACACTGTATGGATAGGATATTCCATATATCACACTCCCATTGTTTCGCAAAAAATATCAGTTATTTTCTATATCATTTTATATTTTCAATGTAACTTTATATATTTATTTATTTGTCTTTTTAATAACTAATATTTTTTATCAAAATCAATTTTATTTACTTAATTGTATATTAAATAAAGATAGACTAGTATACTTTATAAAAAATTTAATTAGAGTAAAATATGTCACAATGATATTTTTTTTTTTTTTGCAAAACAGAAAGAGTATATGTTAAAATATGTATAAGCTTAATTCTTAATTTAATTCATGATGTTTAGAAAGCAAAAATATTTCTATTTTATTTCGACATGTAAAAGACATTCATAATATCATGTTAGCAGAGGATTACCAACAAAATCATGTTAGCAGAGTAAAATGGTACTTAAAATGAGTTTTCAATACTTCAAAATAAAATCAACGAGTCTTTAAAATACTTTAATAAATATATAAAGCCCAAATGTATTCTGTGATGCTAATACGTTCCATATTTATTTTTATTGCTTTCAAATTTATATGTAAATAAATAAATAGAACCAACGAAAAATATAATCTGCCTAAATATTTGTTCCTTGGAACTTAGTTATAAAAATACATTCTAAAATTACTAAATTGTTGCCATAATGTTAATAAAGCTACATTTTGAAACTTCATATTACCTCGCAATTCATGTAAATATCTAATTGTTCTACATGTTCATTGTTCACCTTAAAATTGTTTCTTAACTTGTCATTTATGAGATTGTTTACTTTGGTTCAATTTTTTATCCCCTCCAGGTTTAATTATTGCTAACCAGTTACTAAACAAATGTACTTTTCAATATCAAGATATTTACAGAATAAAATGTAAAACTTGTTTTTACTTGATTAAAACTTAGTTTTTTATGTTCAAAGTGCAGCTTCTATGATTAATTTAATATTTTTATTACTACATATATTATAGGTGTTTGTTGAAGAAGTTTCCACTATTCCAAGTCTTTGTAAACTTTGTGCAAAGAAAATAATTATTTTTAGTAGTTAAAGTTTTGAAATTAATATCAATTTGATTAGGTCATATACAACTTTGCTAAAATCAATTTAAAAAAGTTAGTGAAGAAGAGGCGAACGAAAAAAAAATAGACTTAGAGACCCACTTATTACCATGATAGGCATGACCTTGTTGTCACCATGATTAGGAGCTTTGGCTTTGACTTTTTGTGAAAAGATGCTTGAAAGAGGTCAAAGAAGAAACAAATGTATAAGCAAGTTCACAATCAATCGATCTCCAAACTTCATCACAAGCAAGTGCAAGTCATCCAGATAAAAAAAATCATGTTCCATAAGCTAAATACATCAAGGTAGGTTTGTTTAGAAAGATCGATAAGGAAAAAGAAATCAAGTATCAGCTAGTTCACAAGCTAAATAAATCAAGCGAAAACAAATTTCATAGTTATTTGATACAAACAAAATACACCGCTTACAAGTGATAGTCAAGTATCAGCATGTTCACAATCTCTTGAAGAGATATCAAAATTCATAACTAGTAAGCGCTAATCTTATGAAACAACACCTAATCTATTTTTGGTAACAAAGCCACAATCACAGAGCAAAACAAACGAAGTATCAAATTCGTTCTCCAAGCAAAATCAATCAAGTGAAAACAAACTTCATTCATGCTTGATACAAACAAAGTACATCACATCGCTTACGACTGATAATCATCCTAAACAAAAACGAATACGGAATACGATGCGAAACCTAACGAAATTGAACCACTGATACTTAGAGAATATGAACGATCCTTGCGCTTTCTGTTGTCCATTGTTTAGGAAACTGAAGAAATCAACAGGGAGAGCGAGCTAGAGCTACAATGAAGTTCTCGATTTTGAGTTCTGGTGACATATAAAATGAAGATTTTATAGGTGAGCGAGAAGTCTTTACGGACAAAAAAATAATTAATACTACTAATAATAAAATAAGCATTATATTAATATTTTTTTGTACATGAAACATTAGATTTTGAATGGTGACCAAGTAAATGATGACGAACATTCAATTTCTTATCATTCCTATAAAATTACACAATTTATAAAGAATAATTTTTTTTTTGTTCCTTCTCGTTTCTTTTTCCGTAGAGAATAAATTATTCCTCACCAAGTTTAGGAATGAAGAATCATTTTCACTCATTCCTATTATTTTATTTATTTTTATTTTTTTCCTACTTATTTTTAATATTTTTTAAATAGTCATATCAGTTAGAGCCTAAAACTCTGTGCTGCCACGTTGGCTCTGAGTTATACTTTTCTAACCTTGCAATCCAAGGTTTGATTAACATTGGTTGCATTATTCATTCTTTTTTTTTTTCCCTTTCGAAAAGAAACCAAGTCATTGAATCCAAATTTATGTTTCTCTTTTAATAATTCTTCAAGGGTAATGTGGTTGCTTTTAGACTGATTTTCTATATGCATGCAGATCATCATTTACTTTAGATCATATTAAATTATGATCGTGCCGTGCTCCATTTATTACTACTTACCATCCATCTTCTCATATCTCTAATAATACTATAGCTAATTGTGGAGAAGAAAGTCGAGCCGCAGCTCTGTTCTTGTAGAAATTGTTGGAGAAATATGGTAGTGGTCCCAATGGATCGTGTTACCTTAGCTGTGGATCAAGAAACCATGGAATGTAACCATTGAGTCAAAGACGCCGAATGTTGTTTGTTGCATTGTGAATCAGTTCATAACGACTGTTAGTGAATTTGAAAGACTGAGAGCAGGATTTCGACTATGATCACCAATAAAGGGGTGTGAATCTATCTATCAAGATTCTAAGACAGTGAAGTATAAAACCTCTCTTTTTCTTACCCATGTAAGAGTACATTAGTTTTCACCACAAAGAAGTGGGTTTTCTAATAGATCTCAACTTTATAAGTAGAAAGATATGAACCTTTTTTGTTTTGTTTTTCTAATGCAAAGGTGACTCGGTTAGTGGGCGTGACAAAAGCAATGATCACAGGTGAATCGGTTAGTGGACCAACCGACGTCTATTATAACTAATCTGAATTGTATATCGTTCTAATGATCACAGGTGGGCGTGACCATAGCAATGACATAAGCCGTCGCCAGTATTGACTCTCTAAACTTTTGGATTTATGTATATAAACTGTATTAGCTGAATCATAATATATAGAAGCTTTTGTTTGATGTCTTACTCCACGATCCTCAGCCACAACAGCAGCTTCCTCTCTCTCGCTACAAAGTTCACTACTCGTGGATCTCGTCTTCAGGTACACATCATCCCTTCCTGTCTTTGATCAGAGTACTGATTTTGAGACAAAAGTTTCCAACTTTCGATCCGTTTTTGTGTGTCCAAACTAAAATACTCTGTTTTTCATACTATGATGCTCTGTTTTTGTTATTAAACCTCTGTTTCTCAAACTAAAGTTTGATCTTTGAATTTTTTTTGTCACAAGTGTACACTAGCAATGGCTCGATCTGCGGTTGATGAGACATCAGACTCGGGAGCATTTCAAAGAACTGCCTCAACATTCCGTAACTTCGTCTCAAGAGATTCCGATTCTCAGTTTCCAGCTGAATCTGGAAGATACCATCTTTACATATCGTATGCTTGTCCATGGGCTTCTAGATGCATCTCATACTTGAAGATCAAAGGACTTGACGATGCTATAAGCTTCTCGGTTCGTAGACTCAAAACCCCTTTTGAAACTGCTTATGTCCATTTCATGACAGTATTGATTTGAATAGTTTCCTTGTTTGGTTTCCATCAGTCAGTTAAACCCATTTGGGGAAGAACAAAAGAAACAGATGAGCATATGGGATGGGTCTTCCCGGATTCAGACAATGAGGTTCAAGGAGCTGAGCCTGACCATCTTAATGGTGCTAAGAGTGTAAGAGAACTATATGAGATTGCTAGCCCAAACTACACTGGGAAGTATACTGTTCCTGTAAGTCTTTTTTTTTGGTTTGTTTTTGTTAAGTCATCTTGAGTTGGTACTAGATGGCTTTTTTTTTTTTAATGACAGGTTCTGTGGGATAAGAAGCTGAAGACCGTTGTGAACAATGAGAGCGCAGAGATAATCAGGATGTTCAACACTGAGTTCAATCATATTGCGAGAAACGCTGATCTTGACCTCTACCCTTCTCATCTCCAAGCTAAAATCGATGAAGCTAATGAATGGATCTACAGTGGGATTAATAACGGTGTCTATAGATGCGGTTTCGCAAAGAAACAAGAACCTTACGAGGAGGTAAGTGCTAGAAACGTTACATAGTGTTTATTATTGATCCCACCCATGAGAGTTATGGTTCTTGTTTGTAGGCAGTGCAGCAAGTGTATGAAGCATTAGATAGATGCGAGGAGATTCTTGGAAAGCATCGTTACATCTGCGGTAACACTTTGACTGAAACAGATATCAGGTTGTTTGTGACGCTTATAAGATTTGACGAGGTAAGTGAAACCGACAAGAACTGAAAAAGAACACAATTAAGGGAACGAGTTTGTGATGTTGAAACGTTGATGATGCAGGTTTACGCGGTTCACTTCAAGTGCAACAAGAAACTCTTGAGGGAGTATCCGAATCTGTTCAACTACACGAAAGACATATTTCAAGTACGCGGTATGAGTAGCACCGTGAACATGAATCACATCAAGCAGCATTACTATGGAAGCCACCCTTCGATCAACCCTTTTGGGATCATCCCCCATGGACCAAATGTCGATTACTCCTCGCCTCATGATCGACACAGATTCTCCAAATGAATAAAAAGATCAAAGTTTTCACACTTGAGTTGATTTCTGTCTTCAGAAAGTTGCCAAATAAAGTTTGTGTCTTTTAACATTTTAAAGTGATGTTTGAGTAGTATGCTTTGGGAAAATAAAAGCTTGATGTTTTATCATGTTACAGTTTGCAGTCTCAGTAGTTGAGACAATGTTGGTCTGATCATAAATAAACTTTTCCTCCGGCTACAACATTGCTTTTCCTGAAATGCAAGGCTCCATGTAAGATTGTCTTCATAGGGACCTTGTTGATTAAAAAAATCTTGTAACTCAATTTTTATTTAGTTTGGAAACAATTTTCCAATCCTGTAACTGGTTTTGTTGTCTCCGCAAAATTGAAGGTCCAGAACCGGACTTTCCAGCTGCTATCTCAACCGGGAGCCCTGAGGTTGTGGGCTTCTTTGATAAATACCAAATCAGAGAGACAAATTGAAAACAGAAACAAAATAGAGGGGGTTGTGTGAAATATAATAAGCCTGTGACCATTAACCATAAATATATCGTAATAATTAATAATCCCAATGGAATCCCAGATAATATTATTAAATTATTAATTAATTTGTTATTGGAAGTGTCAATTATTTCAATCTGTTATCCATTTGAAAAATTAAATAATTTATTTAATTGATATAGATTACAAGATTGTTTTCTCCCTCCTTAACTTGTACGGCTTAAATTCCAAAGTTCCACTCTTTTGTCTTCAAATCTCTCACAAACCCTAATTTCCCCAAATTCGATTTTTTAAATCGATTCAACAAATGGCTTTATTATTGGAAGAGATCACTCGATCAGTAGAGACCTTTCTAAAGCTCAAGAATTCGACCCAGACGACACCCTATGTTGACCCGAATCTCGACCCGGTTCTTCTCGTCCCGGGTATCGCCGGCTCGATTCTCAACGCCGTTGATCATGACTCCGGGAAAGAAGAGCGTGTATGGGTCAGAATCTTCGGTGCCGACCACGAGTTTCGAACAAAGATGTGGTCTCGCTTCGATCCTTCAACTGGTAAAAAAAAAAAGTTTCCTTTTTTATAGAAAATTCATTATTAGCTTTTAGCTTTGTTTAAGCTTCTGAGGAAACGTTTTCATGTGGAACAGGTAAAACGATCACTCTCGACGCAAACACGAGTATTGTGGTTCCTCAAGACAGAGCTGGTCTGCTTGCAATCGATGTCTTAGACCCTGATATGGTAATGTTTATTATATAGTCTCTCCACGTTAGCTTTGTGTAGATTGTTGATCAAGTCAAAGACTTTTGTGTAGATGGTTGGACGCGAGTCAGTGTTCTACTTCCATGAGATGATTGTTGAGATGCTTGGTTGGGGATTCCAAGAGGGCAAAACCCTTTTTGGTTTTGGTTTTGATTTTCGCCAAAGCAACAGGTGTTAAAACAACATATATCTCTTCTTAACTGATTAGTTTATTAACAGTTTTGGTGTTTGTAAATGGTATATAGGCTGCAGGAAATTATGGACTTATTTGCTGAGAAGTTGGAATCAGTTTACAAAGCTTCAGGAGAGAAGAAGATTAATGTTATCAGTCATTCTATGGGAGGACTGTTGGTGAAATGTTTCATGAGTCTGCACACTGATGTATGTATATTTATATATAATTCAGTTCTAATGTTATCTTTACATCTCAATCTGATTTTTTTTTTTCTTATTAGATATTCGAGAAGTATGTACAGAATTGGATTGCTATTGCTGCTCCATTTCGAGGTAACTTCACAGACTTTTAGTAGTACTTATGAATTGTACGAGAGACAGTTACCAGACTGATTGGTTGTTGGTTTCAGGTGCTCCTGGATATATCACATCAACTTTACTGAATGGAATGTCATTTGTGAATGGCTGGGAACAGAACTTTTTCGTCTCAAAATGGAGCATGCATCAACTGGTAAGTGATGATCAGTTAACACTTAACAGTAATCCCTTTTGGTTATATATCTTCTAGGAAGTATTGGCTGATACAGTTTACACCTTTGTTTCAGCTTATTGAGTGTCCATCCATATACGAGCTGATGTGTTGCCCTTATTTCAAATGGGAACTCCCTCCCGTTTTAGAGCTGTGGCGAGAGAAAGAGAGCAATGATGGAGCTGGCACCTCAGGTGTTGTTCTTGAGTCTTACCGTAGTCTGGAAAGCCTTGAAGTTTTCACAAAGTCTCTTTCTGATAATAAAGTAAGTTACATGCTTTCCACCATCTTTCATCAAATGACGAACGCACAGAGGTTGCATTGACTGATCCTTCTCTCCTCACAAATTTTCAGGCTGATTATAATGGAGAGTCCATCGATCTTCCTTTTAACTGGGAGATCATGGAGTGGGCTAACGAAACCAAGAGAGTGCTACACTCTGCAAAGCTTCCTCCTAAAGTCAAATTCTATAACATATATGGGACCAATTTAGAAACTCCTCATAGTGTTTGGTAATGTTTTTTTTATTTGAGGTCTCAGTTTTCGAGTGTTTATTTGTGCTACCTTTTCTAAATTCGATACATGTACTCCTCTGCAGCTATGGGAATGAGAAGATGCCTGTCAAAGATCTAACAAACCTAAGATACTTCCAGGTAACCACATAGTTCATCCTTTTTCAGGTATCAACTATCATTGTTATAGGCAAGAAACTCATGTTCTGATCTTGTAATCTCAGCCGACGTATATATGTGTTGATGGTGATGGCACAGTCCCGGTTGAATCTGCCATGGTATGTTGCATTATTGTGTTTCTCATAAAATATTTAATTTGATAATTTCTAACGGTTCCTTTGATTGTGTTGTGTCTTTCTCTAGGCGGATGGGCTTGAAGCAGTAGCTAGAGTTGGAGTCCCAGGTGAGCACCGTGGGATCCTCAACGACCACCGTGTCTTCCGGATGCTCAAACAATGGCTAAACGTAGGAGAACCCGACCCGTTCTACAACCCGATAAACGATTACGTCATCCTTCCCACCACATTCGAAATGGAGGAACACCACGAGAACGGTCTGGAGGTTGCTTCCGTGAAAGAATCATGGGACTTCACATCAGACGACAACAACGATAATGGCACAGCCGCGTCAACCGTTAGCTCCATATCAGTGTCTCGACCCGGGGATGATCAAAACCCTCGAGCTGAAGCTCGTGCGACGTTAACAGTCCATTCACAAAACGATGGTAGACAACATGTCGAGCTCAATGCTGTTAGTGTCTCTGTTGATGCGTAAAGCGCGTCTTACTCTTCTTACCTTTGTAATGTGTTAGGTGTCTGTGTCTGTATATAGCAAACGAATCACGTGCCTCGTGTACTTAAATCATAACAATAAAATTCCGTGTTCGATTTGTTGTTTAAGCTTTGCAAGATTCAGAGTCCACTTTTAATCTAAATACATGGAAAACTCAAAGCTTACCAGTGATGTATCCCTGCAATGTTCTCAATTAGTCGGGGGTCTAATAATGTTGCCACTAAGTTTTTGGGAACCTAGACAAATATTCTGTCTTGTTGTGCTTAGACCCGGATAGTAAAACAGTCTCATCAACAAAGGGTTTGAATATTTCACACCGATATTGACATTTAACTACAAATATCCAAAATCACATTTTTACTGATAGTTTCTTTTTCTTATAATCTAGCCGCCTATTGTTTGTTTTCTTTTTTGCCATATTAGCGGCCTGTGATTAGAATCTTTGGGCTGCTTATATTTTCTTTTTCACTGAATAATACTTCCCATTAATATAAAAAGGAACCAATACATCAGATGGGAACATTACAAAAATAAAACTCAATCAGATAGTTATCCACAAGCAGGACAAAACCATCGATCACTCAAACAAAAAAGGCCGAGAGTCAACCAAAATAGCCTCGAGCCACATGTGATTGAGAGAAATTCTTATATACACTATTAGCAATAAAAAAAAAAGAGGGAGTACTAAGCTGCCTGTTGATGATAATTTTGTTCGTTTAGGCAGTACAACTCATCCGGATGGATCATCCGGATTGATTTTCAAAAATTTAGGCTTAATTTTAAAGTTCATTCAGCTGAACCAATTTAGACCATTTGGATAGAGATGGTTCATTCAATATGTTTTTTTTACATCAAACATTTACAGACTCATGTTGACTCTGTAAACCAAATCGTTAACTCCGCATCCATGTGAACGATGAAGGACGGTTGTTTTCTATCACTGCGTGCTTTGCTATCCGCCCATAGGTTCTCCGTCCGGGGTACATGAACGATGTCTGAGTTGAGGAAACTTTTTTTAAAAAACTTAATGTCTTCCAGATAACTTTCAAATGCTAGTCATTCTTCTGATTCTGAAACCATCTTCACCAGTTCAGAACAAACCGTTGCAAATGTTACCTGAAACTGTCTTAAATTCTTCATATATTTCATTGCCCAAATTAATGCATCCACCTCCGAATGAAGGGGTGAGAGACATGCCCTTACATTCTCCGCCCCTAATAAACCATCAAAACCCGGTAAAGTGCTATACCAGCCTTGTCCTAAAAATAAATCCTTATATTTCCATGATTCATCTATGAAGCACCATCGTTCTGGCGTTGCTAGTGTGGGACTAGTCTGTACCTGATGCCCTCTCATTGGGCCATTTACTACATGTGCCTCAACCCAAAGTGATGACTCCAATTCTGTTATTTTAAGCGTTTCCCTCGGATTAATATCTAGATTACTAAAAATTTTGTTATTCTGGCATTTTCATATATATCATAATATCCATACAAATTGGTGATCATCCATCTTTGGATTGACTCTCCAAAAAAGGTAATTCATATTAGCAAAAAAAGAACTGATAGAAAAAAAATTGGGATGCGATGGTATCTTAGATAATGCCCACACCTGACGTACTGGAGGGCATTCAAAAAACACATGGTTTATTGATTCCTCTGGATCTCCGCATCGAGCACAACATATATCCCCTTGTATTCCTCTTGCTTTTAGATTTTTCATTACCGCAATACATCCTGAAAGAAGTTGCCATAAGAAATGCTTTATCTTCGAGGGGGGCAGGGGGGGCACCGCACTTTCTAGCAGAAAGCTTTTAGTGTATCCACAAATTACGCTCCTGATGTAATTACTTTATCTTCGGGGGGCACCGCATTCAACATGGTATAATATCTATTATGCCCCTGATGTAATTCACAAATTACAAACCTAAACATAATATCATTTTGTGTTAAAAAAAAAATATAATATCATTTTATCACACACGAAAATTCACAAAACCACAAAAACTCATTATCCCGCGAAAACCTAAAAATGAATTTTTCACGCCAAAACCGTAAAAACGCATTTCCGGACAAAATTGCAAAAAACGTGTTTTCCCGCCAAAATTGAAAAACGTGTTTTCCCGCAAAAAATCGTAAAAACGTGTTTTCATTCCAAAATCACAAAAACGCGTTTTCACGCCAAAAACCGAAACAGATTTTTCCACCAAAACACAAAAACACGTTTTCCCGCCAAAACCACAAAAAGTGTTTTTCCGCCAAAACCGAAAAGGTGTTTTCTCATCAAAATGCATTTTTTGCCAAAACTGCAAAACACGTTTTCTCGTGAAAACCGCAAAACATGTCTTCCCGCCAAAACACATTTTCCCGCCAAAACCGCAAAAATGTATTTTCCCGCCAAAACGCATTTTCTGCGAAACCCGAAAAAACACGTTTTCAAGCCAAAACTACAAAAACGTGTTTTCACGCCAAAACCGCAAAAACACGTTCTCGCCAAAAGCGTAAAACGTGTTTTCACGCCAAACCCGAAAATTGTCGTTTTCTTGCCAAAACCAAAAAATCTTGTTTTCCCGCCAAAACCGCAAAAACGTGCTTTCCCGCCAAAACTGCAAAAACGCGTTTTCCCACCAAAACCACAAAACGTGTTCTCCCGCCAAAACCACAAAATGTGTTCTCCCGCCAAAACCGAAAATTTATTTTTCCCGCAGAAACCAAAAATTTTGTTTTTCTACCAAAACCGTAAAAATGCGTTTTCCCACCAAAACCACAAAACGTGTTTTCTCGCCAAAAACAAAAATTGTATTTTTCCGCCAAAAACCAAAATATCTCGTTTTCGCGCTAAATTCGAAAAATCTCGTTTTTCCGCCAAAACTGAAAAACGCATTTTCCCGCTTAAACCGAAAAATCTCTTTTCCCGCCAGAACCGCAAAAATGTGTTTTCCCGCCAAAAGAGAGAAAAACTTGTTTTCTCGCCAAAACCAAAAGTTGTATTTTCCCGCCAAAATAAAAAAAATCTCGTTTTCCCGTCAAAATCGAAAAATCTCGCTTTCCTGTCAAAACTGAAAAATCTCATTTTCCGTCAAAACCGAAGTTACAATCGGTTTATTATTAATACTCTTTTTAGTTTTAAACTCATAAAGTTTTTTTCAAATACATGTTTATCAATTTTTTTGTTTATTAGAAGTTATTATTGTAGTAAAATTTTAACATATAATTAAATCAACACAAAAGTATTTTGGTAATTTGTTTACTAAATTCATTTGGATGGAAATGAAAATAAAAAAACAAACATAAGATCCATTTAGTTGATTCATTTAGATGAATGAACCAACAAACGGTCACAAAAATCTGAATGGATCATCTGGATAGATCATACAAATGAATCATCTGGATGGAGATGAAAAATCCCGAAACGAGCAGCCCCATATTGCATATATTTTTTCTTTTAAACACTACGAGTTCGAATTTTTACAAACCGTACTTTAGTTAAAAGTAACAAAATTTCTAAATATACCTTTGTATATATGTTTTGTTATTATTACAACCGCTGTTGACATTCAGATCCTAAGTTTGGCTGAGAACTGGAATTGATGTATTAGTGTGGTGGACGCCATGAGTCATGACCATTAGCCCAGTTGGTGTTCGTGTCACTAATCTAAAATTTAATTTTTATTTTTGTCCTACATATTAAAACGGATGCAAGCAAAACATAATAACAATGTTAGTAACGGTCAACGGTTGAAGAAATAACTCAATAATCTTTTTAGACCGATAAATAAGTAGTTGTATTGTTAGAGTAAACTTACGGAAAATTTCCAGTTTAGTATACGTAGAGTCGGTTGTTTTGATTTACATGTTGAAGATATAAATTTTACAGTTTCAAA
This sequence comes from Brassica oleracea var. oleracea, assembly GCF_000695525.1. Taxonomy (NCBI): domain Eukaryota; kingdom Viridiplantae; phylum Streptophyta; class Magnoliopsida; order Brassicales; family Brassicaceae; genus Brassica; species Brassica oleracea. Next base: position 41,618,362 of record NC_027754.1, on the reverse strand, counting down.
AAAAAAAAAAAAGATATAAATTTTATAACGTGCATTTGTTGCAAACAAAATATGTTGATTGTGGATTTTTGTGAAAACAATAAAATTCTATGTACAAATTTATTTATAATTATTTTCATAATATATTAGAAGAATAATTTAGATGATTAGAAAAAGTGTCTATTGCTATTATAAAATTCTTTGCTGGTTAAATATTTGCTAGTTTAGAGAATTTTAATTTTCTTAGACTAGCGCAATCTATATTATAATAGTTTGGTTATATTAGAACTTAATTAGTACAATGGCTAGTTTGGTTACAATATACTCCACAATAGTTTCATCTGAGTTTTTAATTCCGACGGCACAGTAACAAAGTACTTTGATTGACTGGATATGTAACATATTTATTCATTTACAAGAAAACATGAATTGGTCCACAACGCGATCGCAACAATCGAAAGCCAAAAATAAACAGAATACCATCGTAGAACGTCTAATCAATTTTGTCCTTATCTCTTATACATATTCAACTTTTAGTTAATGGTACACGAGATAAGTAAAGAAAACCCCACATTTTTGTCACGTCAAACGTACTCAACTTTAGAAAAACCCGATATTGAGTATTTATTTGGCCCCGCTCCTATGACATTTGTGGTTGAACACTATTACTGTTATTGACAAATCTCGTGATAGCAATGGCTATATATGGGACATGTGTATATCGTATAGTCACTCTCACATATAATCATGTATTGTATATAATTTAAAATGGTAGCCAAATGTCATTTATCTGAAAATTTATTATAATAAATGGAATTACAAGATCTAATACCAAAAATAATACTCTTTCGATATATTTGATGTTTTAGAAAAGTTTCGTTGTTTCGTAATAGATGAAGTTTACACAAATCTACGTAAATTTAACTTTATCAAAAACTGTGTAATCAATTAATTTTTTTTTTTTTATTTATAATTAAATAAACTAATTTTATATTGTAATTTAGTAATGCTTTTGATAAATTAGTTTTTTTATAATATTTGAAGTAAAACATCAAGTAACAAGAAACAGAGAGTATAAATTATAAACAAGAATATGAGTGGCCGCTTATTCTTTTATTAATTAACCAAAATCTGAAATGTCTATCTAATCAAAATATTATCATTGTAATGTAAACGGTAAACCAAATAATAATGCACCTTTGGTCATAATGTTTAAGGCATTTTTAGTTCAAAGATTAGCACGGTAGTCGATGTCTGTCCAAATCATGACATTGTAATCCAGATGATACGTATTACTTCAAATTTGTTTTATAGGAAAAAAATATAAAAACTAAATATATTTGATAAAGTGTGATTAGATCTGATCGATGTTGTCGTGAAAACTTAATCGGCGGGATTGGTGGGGAAAAAGAAATTACATTAGAAAACTATTAACATTATTCGATTTTAGATGACGATGATGCTGATGCTGACGAATGATGATGATGATGATGATGATGATGAATAATTAAGATAATTAATGAGTAATGACTCTGAATCTGACCTAACTCCAGTTTATTTAATATATAGTGTTCTTTTGTTAATTTACAATCATTTTTTGCATATTTTTTCAAGTTTTCTCCGTAGTCTAAGATTTTGCTTTTAAATATAACCAGACTTTGATTTGTAAATTTGTATTTGTATTTAATTTGTGTTTGTATTTAATGATATATCTGTAAATAGTCATATTTGTAAATGTAAATAATATATTTGTACTTAATTTTATATTTTAGCATTTTAGAGTAAAATGTATCACCGATATTGGGTGTTATATAAAAAAAATATAACATTTATATAATTAGATCCATGTCTAAGATATATAGCGAACAAATTTTTAAATAAAAAGTACAAAAATAGATAATTGTGAATTAGCATGTTATTTATAAATGATACATTAGCTATAATATTTGTAAGTAAATAAAATGATTGTTAAACTTCTATCAAATTTGGAACATGTACAAATTAAGATTTAAATCTGTAAGAAAATAAAATGAAAATATAAATTTGATGTAACTGATAAGAAATTATAATTGGGCTTAATTTTGTGTACATTTAAACCATGACTTTGCGGATGTTTGCTTTTTACTTTTATAAATAAATTATTTTGTCTAAGTGATAGTATATATTTTAAAATTTTACATGTGTTAAATAATTATTTAATAACATTTATAAGCATGATAATTTTATAGTTTATATTTTTTTTAATTTTATTTTGTCTTATAAACCGTCAATTGTATTACCACCATTTTTAGAATATGATCCGTGCATCTATACAAATTTTTTATTTTGTTTTTATTTTGTGGATCAAAATTTTACGATAATGTCTAATAAATTATTTTATATACATGTTAAGTTGGTAAATAATTATAATGGTGCATGTGCTATATTTATATTGGTAAGAAGAAGAATTTGTTAAAAAAAAAATGAAGAGTAACGTGAATTGGGGGGGAGAATGAAACTAAATGTAACTTATATTGTTACATAAATATTTTGTGCATATTATTGATATTCATTAATGTTTATAATGTTAATATGAAATAGATAAGTTAAAATATTTATATTGAATTGATTGTGAATTTAATTTAGGAAATGTTTTATTAATTTTGAAAAAGACATGAAAAACATAGAAGTAAGAGTAATTATTACTTCATTAATTTTAGAAAAGACAAAGATTACATAAAAATAAGTTTATTTAATTATTTCAAAGGTATTAAGTTATAAATATTGTGTAGATTTAAAGGTTAGTCTTAATTTATACTTTTTTTTAATAGATTAGATTCTTCATGCTTTAGATAGTGTGATTTTATAGGTAAAAGGATAAAATTTCTTTTAAAATGTGACTTGTCCAATCGGTTAAAACTTAAGAGCTTTAAACATTAGATATTTGATATATTTTCTCTTGACATCATTAGACATTGATTATCATATACTTGTACAATTAGCTGTGATCTTCCGTTATTAATTTTATAGTTATACTATACATCAAATAGCAAATAGGAGTCACCACAAGCATCAAACTGCAAGTTCAACGCAGAAATAGTATAATGGGCTTTATCAGCATCCAATGGTTGCAGATTTTTAATTGAGAAATCAACGTAACTGACGAAATTATTTAAGTTAATTTTTAGAAAACAAAACAAGATTTGGTAATAATATTTATCAATTTATGTATGCAAACCATTCGTTCAACATGATTTTTAAAATTCGTTTCAAAAATGAAATCAGTATCTGATAGCATAAAACTCTGTTAGCAAGTATTCTTTGGAGGAACCAGTGGTGGTAGTCCAGTGGCGCTTGAGGGAATAAACCCAATACGGCGAACCCTGGTTCGAGCCCCGCTGGCCACACGGATATGGGCTATTGCTTTCGGCTCATTTGAATGCCCAGGAGAGGGTCTATCCGTGGGCTGTACCTCCATCCGGGGGTTAAGTCTGTGTCTTTAATAGACCCGGATTTAACCCTTCTTTTATCAAAAAAAAAAGTATTCTTTGGAGGAATAACAATATATAGTAAGAAAAGTTGGTATTGTATGAAAACAGATAATCGGAAGAAAGACGTATAAGCCTTATCAAAAAAAAAAAAAAGACGTATAAGTATCCGTGGTCCATTTAGACATATTGATTGTACATATATGCAAATAAACTACTTTACAAAAGTAAAGAGAACAAGAATTTTTTTGTTTTGAAAGGTTGTGCATGGTGTGGTGGACATTGTTTTGAACTATTGATCTGATTTTATATTTATAGGAAAACATAGCTAAAGCTAATCCAGCTTGAGAAAAAAAAATCGAAAAACAAATCTTACAAAATATTAAATTAATCGTATATATTGATAGGCAAATATATGAACTCAATGGTGAATCAACACCCGAGCTAAATTTAGATTTTAGTCGACTCCTACTATTATATAGTCGGAAAAATAAATATCTTAATATTGGTGTAGGAAAACAAGATTAGATATTCCCACTAATCTACTACGTTTATGCACTTTCTCATTATAAATTGGTTTACATTTTATGTCACTTTTTCCATTGGCTAATTCTATAAAGTAATTTTTGATATTTTTTTGATAAATAAAGTAACATTTCAACAACAAAAAAACACGAAAGAAAATTTCGAACAAATGCTGAGATATGAAACATAGATCTATCTTAATGAATCAAAAATTTGGATGGTAATGGCCTTTTTCAAAAAGAAAAACATAGATCTGTTATCTATACATTTTATATTATAAAGAACATATTAATAAAAAATAAAGATAACTTGAAAATCAGGTTAAAAAGGCAAAGTGACTTTCTATCCTTTTTGTTATGCTTTCTGCATGTGTAGTCCACCACTTCTGAATCCTTACTGTAATATTTTTGTGATGCTTCGCACCATTAGGTTCCGTTACGTAGGTCTCACTAGACTTAATAATTAATACAATACAATACCTTTAACAAAAAATAATTAATACAATACCATGTTTTTCTTCTAAATCTGAATTCAAAACCCAAATAACATACATATACACAAATAAACATGTATCAAATTTGAATTGGTTTCACCATGTGTAACCGAGTTATCGTAGCTTAAACAACTTCAATGTATTACTTTATTTTTACTTCAAAATAAAGTAATTCGATAATAGAATTGAGTTTTACTTTAATCCTATTCCATTTTAAAATAAAAAATGAAATAATGACAAAAATAAAACTATTGTTCATTGATGGAGTAATCGATTTTTCTACTGCATAGTGGAGTAGGAAATAAAATATAGCATTGTTTTATTCCAAATTTCATTTTGCTGTTAAATGGAACGAAGTTGAAAATTATTTTGTAACAAAGCTTGTTTATCTGATCTCAAAGAGTAATATCAGGAAAAAAGGTGATATATAAATATGTCACATGATTAAGCATTTATAGGACTTTAATTAAGTTTTTATGTAAAGTGTATGCTGTCATGATCATAATACAGACAAATTAGCCATAGGTTCTGATCGGTTTTCCCATTAATTAGTTTTAAGATTTGCAAGTGTATCTAAGAGTGCAATAAAAATCTTCACATAATATATGCCCTCCCTTCTTCTTTTTTCTTTTTTAGAGCGATCAACCTTTTACTTTGTGATTAGATTTTGAAGTATATCAACAAGGTATAATAAACTTATAATATAGCTAAGGTCTTCCTGCATTCATTCATTTTATTAAGGAGTCGTCACACCATTATCTATGTTCCTGTTTTCCTTAGTCATACGTTGCTTTAGTCCAGTCTTTACGTCAATGTAACGCTTCTTCAGAAAACCCAAATTCATTTTATTTTCTATGCCAAATTCAATTAACTTTATACTCTTACAGTTTGTTGGGTTATATCGTACTCATACAAGCTAACGAAATTAATGTTAAACCCGTGATCCAACCGAGCCGCTGTGGATTAATCTGATTGCCACCTAAGTAGTTGGTGTGGCGAAGGATGGACCAATTTGATTTTCCAACACTATACATCTTTGATCTTTCTTCCACTTTCTCGTAATTTCCCTCTTTTATATAATATATAAATGTAATGTTGCGAAATATATGTATAATATGAATGTAAACATAAATGTCTTTATCTAATATACGTAACACATAGCATATAAAACAAAACAAAACAAAACAAATATGAAAAGCTCAACTGTTTTGGCAACTATGAAAAGCTCAACTGTAATATGACAATATAAACAATGAAAAATAAAATTAATTAGTTTAAAAACCTATCCGTGACGTGAAGGGATTATATTAATAATATGTTTATAAAATCAAATGCAGTTGACCACAATAATCTATTTCTAGGAATGAAAATCCATTTCACACTAGTTGCATAACTTTATTCTGAATAAATGTAAGTTATATTTTATTTTTTTGGTAAAATCAATTTAAGCTATATTATTGTCTATTGATCATCCTGTCACGTTTTCTTCAAAGCATGAACTCAGCCACGCATGTTCCATCTATCTTGTTCGTTTGTCTAACTTATGAAATCGATATTTATTATAAACCTACTATATTCAAGATAAATTAAAATGGAATATGAAAACGTATAATGGGACGAAATAAGTCTATTCTAAAATGATAAAAAGCTGTGAGCAAGTCTTAAGATAGGGATGATGTTGGGCGTAGTGTCTGACACTGAAGCAATATGGAAAATTAGACAAACGAATTGGTTGATAAGAAATAAAATACAAACCAAGACGATAAATAAATAAAATTAGACAACCGAAGATGTCTTTGTCTACTAGTTTGGTTTACTCCGGAAACCTATGCTTTCTAAACATTATTCATATTAACTTTATAGAAAATATTCATAATACTTTCTTGATATAAAAAGGTTTTATACACTAGATCCGCAAGCGACTTAAAAATATTAATAATTAAAAAGAGATATAAGACACCGCATGTAAGAAGAATAAAGAGAAAAGTAGTTGATCTTTGGATGGACTAAAGTTCTCTCTCTTCTCTCTTAAAAATCTTTCAGAGAGAGAACTTGAATCGTTGCCGGCTTCATTCCGACTTCGTCTTCTTCTCTATCACCGGTTCTTATCCGGTTTTGACTCCCGTAGTTCGGGCTTCTGACTCTGGTAAGAGGTGGTTCTCAAAACACTTTCTTAACTGGCTTTCTTCTCGCTTCATCGTCCGTCTGTGATGGTGATGGTGAGCTTGGTTCCGGTTCTCCGGTTCCTTTGTTTTACTTTTTGACCACCGCTTCCTGGTTGTATCTGCGGCGATTGACTCTCGATAAGAAGATCGGACTGTTTCCTCCTCCCCTTGGATAGGGTCGCTTCATCTTCGAGCTCTTCTACATCTTTAAAGATGTCTGTTTCTCGTGTTCAGGTGAGTCCGATTATTCAGATCGATTGAAGACAATCAATTCATCCATCTTTTGAAGCGTTGGTCTTTTGGTTCTCAATCGGCTTGGAAGTTCTTCGCTACGGTGCTCGTTCTGAGCTTACTCCCCTCGTCGTGTTGACGGCTTCGTCTTCCGGTGGTCGGAGCTCCGGCGAGGATCTTTTCCCGGCGATTAAGGTGATGACCTTCAAAGCACGTGTCTCCATCAGCTCTGTGTCTATACACGTGTCTCGCCTATCATCGACGTGTCGTTTTCCTCTGCGAAGGCTGCTTTGCCTTGGTTTTTTGGGCCCTTGTCTAGGTATCGTTTATTTCCTTAGCTTTGTCTGGGCCTCACCTTGTAATTATTTGTGTTGTTGGACTTCTGTCCATGTTTAATATTTATAAGATGACAAAAAAAAAAAAAAAAAGATTTTTATTTTCTTTGTGGTCGACCTGTCCCACAGCGAAAATCACCAGAGTTATGACAACACCTACTTGTCCGTACTACAAACACGTTATCGAATGATTCCGATTTTCTCTTTCAATCCTTTTTATTAAATTATATTTATTAATACATTATTAATTCAAAAAAAAATACTTCCTCTATTCTCTGAAACAAGTGTTCACGCTTATTAAAAATTCAAAAAAATTTTATAATTTAATTTTTTTTATTTTATTATACACTTTTCAATAATTTTTTACCAATAAATTTAATTAATTTAAATATTTTTATTTAATGTTTTTTAAAAATATAAAAAATACTTTAAACATATAGAAAATCTATATTTTTGGAACAAGTAAAAAATCTAAATCATTTTAATTTCATGAACGGATAGATTAATAGATTAGAAAGCGATGTGAAACTACAAATGAAGAAACAAACAAAATGGTGGTACCGAAACAATAATTTTATTTAATACTAATAAAATACTTTTCAGTGTAGTTTCACGAAGAAATGAAACAGAAAGGTTCGCTTGGTCCCCACTTAGACGTGGCTTCAATTTTCACATTATGGACCCACACTTTTTGCACGTGCATCTTCACTATGGAGAGCTCGTCGTAAATAATTTTAGTAAATGAAAAACATGACTGTTTTTTTACTGTCATATACTATCTTCGTTTCTAAATAAATAATGTTTTAATTTTTTTTTTAATGTTTTAAAAATAGAAGATGTTTTTATATACCAATGTACTTTTAACTTTATCAAAAACTATATAACTAATAATATTTTGTAATATATGATTGGTTGAATAATTTTAATTTATATTTTAATGATATTTTTTAGATAAAAAGCAAAATTTTTAATAAGTGTGCATAATCCTAAAATTTCAGAGTATATTTCTCTTTGACAATTGATTTGACATATAGGTATCTGTTCAGAAAATGAGTATCTGACAAGACAAAAATAATTGTATTATGCTGAATAAGATTCAGTTGCATTCGATCTTCTCTTTTTATAGTTGCATTTAATCATTATTTCTATAAGAATACATATGATGCCCAACATGTATTACAAATCGTTATATTTAAGGTAACAAAAACATTTTTTTATTTAAAAAAAAATATTTTGAAATGCTTTTTCGTTTAGGATTTTAAATTGCCAACTATTAAAATTAAAATAAAATATAAACCACCGCAAAAGAAAAAAAAAGTAACAGCTATCAGAAATTCAGAATATAAAAAACGTATAGGTTCACGGGTCTCAGATATGCCATGGAGTTTCGTAACTACAACTGCATGACGAGAGCTTTTGAGATGGTTTAAAATTTTAAATCAGTAAAACTGAAAATCGAGAATGTGAATATTTATTATCATTTTACGTACACTGTCTAGTATTAAATATCATTGAATGTTAATTTTATTTATCACCAAAAAAGGAAAAGAATCTATAAGATATATATTAGTTGACTAAAAGGAGATTAAATTATAATTAATGTAGACAGAGTACAATGAACTAACATGTTTGATTGGAAAACAGTTTTATATAGTAATACATTCTTATATATTTAATTTTAAGTTTAGAAGTAACACAGAATAAGATACTGATATTATAAAGATGCTTTGACTAGTCAAGGTATACTGTTCCATACGTTTGTGTGCCAAGGAAACATGCATGAGTGCATCAAGAACAAAAAAAAATACTATAAAATATTACAGATTTGTTTCTTTTTACAACCCAATATTGCGAATTTCCAGAAACACATATACACATATATTTTGTCTCTATATATAAATAGATATGCAAGTAAATATTCGGATTAAGATCATAATCTTTTGTTTCCAGAATTTCTATTTTATTAAAACTAAATCTAATAATTAGTAAATATATATATGTCTAAATAACTAGTCATACAAGAAAAAAATAGAAAACAATTATTTATAGAAAATTAAATAATTTGACTTTTTCTCTCACCTTAAATAAAAGCCAACCCCCATGGATTTCTTCACCAGTCGCCACAACTCTCCTTCTCCCTCTCTCTTTAATCATATATATATATATAGTCTCTCGGAGCTTTTTATACGAAGTATCAATGGCTGTTGAAGCTCATCACATGAACATTTTCTCTCCTCAGTTGTTATCAGACAGGTAACAAAACTCTAACAAACTGATTTTTATTTTGTTTTCTTGACAAGAAATGGTCTCTTCTTGATGTCCTTCATTTTAAAGCTCTCTCGGTCCTTTTCAAATGGGTTTCCCATAATCATTTTTGTGTGTTATTTGCAGAGATTGTGTTAAACTCAAACAAGACATGAACCACGGCGAGTTTCATCTCCCCGCCGGCGAAGTTCCGTTTGTAACCAGTGAATCTCTCGCCATAGATCCTTTAGCTAAAGCTTGCTTCAACAAATCAGAAAATGGTCCCACTTACAACTTCAACTCATCCTCTGTTCTTCCTCCGTCCGCAAAACGTCCGAGAGGATGTCAATACCTTGACTCAGACGCTCATTTCGCGTCTCCGGTTAAACGGAGGTCCGGTGCCTTTGGCTTAACCTCATCGTTGATAAACGCTGAACTCGTGTCTCAGATCCAAAACCAACAACAGTCGGAGATTGATCAGTTCGTAGCTCAACAAACGGAGAAGCTTAGAATAGAGGTTGAAGCTCGTCAGCGAACGCAAACGCGGATGTTAGCGTCTGCGGTTCAAAACGCGATAGCCAAGAAGTTAAAAGAGAAAGACGACGAGATCGTACGTATGAGAAATCTTAATTGGATATTACAAGAGCGAGTCAAGAGTCTTTACGTTGAAAACCAAATATGGCGTGAGATGGCTCAAACCAACGAAGCACACGCTAACAACCTTCGAACAAACCTAGACCAAGTTCTGGCTCAAATCCAAACGTTACCAATCGCACCAACCGTTGCAGAAGACGATGCGGAGTCGAGCAGCGGAAGTTGCGTCGAAGGTGGTGAAGCTATTACTGCGGTTGGTGGTGGTTGCAAGCGGTGTGGTGAGAGAGAAGCGAGTGTGTTGGTGTTACCTTGTCGTCATTTGTGTTTGTGTACCGTTTGTGGTTCGGCTTTGTTACAAACTTGTCCGGTTTGTGATTCGGTCATGAACGCTAGCGTACATGTTAACATGTCTGCTTGACCATTTTTTCTTCTTTTTTTGTGCAATTAAATTCATATTTTGTTTTTTTTTTCTTATAACTTTTAGTTAAGGATTAAGATCGAAAAATATAATTTTCGTTTAGCCAAATAATTATTTTATTTTTGTAAGTTAGATTCTTTTGTTAACTATATTTTATTTACAAAAAGTTGCCAAATAATTATTTTATTTTTGTAAGTAAGATTGGAATATTTTTCTGTAAGTAAGATTTGAATATTTTTTTCTTGTAATCAGTTTATAGGAAAATTTTCATTTAGTCAAATAATTATCTTATTTTTGTAAGCAAGATTGGAATATATTTTTTTGTAATCAGTTTATAGGAAAATATCCCCACGCAAATGAATAGAAAGAAAGGAATATTATCAAAGTAAATTGTTGACAAAAAAAACAATCAAAGTCAATTACATGAGTTTGAGTTATCTAATTTCATTTTGATAGATTTGCAGAATGCGACACAAATTGAAAAATTATAAAAGTTGTCTATATATATACTATTGCAAGTTGGCGGTATCTTTTATCTTTCCAACCCCACGAACCATATAAAACAAGAAGAATCATACTTCGCTATCGAAAATAAAATAAATCATCAAAAAAGAAAGTGTCTGAATTCGAATGCCTCAACCACATTTTCAGTTAATTAGTCATTATAGTTGTCGTGTAAAAAATAATTATAGTTGTCGTGTAAAAAATATTTCAAATTCGGGTCATATGATTCATATCATGTGCACTGCATGTATAGACAACGAAAAAAACCCACTCAAATGGGTTTTAAATTATATATTTAAGTATATACATTATATAAACCAAATTGTTGACAGAAGAGAAAATATATATATACTATAGTAACCAAATAAGAACGATGAATACGATCTGTAAATTCACGAATTACGATGATTGCGTCCAAGAAACGTTACTCCAATAATTTATTTCAAAGTTTCTCCTTCTATTATAGTAATATTTTCTGTATTATATAAATATGGATAGGAATTAAGATCATGATTATCGCTATAACCGTAATGCACGGTTTCTTAGGCTCAATTTTTTTTGTCCGATTAAAAAAAATAAAAAATTAAAAAGCTCATCGTGGACCGTCACGTGTTAGTGGGATCCGCGAACAGTGCAAGAAACAGACCAAAGTCGATCTTTATTTCACGACTTCTGGAACCGATTTTAGAAGTTTTTGTGGAACCCAAAACATAAAGTTTGTTAAGAAATCCACTAATCTCCGGCAATAATCATGCTTTAATGGCACGTACATAAATAGTGGCCAAAATGAAAATGGTACGACTTTGAGAGGGTTCGTACAGTACTTAACCAAAGGAGTTGCAGTAAAGAAAGAGCGATAGAATTAACTTACATGTTTATAATCTCCATGTCTTTGCTCCTGTACTATTCAATCGTAAAAAATCGTTCATAATTCAGTAATTTGAAATAGACGATACATCTGAATATTGTCGTCATTTCTCACGCTTTAGCTGAAGTTATCGCTTTTCTCTTGGATCTAAAGATTTGAATGGCTTTGCAATCATCATTGTACCTAGCTATCATTAGAAAGAGGTTGATACATCTAATTAAATCATTACTGTAAGTGTTTTAATACTATTTATATGTATTACTTCATAGTTAAATATCCACATTTGTTTTAACTCCTCTGCTTCTTCAATTTCAGGGTTAATGATCACTATGGGAGCATCAAACATTCTTATGGCCGTAATTTAAACATAAAATAATTCTGGAATTATTTTTACTTTATAAATTTTATAAGAAAATATGGTTATGGATTGTAGAAAAAAATAGTCAGTAATTAATTGGTTGGATGACTTAAGATCCCTCTCTACCAGTTTACTTTAACATATTTTATAGAGTAAATTGGATTGAAACCCAGAAAACGATAAAATTAGCAAAGTATTTACGATGAGATAAGTTTGGGCCGCACAGTGTAAAAAAGTAAGACGAAATTACCTCTCAATCCTTTTGTTGCTGTTTCTGGAGCGTTGTCTTAGGTGATTTGATTAGCTAACTAGGAATAGGAGTAAAAGAGTCCAAAATTAATACGTAAATGTTAACAATTACACTTTAGATATATATAGCTAAATAGTCGTTTAAGTTTGTGTATATGATGCAAATTCACTAGTTTATATGATATATATGTATATTATATATATATATATAGATTGTAACCACCTCAAATTTTGAGATAATTATCATGTGAAAATTAAGATAAAAAAATTATGGGCATATTGATTGTGTCTAATAAATTAATCATCCGATTAGTATATCCAAAACTAAAAAATCTTTATATTTTAAGAGAAATAGTGATAATGTCAAATATAACACACACAAAAATTCATCATATGATAAGCTATCCTGTAAATGGGACAAATTATAATTTGGGCTACTCAATATGTATCCATGTTTTAGTTATTAGCCAGCAGCTTAAACCTGGTTAACATAAAATATTGATTCTTATGCGAAGCAAGCAAACAATTTTTCACATCAACAATTATATTTTCTTTTTCTTTGTTCAACCTGATAATCTCTAACAAAAATAAAGTGAAAGTAATTAATTGATTTAGAGATGCATACTAGTAGTATATATTTTTTGTTACCCAATACATAACAATCACACGACAAGATTACCTTGAGAAAAGAAAGGAAAATAGGACTATACCTCGTGGGACCAATCTCATTACAAAACTACCAAAAGACGACATGTTCAATTTAATGTGACAGATCCGTTTACATAAACTCAATGACAGCTCCATTATAGAAAAAACAAGAAAAGAGTAAGCACTAATACCAGGCAACTAGTTTTTTTTTGTTTGTTTGTAAGGGAGTACGAGTATCAAGAGTTGAACCTAAAATGCGTTTAGTTTTTGTTCCAGAACGATCATGAAATTACCTCTCGGTAGCCATGGAGTCATTCAGCCTGAATGGGATTAGTCGCTATGTTATATGGTCTGCTGAAAAGCGTTCAGATAGACAAAAATGACCGTTGCACAAGTTTCTCTTTCGAGATTAGCCACTATGTTAAATGGAGTATTGGATAGATTTTCATTTATTTATAATACCACTATATCATAACATCTCATTACCTCATATCTATCTTAAATAGATTTGTAAATCTTGAATCATCTCGTTTGCAGTTTGGCACTGTGTTTTATATTTCCAGATATACCACTTTACGTGATACTCGAACTTCGTGAAGGCGAAGGCTTTGAAAATAGAAATACCTTTACGGCTTACGTGCGATTCCTTCTCATCCCTATAAGATAGTAGTAGTAATTAATAGAAGAAGAATATTTCTCTATCGGAATTATAAAAATAGTGAAAAAACAAATACGTTCGAGTTCAAATGCTTTAACTACATTGCGGTACATAGCATTATAGTCGTGTCGGTGTGGTAAATATTTCAAATTCGGTTCATATCATGTGAAGAATATATAGACAACGAAAAAACGGTTAGGTAACGTTCGAACAAAAAAAACTTCTCTCTAAAAACGCTCTGTCTTCTCTCTAGGTTTTCACCACCGCAAACAGTGTCTCCGGCCGACGGAGTGGGCTCCCACAGCCACCATCGGTCCAGTTTGTGTTTTTTTCTTTTCTTGTTCGCTTTGTATATCTTCTTTTTGACTCCGAGATGAAGAAGCTTCGTCAGTTCTTATCGTCGACTTATGACTCTGGGGGTGGAGGCTTTCATAGCCTTGCGTCGCCGGCTTTTGTTTTTTCGACCTTTCTATCCAAGGTGGGGTTATTGGTTACGTGTTGTTGTCTTGTCGGCTTGGCTTTCTGGGATGAGATCTCGAGTAGATCGATTGATGCTCTCCGAGATTGAAACTAAGACATGGAAGACAAACGAGATGGTGGTTCTAGATTTCTTTAATCCGATGTTTGGCGGCTTGATGGCTCTGATGAGATATCGATATTGATCTTTCGAAAGCTCTCCGAAGATGTCGTTGAACCTGGTGGGATTCCGGCGAAACACCGTTTGGTTTCGGCAGTGGAAGAGGGATAGGGATATGATGACATGTGTTTTCCTCGCTGTTGAGGATTAAACACGTGTGCGTGTGACGTGTCCGAATTGGTTTGGTGTTGGGTTTAGCCTTATGGGCTTTTATATTTTGTGATGTTTGGGCCTTTTTTTGGGCTCTAGTTGTATGTTGTCGGGTTTGGTCCAGTTGGACCTCAACTTTTTAATAAAATAATAGATGACAAAAAAAATATAGACAACGAAAACCCTATAATAATCGGATGTTAGCTATATCAATCTATCTTATTAAAGTAGAAGTTCTTTAAGCTTTTGTTTGGCAATATTGATAGTAATAGAAAAATAAATATAATGTTGTTTGGAAACATGGATAGCAGTAAGTTAGGAAAAAATAATAGACTTATGCTATTAAATAAATTGGAAATCCATTACATTATATTAAAAAGTAATGGGCTTATGTTACTTGATATACATATCCAAATCAAAATAATAATTTAAAATTGATTTATATCAAAAATTCATTCAAAAATATGCATATATTCAAAAATTAATTTTTACTAACATATTTTCCAATAACTATTATAAAAATGTTTTCAATATATATAAGAAAAATACAATACAAAGCCCAATTTCAAACACCAACTTGAATTATGGTTTTTATATTTCACACATAAATTTAGAAATATAATATATGTGATTATTTATATGATTGTACGTATAAAATATTATTAATTATAAGATTACTTATTTGATGGTACATATAATATACGATTAATTATATGATAACACATATTTTTGTAACATATGATGACACATATATGATATATAATAGTGATTATGGGTGGGCGATCGGGTTCGTTTTTGGGTCTGTTTGGATTTCGTGTTCGGTTCAGATCCTTGAAGATTCAGTTCGGATTTGGATAACCAATTTAAATTATTTTTTAAAAATTTAAATTTATTATATGCTTTAATTTTTTAAAAATATATAAACAATAAAATATGTTACATATAAATTGGAATAACATATGTCAGAGTACCTAACTTAACATATAAATTGGTTTGATTTAAATATTTGGATAGAAAATTAATAATTATTTGAAAATTTTAAAGTTTTGAGTATATTTTAACTATTTTAGATATTTACGTTTGATTATTTGTATATATTTTCACGTATTTAGATGAACTTAAAAGTATCATATATATTCTGGATGTTTTTATGTATATTAAATCTAAAAATAATTAATATATATAAGTATATAAATCTATTTTGGATACCCAAAATATTTCGGTTCAGATCGGATTATGTTTCAGTTCTTCAAATACCAAAATTTTGAATAATTCAAATATTTAATCAATTTCGGTTCAGATTTGGTACCATTTATTCGGATTGGGATCGGTTCGACTCTTCAAATTCGAATTTGTCCAACCCTAATAGGGACATAAAAAAACAAATAACATTGTATTTTTGTAAAAATACATCCGCGAAATCCAGTTCTCATTAAAACCAGGGTCCCTTGTAACTATGAATACGACGTTTGACTACACGAGTTACGATGACTGCGAACAAAAAACAATACCATTTCTGTTGCTAAAAAAAGTCATTATTTACTTTTTCTTTGTTAATCAGGATTTGTTGGACATTCAGACTAAATATTTTTTAAACTTGGGTGAATGGAAATCAAACTAATGGCACAATGAAACTAATTCGATATACAAAACCAGTAACTCAAAGTACCAGTGATGAATCATTTACTTATTTTAACATCTGAAAATATCTTTATTTAATTTGAACGTAAAAGACAAGTTAATTTCATAAAACGCAATGTATATCTATAAGGATTCAAGAAAAAATAATACTATAAAAGAAGTGACATTGTACTATACTTTTCCGATAAAACTTTGCATGTAGTAGTGACTTTTTTGGGTATGAAAGAATCACTCACAGCTTTGAAGTTGTCTTCCCATTTTAAAGCCTTTTCATATCTGTGCGTTTTCGCCATCATTTTTAACTTGTCTTCGGCAAATATAGCAAAAATATATAGCAATAATAAATTTCAGTTTGGTGTAATAAAAATATGTCATAGTTTAGATTAAAATGGTACGTTACATTGAATAAATTGTGACCAAAATGAAACTGGTCTCTGTGAGGACTAGTTACTTAGAAATGGTACGTTACATACTTACATTGGAAACACTGTCTTTCTCGTGCATGTAACCTAATAGTTTGGTTATCTAAATACTATATATAATATGTCTGGTTTTGTAACAAACAGTTGGGTATAAGGTATCTGATTATTTGCTGGAAAAACACAGTATCATTGGGCTAACTTCTAAAATGGGCTGATAATCATGTTCCTACCCAATTTTTTTTTTTTTTTTGTATAATGGCTTTTCCTACCCAAATCTTTGTTTTTTTTTATTATAGCAAACATCTGGATGAAATTAAACCGCAAGTTTTTAAGGACCGATTTGATCTGCACATATACTTCAACAGAAATTAGACATCTCTGTTGGTTTGAAGTTGGACTTGACTTGAGCCAAGAGAGTACAGACAAATATGGAGTGATTTGTCGAAGTCTTTTTTGGTTTGGTTAAATTTGTTGCTTCTACATATAACATGTGTTGTTATTTCACAACAAGAAACATATAAGTTTACTAACAAATACTTGAAGTACAATACAAAATTCAAATCCAGTGGTATCACAGGTAAATTAAAACCTAAGTTTTACCTAAATAACACAGTCCAATCGACTACCAGCTCATAAAGATCCAATATTATCTTTTTTGATTTTATTTGAAAAATAATTTTTTGGCTTTGAAACAATTGAAATTTTACTTGATCTATTAAAATTTCTGGAAAAAAATCTAAAATAATTCTGTGTGGAAATTATTTTTATCAAGTTGGTTATTAACAGTCAATACCGACGAAACGTATATTTACAGAAAAGTTAACAGGCCAATCTTGTTTGGTATTTTCCCCTAAAAGTCTAAAAATATTAACGAGGTGTATAAGATCAAATCTGTGCAGGTAAATACAATGGAAGCAGTATGGTATGCAAGTAAGTTGACAATGAGCCTATAACTCGCTAGCCTAATTCTATAGTGGCCTAATTCTACTGACGGGACCTACTGACTGGGGCTAATTCTATATAACGGCCTGCAGGTTGGACCTTTGCATAATTTAATTTAGATCACTGTAGTGGTTCTTTACTGTATTGGTTGACTTCCAATTTTTTAAAAATAATATATATAGACATAAATCTTTAAAGTATAAAAAATATATTAAAATTCTTAGTAAATGTTTATGGCCACTAAAATCTTAAAACCCACCGCTTTTCGTTAAATTGCTATCTTGAAAGAAACAAAAGTACTATTCATTTTTATAGTATCATACAACTTGCGAGAACATTACACGCCAAGAGCTAACACCAAGAATATAGAAAGAACATTGAAAAAGACATTGAAAAAGACTATAGACTCGTGGGACGAATTACATTTACATATCTACCAAAAGACATGTTCTTACAAATGTGATAGATAGTACCACGTAAGTGAATTACAAGGAAACAAAACCGATAGAGGATCAAGACTTAAACCTAAAAACGGTTCTTCAGTTCGATAAAGAAATCCACATGCCGCAGCATTAGTTAGGCCCATTTGGCGAGAATCGACATTCCACCACACCCGAGAAGAGCCGCGGCGAAACATTTGAACTGCACTTTGATGCTGCCTTGAAGCTTTGGCCCCATGAACTCTGCAGCTAGAAGGTCAACGAGTGCCATGTAGATGAGCAATCCGGCCGAGCATGCATTGAGAAGTCCAACAGTTATCAAAGCATTGGGACTGTTTTCTCTGTAAACTGTTGATAGAGCGATTCCTAACGCTATTCCGAATGGAGTTGTCACCGCGAAAAAGAACGCCATAACAAACTTTTTCAAGTTCGTATACTCAGCCTGGAAATATGTCAAACATCAAACATTTGAAGAAGATGTAAAAGTTTTATATATAATTTTATATACCTGGAGAATGCAACCTCCAAGTCCCATGCCTTCAAACATTTGATGGAAGCAAAGAGCTGCGATGAGTCCTTTAATGGTGCAAGTATCATTAGTTGCTCCTAGAGACAGTCCAATGACCACAGAGTGAACTATGATTCCAAGCTCCAAGACCTAAATATCCATTGAAATTAAATTGAATGGTATTTAGTAATATGTTATTTAAACTGATAAAGGGATTGATTGGTAGAGACTGTACCTTTGGATTTTTTGCTTTAAGATTTAAGCTGTAGATTTTGTGGCTTTAGCTTTTAATTTTATTGCCGTAGGTTTATTTCAAAGTTTTAATAGCACTAAACCTAAAACTCTAGAAAAATTGATTTTTAGAGCAATTATATTTCATTTTAAAGATTTTGGGCTTTAGCTTTAGTTTTTATTAATAAAACTTGATTGCTCCGATTTTATTGCTTTAGAAAGAATTATGGCTGTGTAGAGTACTCACAGTCAACACCAATCAACCCCAAAGTCAAAAAAGAAGAAAAAATGGTAATTTCGATTAATAGGTTTACAATATTTCCATATGTGTATTTACTACTAACCATAGCAATGACTCGGTATCGCAAGAGTTGTGCATTCGTGGAATCATCATCTTTTGTTGGTAAGGTAACATTATTTGCCGGGCCGTGACCATGACCATGGGGTATGATTCCAACGGCTTTCTTGCTAGCATAGAGGCTCGTAGCCATGGAATCGATGGCTAGAGTGATTAGACCAGACAGCATAGCGAGAAACCCCGTGAAGGGAAACTTGTGCCACGGGTTCTCTTCAAGACATTGTGATGACAACATGTCGAAAGAATCAGGCAACACGTGCATAAAACCGGTTCCGAGGATGATCCCGGAGGCGAAGCACTTAACAACTGTGAAAATGTCACCGTCGGGTCGGAGGAACGGTACCGAACGGCTAAAGAGAGGAGCGCCCACACCAATCATGCTAGCGACTAGGATTGTGGCGATAGCTATGATTTTGAGAGGCAAAGCTTTAGATCTGTTGACGCACGGGTTCGCTGACTCGCTTGCGCATTCTTCAGTCACCGTTGAAGTTGCTGGAGAAATTGTGAACGAGACAAAGATGATTACAACGAAGGTTGTTTTGATTAAAAGTATTGAAGTTGAAGACATTTTTTTTTTCTTTCGGAGTTTTGTGTTTCGGATTGTTATGCGTCTTTGGACTTGTTGGATGAGTCGGTTTATATAGTAACTAGTATTATTGCCCATGCTATGCATGGGTTAATTTATTGTTTTTTTTTATATTTGATCACTGTCATAATTTGCAATCAGAATAAGTATCATTTAAAAAAAATAGTATGAACTGTGGCACATAATTTAGAAGTGTCTGTATCGAAACAAAGCGGTTAAAGTGGCAAAACAATAACATTCTAGATTAAGACCCGCGCCTTCCGCGGGATAAACATTATATATATAAATTATTTTATGTATTATATGTTCTTACATATTATCAAATAATAAATATATATTGAATAATTAAAAGTCAGTAACTATTACATATATAATTAAATTGGTGCGAATTTATAAATCAATTTTATTAATCCAAACAATTTTTAAAAAAAATTGATAGGATATGTAATTAAATTTAAATGATATTAACATACATAATATATTTTTAATATTAATGTCTATTAAACTATGCTTTCTACTCATATGTTTTTCTTATCATGTTTATCTTTAATAGCAAAAACTTTAAATTATTGATAACAAAATTTTCAT
>NC_027754.1:41575546-41597704 GCF_000695525.1 Brassica oleracea var. oleracea | reverse complement strand
TATATATATATATATATATATATATATATATATATATTTAAACAAAAAAATATTTAAAACAAAGATATGAAAGACATTTAAAAATAGATAAAATCAAAGTGGATCGACTATCTATTCCCCCATGAGAAGTAAGATATATCACCAAATGTCCATCGAAGTATGACTCCGTGCTATTTCTCTCCGAAAACAAAGTTCGAAGCCTATTTCCCCCACCATTTTTGGTTTACAGAATAACCAAGACTACTACGTACAAAAAAGGTATGTTTAGGAGTGGGCATATTACCCGAACTCGTATCCGAACCCGACCCGAAAAACATGAACCGAAATCTGAACTGAAGTAGCAAATATCTGAACATATATTGATTTAGGAGAAATTGGATATATGAACCCGGACGGGTAATATTTGAAAATAACCAAACATATGTATACTTGTCCTTATATTTCTTGTTTACATGTATCATTTTATTTAAAATATTTATATTTGTCTTATACATACTTTAAGATCATATAATTTACATATAATTACGGAGAAAAGGATTTGTCACTCAATTAAAATGCATATCAAGTTTTTTGTTTCATGTATTGACAAAAGTTACACTCAAAATTTCAAAACAATAGCCAAATTAATGTTTATTTATTTTTGAAATGTTATCTCCAAATTTATCAATCATTCAATCTATTAAAAAAAAAAATCAGTTAAGTGAAATCTATATTTTTAAACCTAAAAATAAAATAAAAATAGTTTTTTTCTTTTAAAATCTCAATTTTCGAACCCGACCCAAAATAACCGAATCCGAACTAAAAATACCCGAACCCGACTCGAAGTATAGAAATATCGGAACGGATTCTATACCCTTATACCGAAATACCCGATCCGAACCCGGACGCTTTGAGTTGCTGAAAATGGAAATAGTAGTAGATATCAAAATTGATAATGGAGATGATAGAAATAAGGGATCAAAGCACAAAGTAAATTAGCCAGTAGATAAAAACTTATATAAGAGAAAAAAACAGTTTAAGTGATGCTTATTAATTTTGAACGTGTATGTCAAATTTTGAGAAAAAATAGGATGAAGTTGCTAAAATTTAGGAGTTTATGAGAAAATTATTTTAATCAGATTTTTAATCATTTTTAATTCAATTTTTTAAAAGCATTTTCCATATGTCAAGATATTATTTTATATGTTACATTTTTTAATCCAATCTTCTCTGCTACACGCACGGCCATTATTTTATATGTTACAATTTTAAAAAATATAATATGTATAGAATTTATAATAAAAAGAGTCTAATACTATTTTGAATTATCACCACCTCGAACTAATAAACACGTTCTAGCAAATTGAAAATTGATTTATTCCATTGTGAATATGTTATTGACATTGTTTGTTTCCATTTACCTTTTTGTTTTTGTTTTACCATATGTAGTTTTCCAATATCTAAAGAAAAAGTTTTAAAAGGTTAGAATAGAAATAATTCATGAAAAAGAAATTCAACATGGTGAAAATTCTAATTTGAGCATTTTAGAGTTTGGCTCTTCTAAGTTTCATTGACCTAGGTTTTAAAACCTTTCAATTGTCCAATACGCTCTAGCCAAAGTTTTGAGCATCGAAAAGTTTGGCCCTTTATTTTGCACAGTCAAAAATTTCAATCCAAAAACCGATGAATATAAAGCAATGAACATTTAAAAATATTGCTATCTACTCTTTTACCTTGGCTGGCACTCCATTCCAAGCATCCCTCTTTCTAAGTATGTTATATGTTTTCTTCTTCTTTTTTGGATCTGTAGTTTTAATTTTTATCTTATTTAATATGAATGCCTTAAAACTGAAGCGATGGAGAAGAAGACCAAAAAAAAATGTGTATTATTGTTTACACTGACACACCAGCTACTGGTTGAGCAGAAATTATTGTTGTTGTTTTAATTTTAAATTAATAATTTAAGAATATAAATTATTGTTGTCCCACACACCAGCTACTGGTTTATTTCATGCCATTTATTGTCGTTGATGAAGAAATTATTGTTTTTAGTTGACATACTATTTATATTCCTTAGGATAAAAATAAAATTTATATTGTCTATTATATGTGTATGCATATTAGTATTGTGAAAGTGTTATTATATAATCATGGAAAATATAAATTGATTTTTTTTAAAGTTTGATGTGTTAAACTCTCTCCCTTATTTCTGTTTTTATTAGTTGAAGTTTTAGGTTTATACACCCAAAATTTAAAAAATATTTAAATATTTATTTAACCACAATTTAACAAATAAAAAATATACTGCAGAATACAAAAAAATTATACAGCATAAAAATTAAATATATTTTATATTGAAAATTAAAAACGTTATCTAGTCTGAAACATAATAAATATATTAAAAATGAGGGAATATTATATTATGAACATAGACATTAGACATGTTATTGGTTGTCACAACACATATGTGCTCCTTTTATTTTTATCTTTCCACTAAATTGGTATTGATTATGCAATTACTACGTTGATGTTATGATCATTAAACTTGATTGTTGTTCCCTTTGAATAAGAAACTGTTTTTGGGTACGTTTGATTATGATCACTTTGATATATTCTGTTTTTACAGGTTTCATTTATTTGTGTTCAATTTTTTTTAATCTTTTCCAAAAATGATTAAAAGATGATTCAAACTATTTTCACACCAAAGAATAATACAATCATAAATATAAAAATAAATTTTCTCAAGTATTAGGGGTCAAGCCTTCTGGTCACGTGCGTTGTTTTGATCTTAGTAAATAATTCGAAACTTTTTTTCTTCAAAATCACACTAATAAAACAGAAGTAGTCGGTTTGAACCGTTGAGGAGTCGAATTTCACATTTAGAAACAAAATGTGGGTGAAAATGAAGGATTTAGAAGACAGCTTGAAAATGAATATTTTTATTCATCATATTGTTAGCTCTAAATGAAAGTGTAGAAGGTAAATATATAATAAATATTTATATTCATGCTTATTATATTCAAATGAAAAGTCCCTCCTAATTTATACCTAGTTTTAAATGTTTTTTTTTTGTAAACAACCTAGTTTTAAATGTTATTTTAGGTTTGTGCACATAGATTAAATAAACAATTAATTTTTTATATTTTCTATATAAAAACACAATTACTTATATGCATAACTATATTTCAACCAATAAAAAAAATTGCTAAATAAAATTAATAAATTTTGCATTGAAAGTCTAAAATAACACTTATTTTGTAACGAAATTTTTTTTCTATAACAACCTTTAATATGAAACGGAGGGAGTATATGCAATTCTAAAGACATTTTTTTTTGTCAACTCAATTCTAAAGACATAAACTAGAAGGAAGACGGATATGCATGAAGGAAATTTTGGTGAAAGTTTAATTAGTAAATAGTTATTTAGAAAACAATGAATTAGTTTGATGATGCTGATGTAACCACATTCGCAATTATTTGCATACTCATCATTGACATTGTCATTGTCATGGTTTAAAATATTGTTTTTTTAATTGGGTATATGCAGTATACAGTAAAAAAGTACATATTGGATGGGTTTTCTCCTGAAACGCGGTTGTCTAGCCGATTAATCAGATAAATAATCGCTAAGCAAACGGTGAATGTTAAGATAAACTCTAGTTTATTTAATGCCTTAATTAAAAAAACTCTAATTTCAATGAATAAATTGTTGAAACACAAAGAAACCATAAAATGCATAAAAAACTAAAAATGTGATTGTATAATAATAAGTAAAACAGACGATTAATGGGTTTAAACTTTCTTTGTCCATATTCAAAATTACAGATTCATTTGTTCAGTTCAAAATGGACTAGTCACAAACCAATTAAGTTAAACCAGACCCTGATCCGCGCGGATATGAATTTTCAGTTTTCAATTATTTATTTTATTAAATGATGTATTTGTAATATTCATTCATATTATATTCATTAAGTAAATATTTATTTTTTTGCATCTTAAACTATCTATTTTTTTTTACGAATGTGTAATATCATATAAAATATATA
The DNA here is from genome assembly GCF_000695525.1 of Brassica oleracea var. oleracea. Taxonomy (NCBI): domain Eukaryota; kingdom Viridiplantae; phylum Streptophyta; class Magnoliopsida; order Brassicales; family Brassicaceae; genus Brassica; species Brassica oleracea. Next base: position 41,593,679 of record NC_027754.1, on the reverse strand, counting down.
TAAAAAATGAGTATAGAGTTAATTAGATAATTTTAAAAACAGAAATTTTTCTTTCGTGTGCGATATCATATAAATAATGATCCGTCCAGTTAAAAAAAATCATGATTATTTTATGTGTAATTTTTTTTATTTTGACCATTTCCTTAAAACTATATTAAATTTTACATATTTTAATTAGAATATTTCTAATATCTTTACCTTTTTATTTGAAATGCAACTCAATATTGTTTTAACAATTATAACAAAATATTTAAAAAATATTTTTATCCATTATTAAAATTATGCACGTAAGGATAACTCATGAGTTTTTTTGGTTGATTAAATGACATTATGTCCAAATTTGTTTAAGGATATTTCATTAAGGTAACTGAAAAAGACAAACAATAAAATAGGAAGTTTAAATTCATTTAAGCATATTTCATTAATGTAACTGAAAAGACAAGTAATAAATTAGACAGTTTTATTCGTTTTAGGATATTTCATAAATGCAACTGAAAAAGAAAAGCAAAAAAAAAAGCAAAAAAAAAAGCAAAAAAAAAAGCAAAAAAAAAAGCAAAAAAAAAAGCAAAAAAAAAAGCAAAAAAAAAAGCAAAAAAAAAAGCAAAAAAAAAAGCAAAAAAAAAAGCAAAAAAAAAAGCAAAAAAAAAAGCAAAAAAAAAAGCAAAAAAAAAAGCAAAAAAAAAAGCAAAAAAAAAAGCAAAAAAAAAAGCAAAAAAAAAAGCAAAAAAAAAAGCAAAAAAAAAAGCAAAAAAAAAAGCAAAAAAAAAAGCAAAAAAAAAAGCAAAAAAAAAAGCAAAAAAAAAAGCAAAAAAAAAAGCAAAAAAAAAAGCAAAAAAAAAAGCAAAAAAAAAAGCAAAAAAAAAAGCAAAAAAAAAAGCAAAAAAAAAAGCAAAAAAAAAAGCAAAAAAAAAAGCAAAAAAAAAAGCAAAAAAAAAAGCAAAAAAAAAGCAAAAAAAAAAGGGAGTTTAATTAATGAAGTAAGAACATTTTCAAATGGGTACTTCTATTTTAATAATATAGATACATAATGACTTATATTTCCTTACCCAATAAATAAAGAAGTACAATTATATTTTATTCTTAAAATCTAAACAATATGTTTTTGTATCTCTTCTAGTTTAATTATATTTTTAGATGTGAATTGAAAAAAGTAAAATTTTATTTATGATCTAAATTGATATTTATTTATTTTTTTAAATGTTGCTTTGTATCATACATTTTATATTAAATGTAAAAATGTGGTATTATATATACTTTTTTGTGCACCTGGTAAAAATTACCCTTTGGATACTCCTTAATTTTTTTTTCAACATTTTCAATAAATTTCTAGGCAGAAGTGTATCCTACGCATAACGCCTAACGAATTCCTGAACAGAGATATATGCAATAAAGATTTGACCAAAAAAGAAAGATATATGCAATAAGGAATAACCAATTGCTCTGCAACTGATTCTTTTGTGTAAGGCATTCTAGTTATAGCCAAATGTCAAAATGTCTTGAATTTTTTCTTATTATTTACCTTGTAGAAATTATGTGATATAGATTATTGACTTATGGAGAATAGAGAAATTAAAAGACTATTGACATAGTTTTCAAATTCATAAAAGAAATTTTAGTTAGTGATTGTTTGGCCCAGGACTTATACTGGAATGTTGGTTGTCCCACCCACGCCGGGTTAGATCTCATTGCCTTTTGTGTGGGACAAAAAGATTATTTGTTGTGTGGGACAAAAAGATGGGGTTTCAAAGTGGACCAAGAGTTAAAAAACAAAATCAGCTAAAAGGAAAACTATATAATAGGTTTTGTTATGAGTGATGTTAGGAGAACCCAACTCTATAAAATATAAGCGTTCAACCATTCAACCATTTGATCATCGTCATTTGGTAGCTGCTTTAGCTTCTTGTTTTGAAGTATAATATATTTTTATTCTAAGAAATGTGTATCAACAAAGAATCCACTTCGATTACATAAAGAAAATAAATTTCAGATTTGAACCAATAGGGTATGCATATTTTTAACGATAAAAAAAAAACAGTCCAAAGCAAGCATAAGAGCCGCAATAATATAAGATTTTATTGTTCCTTCAAAATAGAATAATTTTATAATGGAATTAAATTTTATTTCAACCTCATTCTGTTTTGAAGTAAAAAATAAAATGATGAAAATAAAATAAAATACTACTCTATTTATAGAGTAAATCTTATGAAGTAACCGGCCGCCTACTTCTATGTAGACTTTTATGTTCCAGTTATTAATTCATCTTGCGGGATTTATAATAGTACTTAACAAATTTTTATTTTTATTTTTTGAAACTGACGTAAAAATTATTTTGTTTTCTATAATTTGCTAATCTTCAAAAGGAGTCTTATTTATTTAAATGACATGAAATAACATTATACGACGAACAAGAATTGTTACCTCCAAAACAAAAGGAAATAGAAATACCAGTGGCGGACGTAGTAAGGGCCGTACGGGGGCATGTGCCCCCATATAGTTTTTCAATTTCTTTGAGTAATTAAGCTTAATCAATGACAGTGCCCCATAATGAATTATAAAATATAGTGAAAAATGTTATGTGCCTCCGATTAAATCCAGTTCTAGATCCGCCCCTAGGAAATACTCAGTTGAACCAATCACAATACATATATATATTAAAAGACATTAAATATGATAGATACCACGTAAATATATCTTGTAAAAGGGAAAACACGATAAAGAGTCGGGCTTAAACCTAATAAGGTTTTGAGTTCCACAACGAAATCCACATGACTTCAAATTCTGCAGTACTATCCGAGGAAGTCCTTTAAGCCCATTTGGCAATGACGGACATGCCGCCGCACCCTAGAAGAGCCGCGATGAAACACTTGATCTGCATCTTGACGCTACCTTGAAGCTTTGGTCCCATGAATTCGGCCGCAAGAAGGTCGACAAGCGCCATGTAAATGAGCAATCCGGCCGAGCATGCATCGAGCAATCCAACAGTGATCAATGCACTTGGGCTATTGTCTCTGTAAACGGTCGAAAGAGCTATCCCTAACGCTATTCCAAATGGTGTTGTTATCGCAAAAAAGAACGCCATGAGAAACTTTTTCATGTTCGTATACTCAGCCTGAATACATTAAAATTTTATTATTTACAATTTAACATTTTGACAGGAGATAAAATTTTTTTTAACCATAAATAGTTTTATATACCTGGAGAATGCAACCACCAAGACCCATGCCTTCGAACATTTGATGGAAGCAAAGAGCTGCGATGAGTCCTTTAATGGTGCAAATGTCACTTGTTGCTCCTAGAGATAGTCCAATGACTACAGAGTGAACTATGATTCCAAGTTCCAGTACCTACGTATTCATACCATTTAGATTTGGTTATGTATCATTTAAACTGCTAACACTGACTACTTAGGTGTACTAACCATAGCAATGACTCGATATCGCAAGAGTTGTGCACTCCCGGAATCGCCATCTTTTGTTGGTAAGGTAACATCATTTCCGGGGCCGTGACCATGACCATGACCATGGGGTACGATCCCAGCTGCATGCTTGCTAGTGTATAGGCTCGTAGCCATGGAATCAATGACAAGAGTAATTAGACCTGACAGCATAGCTAGAAACCCCGAGAAAGGAAATTTGTGCCATGGGTTCTCTTTAAGGCATTGTGATGACAACATCTCGAAAGAATCAGGCAAAACGTGCATAAAACCAGTTCCAAGGATGATCCCGGAGGCGAAGCACTTAACGATAGTGAAAATGTTCCCGTCGGGTTGAAGGAACGTCACGTTCCGGCTAAAGAGAGGTAATCCAACACCAATCATGCTTGCGACGAGGATTGCAGCGATTGCTATGACTTTGAGAGGCAATGCTTTAGCCTTGTTGACGCATGGGTTCGCTGACTCGCTTGCGCAGTCTTCCGGCGCAGTTGAAGTGGCTGGAGAGATGGTAAAAGAGACAAAGATGAGTACGAGGAAGATTGTTTTGATGAGAACTGTTGGAGTTGAAGCCATCTTTGTTTTCTCTTGGAGTTTTGTGTGTTTGGATTGTTTTAATGTTTAGGTGCTTTGGACTTACTAGATGAGTCAAGTTATATAGTAATGTGCCTGTTGTTTTCATGCCATTTGTTGTCATTGATGATGAGGATTTGTTGCTATGTGGAGTGTGAAAACAAATTAATCAATATTTCAAAAGGGGATACTTACCAAGAAACTTATAAAATATATATATTGAGATGTAATACTTTTTTTTTTTTGAATCCTTTGAAGTTTGAAGCGCTATTTATAGTTCAAGACTATACCATAGTTTACAAGATTTATAAAAAAGCTGTAGATTTACTAATGCTTATCAGATATTGAGTTTTATAAATAATAAAACTGCAGGTATAAATATATATACACATATATACGTAGGATATACTAACGAGAATTCTTAAAAAATTGTAAGATTTAATATTACTTTTTAAATTTTAGTTATAGCTCTTTCAAGCTAACCCCATTCTTATAGTTACCCAAAATATGTGTAACATAATATTTATATCTATGTTAGTCACTTGCTTAAGTAACGAAGTTCAAGCATTTACGTGAAAAGATAATATAGTAATTTTGTGGGTTTTTTCTCTTTTCTTGTCGTCGTACCTTTTTATTTTTAATTAGCTTGATTTTTTTTTTGCTTAACGAGGATTAGTTGTAACAAGCATGTGTAGTTATTTTTCTTCATCATACAAATCTGTGTTCGTATATAATTTCGGGAAATTTTTCTTTAAGCAAATATAATTATAATTAATGGAAGAATGTTTTTAGAGATGATGACCAGAAAAAAAAATGTTTTTAGAGATGAGCTCATGTGCATGAATTATTGTTTATAGCGCTCATGTAACCGACCAATACGCAATTATTCGGTTTCACCATAAAAATGGGTATATACAATAATCGAATGGGGCCCATCCGCAGGTGTAGCCTCTGGAGCTGCTGCATCTGCTTCACTTCTGAACCAAAATAACCAGCAATCCAAAAACTGAATCATACTTTGATATATTTAAATGGTTTTTAGTAATGTGCATCTAAATCGTATCACATATTCACATCCATCGACTGAAGAGGGGAGTTCCATAACCGCAATTTTCATGCCGTTTGTCGAGCGGTGGAAGTCAACCCCATGCGTCTTTTAGATAGTTCTGCAACTTCTGTTCGTCAACTCTCCGAAACGTTACTCTAATCCTTTATTTAAGTTTAGCTGATTAAGCAGATACGTACTAATTGTGACTCAGGTTTATATCTACTTTATACGATTGCGACGAGCACAAAATAACACGTGACGAGCTCGTGCTCAGTGCATGCATGGTTGTAGTCGAATCATCCAGACATACATTCAGCACAGTATGAAAGTAAATTCCTTGTTTCATAGCTTGAATTTTCAATATATTGCATGAATCATTATTAATTAAGTTTACTCATAACAACGGTAGAATGATTTTTTATTTGAACTATATATCTGCAGGGTTTAATTTATTAACAACCCATAAATTAACTTTCTTAAAACTAGTAACTCGACTTCTATATTATTAAAACTGAAGTAGTATAAATGAAAATTGTAATACAAATGAAAATTGTTTGGAAACATGAATAGAAGTATAAATGAGAATTGTTTGGAAACATGGATAGCAATATAAAAAAGAAGTATAGTGTCATTTTAATAATTTCATTAATATAACTACAGTAATTATCTTTCCATATTTCAATCAGTTTCACAATTTCTTTAATTATATTAGCTCAACAATACATCACATTATTAATTATATTACCATAATAATAATAGTGCAGAATTTTTATTTATTAGTTAATCAACATTAACTTTGTGCTAATTATAAAATCAAAAATGTAAAATAATTGGGTTTTACATATGATTAAACGTTCGGTTTAGTTTGTTTTACTAATTTTTTATTATTTTAGTTTCAATCGGTGAAAAATTAAGTAGCCAAAAACATAATTCAAAAACATGTTTTTGTGTATAAAATAATAACATAAAAATGTATTATATTTATTGTCACTTAATTTTTTATTCCACATAAGTATTTAACTAAATAAAAAATTCTTTCTATTTCATTTAATTTAGCCAAACACATAGAAAGAGTCTTTTTTAGTAGTTTATACAATCAGTTAGACATGAACGTTGACTATCCATTTAGGTACGGATTGTTTCTTTCGGGTATCATTTTTTTTTTGAAATTAAGCATTGCTTGAATTATAAATTTATGTGTGGGTTTTGAGTTGGGTTCTTCTGAGTCTGGATGAGTTCGGTTCTGATGTATAGGAACCTAAAAATATCTGAATAACAAATGTATTTGAAACGTGTTCAGATATTTGTACCGAAAAATAACCATATTATCCGATTCGGTCCAGGTCTTTTGAATACAATTAGTTATACTACGACACATTTAAAACATATAACTCTAATTACGAAAAAAAAATATCGGTGTATAAAAATGTAAAAATCAATACCCGCACGGGTGCACGGATCAATCTCTAGTTTATAATTAAAGAAATGACTGATTTATGTACAATTTTCATGTAATATTAGGACTGTTTCGAATAACTATGACATGAAAAAGTCAAAACAAAAGATTAAACCAATGAAGTTAGAGCATTTTCAATATATCACACCTTTTTTTACTTCAAATAACTCTTAAATGGAGTTGAGTTTACTTAAACCCTATTCCTTTTCATAGTAGAAATAGAATAATGAACAAAAATAATCATTACTTCATTTATGAAGTAATTCTATCTTTCACTCCAGAAAATAGAATTGATCATTTTTTACTTCAAATTTTATTTTGGCGTATGACATAGAGTTGGAAATTCTCTTATACTAGCTTATAGCCAAAGAAAAAAAGGCAAACAAGCCAATAAGATAGCTGGAAAGTTATTGCAAACTTTAACATGTATATAAGTCTCAGACGGCACAAGACATCATTGGCAGAATAGATCGCACAATCAGTGCCGTGCGAAGGTCCACATGGGCTTGAAGCAGATATAAAAATGAGGTTCTTTATAATTTTTTTTTTGATAAAAATGTAATATATATTTGAAATAATAATAAAAATTAAAAAGAAAATCTGAACAATAAGACATCATTTTTTTTCCAAAGAAACTGTTTCACCAAATTTTCATAATTTAGACTCCTAATTAGTTCTCTTAATATAGATATGATTGCTAAACATTCAACTATTTTGTGACATAATTAATCGTACATTATCTTTAATTTGGATATATTATTTTAGCAGGGGCGATTGAAGTTGGAACGTCAACGTGACTTTATAGATTTTCCTTTTTTTATTTTGGAAACTTGACAATAAAACAAAAGAATATAGCTTTTATGTAAAAGCATCGAAAAGCAACTTGAGAGATTTGAACTCTGGATGATAAAGAATAGTATTGACTAAAACAACTATGCTACACAAGAATTTTGGAAATTGGGGGCCCTAAAACGTATATATATTTTTGGGGTTTAAGACAAAAACCTTTTTGATTACACATGAAGCACGCTTCTGCGCACAATGCGAAACCGACTATTTTCACTCTTCCAGCCTTGGACAAGTGATTCAGTGATTCTCACTCTTCTTGAATTCTATTCAGTTACATGCCTTCTTTTCTTTGAATTATTTCTCAATGGTAATTGTGTTCCTTTTTTCTTTTGGTTTAAAGTGTCTTTGCCCTAATTAACACATCTTTATGTCTGTAAAATGTTTTAACTTCTAACGGAGACACAATCAACACTCGAAAAAGCCTATACGATGAAAAATTGAATCTATTTTGTATTAGTTTTATACTGATTAGATTGATTGTCATGAAAGTAAGCATGAAATCCGCTAACTCTTCGTTCCGAGTCGGCAAGAGAGCAAAGGAAAATAAATTTATTTATATTATCCTGTAATACTGGTCATTCTCATACCGAGTATGTATCTAATTAATAAAGTCATGCCTCCTTATATGAAAACTTCGGAAAATTTCTGTTTTCGAATTTTTGTGTCACAGGATGAATAAAGAAATCAAATTTGGGTTTATAATATCGTTTAACTGTCGCTTTAGTTTCCACGTTTTCATATGGTTGGACGAGCACGAAGCACTACGTGCCAAACTCATATACACTCCACCAACGTGACAAAATCCCTATATCTCGTTTCGGAAACTGTTAAATAAATTAATGTAAAGATTTCAAAATTTGGCAAGTATATTAATTTTTGACTAGTTTAGTAAGAAATATAGTGTATATTTAGATGAATCAATATATTTCTTTAAAATTTTTAATAATTATTATAGTGTGATACATAACATAACTCATATGTTTTTTTTTAACTGGACAAAACTCATATGTTATACTGTTCTCAATTAATATATAAGGAAAAGTATATAATTTTACACAAGATAATGCTAAAACTATATTAAGTCGCTGTAACATCGTGTTCAAAATTCATTTACATATCCTTGAAATGAATAGTACAAGATGATAAAAGAATGAAATGGTTCAGTTCGTCTCTAGAGATTCAAAATTTACGAATATTCCAGTTGGCATAACTTATATAGTCTTTTTTCTCGAGCGTCTATTCTTCAGTCATTCCATTTACCGTTCTCTGAAAAAAAAAATGAAGTGGAATGAACTACATATATGCAATTTTATTAATTACTATGTATTTTTATTAAATCCATTATTGTAATTTATATGGTACAATGGATATATTTGGTAAAAAGGACAAGCTCAAATATGTACAAAGTAATCCGATAAATATATAAATAGATGATTCTCGTGTATCCAATCTGACGGAATATGGTTAGAGACTTAGAGGTCATTTTAAAGAAATTTAAGAGCAACATTATTGGTAGGACTTTTTTTTTGAGTCCTTAGTTTATTTTATTATGTTTTTATGTTAAGAGACAAAACTTAACTCAAAAGTATAGATTATTGGTAGGACTTTTGTTGCCTCTTAGTAAATTAATTGTTTATTTTAATGAGTAATGATATATAAAATATAAGTTTTAAATAAAACATATAACATTAAAATTGAAGACATAATAAAATTACAAAGTTGCAACAAAAAAAATACAAAAAAAGAAAATTACAAACTTAATAAATAAAAGCAAACACACATTTTATTCAATTCATAGAAACTTACAAATTATATGTTATTTGAAAGATGTCCAAATTTAGCTCATATATTTTCAATCAAATCATTTTTTAATTGTTGATGGGCTTGTCTATTCCGAACGCTCGTTCGACGATCAATTGTATTGCCGAGATTTGTAGGCATATTGACGGAAAATGTATCATCCACATCTTCTCCTTGTTGAAATTCAAAAACGACATACTGAGTGAATGATGATCGTTCATCTTCGACAATCATATTATGGAGTATGATACATGCTCTCATAATATTTTCTATTTTGTCTTTATCCCATAACTTAGATGGATTTTTGACAACGGAAAATCTAGCTTGAAAGACTCCAAAGGCACGTTCAACATCTTTTCGAACAGCTTCTTGGATTTTAGCAAATAATGAATTTTTCTCATCTTGTAATAGTTTGATAGATTGAATAAAAGTCGCTCATTTCGGATAAATACCATCTGTGAGATAATAACCCAAATGGTACTCCATTCCGTTGACATAGAAGTTTACTTGTGGCGCATTTCCGTTAATATTGTCATCAAAAACAGGTGATCGATCAAGAATATTAAGATCGTTCATAGTACCTGGAGCTCCAAAAAACGCGTGCCATATCCAGAGGTCATATGAAACTACCGCCTCCAACACAATTGTTGGTTTTCCTGTTCCTCGTGAATACATTCCTTTCCAAGCGGTCATGCAATTCTTCCACTCCCAATGCATACAGTCGATGCTTCCAATCATCCCTGGAAATCCACGTTCTTCTCTGATATGGAGTAGTCTTTCCAGATCCTCCGGTGTGGGACGTCTTATGTATTCATCGCCAAACAAGCCGATTATTCCGGCGGTAAAATTATGCAAACATTTTCGAGCTGTTGTTTCAGCAAGTCGGACATATTCGTCAACTGTATCAGCTCCTCCACCATATGCCAATTGTTGAATTGATGCAGTACATTTTTTGTAGGGGTGATAGACTAGACCGTCCGGTTGCATCTTCTGTTGGTTGAAAATACGGTACTTCTGTGGAGAGACGATGCACAATACGCAGGAACAATGATTTGTTCATTCGAAACCGTCGCCGGAATAACTTGGGAGTGTATGTTGGAGTATCGCTAAAGTAATCATTCCAGAGCTTCTGGTGGCCTTCTTCCCGTTTTTTTTCGCTCTTTTGGTTCTGGAATAAGATCAGGGTTTTCAAAATAATCATCAAATATGGAATCAAATTCATCATCATCATCTTTGTGGTAATGATAATGCCATTAGAAGACATTTTTAAAAAAAAAGAGAAGATATGATGAAAGTGAGGAGAAGATGTCTAAAAATGTTTTACGATGTCTTATACTTATAGGCTAAAAAAGTGTATCTTGTGATACTAGCTTGTGACACTATATTTTGTTTTCATTACTCGTGAGGACATCTTGTGACACTATATTTTGTTTTCATTGGTCACGAGCACACATGCTCAAGAGCACACTTGTATTCTCATGTAACTTTGTTAAGTTTTGCAGAGAAACAATTTTTTTTTAATCTCCAAGACCAATGGTCACGGGCACACAGTGAAGACATCTTATGACACATTTTTGGAGGCAAGTGCAATCCAATTGTCATACATTTTTGTAGATCATGATCGTGAATCATGTTTTCATGAATGTGTAGTTTACAAAGAGATCATTTATAATTATAGCCATAATACGATAAGAGTTCATTTATAAATAAAGTCATAAGTCATTACGAGTCATTACAAAGAGTTCTCAAAAATACTGGGCGAGTAGCTAATTCTCAGAATTACTGGGCGAGTAGCTTATTCTTGACAACTTCTTCAGCCTCACTTAGTGGTTCTTTCTTGGCTAGGAGTGTGTCTAGTATGGCAAGCTTTGACAGTTTCTCCTTCATCATGAGATCCTCCTTCTTCATTTCCCAAATGCTCGTATACTCAGCAAGAGACTTCCCTTGAGCATTATTCCTTTTAGCTTTTGCAGCCTTGATACCTTCAGGACGGATCTCATGATCACCAACAGTGGTGCTTGAAGTTTGTGAACATGTCTCTCCAGCTTTTCGCTTTGAACTCCCACTAGGTTTAGAAGTGTTAAGGCTAAGCCATTTCTGCTCATACCTCAACACACACCACGCATGTTCAAGATTAAATTTCGTGTTGTGATCAGAGTAGAAGATGTCATGAGCCACCTTGAGAACATCATTGTCATTCTGACCAGAACTGATCTGTCTCTCTGCTGCCGCATATGCACCACATAATTTGATGGTGAAGTCATTAATTTTGTGCCACCTCTGCTTACAATGGAGATGCTCTCTTGGTTCACCACTCTCTCTAGCATGATGACTTGCTGCATAATATTCACCTACTCGTTTCCAGAAGGTCCCTGATTTTTGTTCATTTCCAACAACAACATCCTTAGATGTATTTAGCCACGCACTTATTAGGACCTCGTCATCAGCTGGAGTCCATTTCCTTCTCTCCCTACAGGCCACTGGTGTGTCTTCACGTACATCTGGAGCGTCGGTTTGTTGTGAACTGAAAGGAGGGATTTCTGAGGCTCCAAAGTTTAAAGTAGAAGGATAACTTTCATAAGGAAAGTTCTGACTGTTAAGAAGGCCTACATAACTACGAGACTGACTATATGGATTCCTTGAATCCATATTGATTAGAACAGAGAGAGGAGTATAGAAGAGAAACCGTAGATAAACCGGAGATATATGATACAATGAGGGATGGTTGGGGTTTAATAGGTGAAACTTGAAGAAGCAATAAGTAAGAATAATAAAGACATAACCATAAACTACCAACGTCTAATCAAGAGTTATTACACATTGCACAACCAAAAAGCTATCAAGTAATTAAATTATAAGAGGATTTGGTTTCAAACAAACTAGACTCCAATGACAAAGAACTAACTATAAACATCTCTTCATTCCGACTTGTCAATTTAGTTCACTAACCTTCAATTAAGTTAAAAAACGATTTCGTTCGAAACCAACTACAAGAACAAACGTACTAAACAATATACTTTTTTCGCAAAAAGGTTACATATGGTATGAGAACACACCATAAAACTCGAATGAGTGAATCACCATGCATACGTCGTTTTCTAACAAATCTTGTATTCTACCAATCATTTGAAAAATAATGCTATGAGAACACACCATAAATCACCGAGTTACAAAACGAATACTGAGTTACCAGAAATGATAAACCCTATAAACACTGAACTTCTAAACACGAATTCTCAAATCTACAAAGATAACCAAAACACCAAAATCATAAACCTATATGGTGACAATCCATCGAAGATCAATTGTACTCATCAAGAAAAGGAATATAAAAATTGCTTCATCTCTGAAATCCCTAAATCTACTCTAATTTTCAATTAGATTTACTCAAACACCAAGCATAGAATCAGAAACAGATCGGTGAACAATCACAAACAAGAAGCATGCAATCAAATCGTCACAATATAAATTTCCAATCAAACCCAGATACGGAGGACTTATTTTCGACAAATAATTCCTATAAATCTCAAAACGGAGGACAGAGGAGGAACACATACCCTGTTTTGATTGGATTCGGCGGAGAAGGGTTCGATGACAAGAGAGATCGGTGTGGATTGAACGACCAGATGACCGTCTGTTTGAAATCGCCGACCAAAGAGAGAGAATAGAGAGACGATGAGAATGAAGTCGATACCATAAACTTTACTTTCCCGTATCCCATTCGGTAAACCTGTCGCCTTACGCCACATGCCCCTTAAGGACATGTTCGAAAAGTTCTTAATTAACCGACGACTCTTTTGTTTTTCCATAATTTTGATTTAAATTTTGGGTGATTATTACTAAGCAACTTCGTTAAGAAGTGCCGATAATGTTGGTAAGACATACAATTTTATGTGCTTTAGTTTGTTATTAATGAGTTTATGCTATTTTAGAGTACACTATCCGTGGCCCTATATGTTGTTTGTTAACGTAGGTAGTTGTCATGAATACTATGTAATTTAATAAATTAATTTTAAGCCAATGAAAGTTCCATTAAATAACCAGACTTACCTTATAGTTTTTCGAAAATCCTCTATGACACGAGAATCGAGACAACTCTGAAATCATCGTTTCTTGACGCCGGTGGGATCTCAAACCGCCGGCGTCAAGCCTCCCTCACTCTTGGTTATTCTACTCTTCGTTTCTTCTACGTTTCCTCTGTGTTTGTCGTCTCTTTGGCCACCGCCGTAACTTCTGTCGACGTTTCTTCTCGGAGAATGGTTATCGTCGAAAGGTACAGCATTTGGCTGCTCTTTTACGGGTTTGGTGTCACCAGATCCGACCGTTCTTGGGGGGTTCCCCTGTCATCCTCTTCCACCGCATCCTTCATCTTTCGCAAACGCCGTGTCTCAACATATCCTCCTACCACTAACGCCAAGCTTCCCACCGGCGAATATCAACCCCATTTTGGGGAGAGAATCGTTCGTCGCTACGGATCTGGTTTTTACCGGTCAGATCTGCCACCAACTCCACGTATCGCAAGCCATAGTCTTTCGTTGAAGCAGTCCCGTGGTGAAAGCTTTAACCCTAGATGACCTCTTCCACGGTTCTTGACCCCGTATCCACCGGACAGGAGGACGGAACCGGCGCTCCTCCCTTCCCTGGACTCAGCTCGGCCATCCGCACATCGTTGCTCTCACATCGCCGTTCGTCTGTTTCACCGGAGCGTCATCTCAATCCTCTACGCTGAGGTGGGCCAACAAAGGTTGGTTATGGGTTTCATAAGCCCATCAGTTTTTAATTATAACATTCTCAGTCCAGTTTCACAGCCCACTAAGAAGTGGGGGATCTTGGTCTATTTGGCCATTTTTCTGGAAATTTTTGGTGGGTTCACCAAGGTTTTTACGGAAACGAATTTGCACTCATTGGATCATTTCATAACTTTTCATTTACCGGTGGGCTCACCGGGACCATCATTATCATCATTTGCTTTCTTTTTAAGGAGTGATCTCCCTCCAATTCTATGGAGGTGTTTATCCATATCTATAACCGTCTTGCAATTTTGTGGAGCGGTCTGTTCGGGGCCTGAAGATGCAGCGGGATTCGTTTCGACGAGTTTCCGAGGTGCGGATTGGATGTTAACGTCACAATTTAAGGTGACTATCTCTCTGCTATCTGACCATGTCGGGAAGGCTACACTGACGCATTCAAGCACCATCTTGAGTTCGCTGTCATCTTCTTCTTTTGAAGATCTATCCTTGTTATCTTATGTTGTTGTAGTTGATGTTTTCAATCAAAGAGGATGGACAATTCCCTGTATCTTTTGTAATCAAGCAAGTTGAAGTTAATGAAAAAGTTGTGTTTCAAAAAAAAAAAAAAATTTTAAGCCAATGTAATTCTAATGTGAGATATAGCATTAATCCGTATAGCTTTGATATCCATGGCACTGTAGTCTCAGAATTCAGACCTAAGTTATAACTACCACTGATAATTAATCAGCAAACCCCAATAATATCCAAAGAAGCATAAATCCCAGATTCTTAAAAATAAATTTACAAGGTCATAAGTAATTATTACTAGATTCTTATCCGTGTTACGCAGATTATATTTTGATTATTTAATTTGAATTTTTATATTTTGATTACTTTAAATTATTTGAATTTTCAATATATTTTATAATCAAAGAAAACTATATTTTAATTAAGTTTTATTCAAAATATTGAAAATTTATGATAAATAATATATTAAACATATCATTTTATTTTTATTATATATAAAAAAAATATTTTTATATATAATATTTGTGAACATAAAGTGAAAAAATATTTTAAAATGTTAAATATATTAATTCTACACATGAAAAATAAACTAATACAAATTGCAAAAATCTATTATAGATGTTGATGAATTCAATCATCCACATATGAATGAAGATGAGGTATGGGTAAATTTGTTTTATGGGAAACAATGCATCCGTTACAGCGTGGAGAAGAAATTAATTATCATTTAGTTTTTTTTTAACTTGGTTATTTTTTAGAGTTACTTCCACAGATTCAAACATGAGATAATGAGGAGAAGAAAACATTGAAACTTGTAAAGAGAAACTGTATAAACTCTGTAAATGTCTGAATAATTGATAAGTATGTCGTATTAGTTAAATTTGGTTAATGTTTTTCAAAGGAATTATAGTTTAATTTTACCAAAAGAAGTACAGTCAACGATTCAAATACGAAGTTAGTTCTGTGAATAGGTCCAAATAGAAGAATCAAATTTAAGAATATACTTTTTTTTAAACAGAAGTTATATTGTATAAGCTATAATAAGGAATGTTATAATTACTCTAAAGAATTGTGAATATGTCCAAATTTAAACGAAAATATTTTTAAGTAGATAAAAAGTAGAACTCTAAATTAATAGAGTGGATTTCAAACTCTTACAATGCCATATTGCCATGTCAATAATCAATATGTCAATATACAAATAAAATTATGGAATAAAATTAAAAACTACACCCTCAAATGTACAAAGGCGAATCATTTTCACCTTGAATGTATATAATGAATCAAATAATTGATTAATTATGTTGATAAGAGTGTTTTAAGCCCACTTGGCGACGACAGACATTACGGCGCAGCCGAGCAAAGCGGCCGCGAAGCACTTGGTCTGAAGCTTGATGCTACCTTGGAGCATTGATCCCATGAACTCGGTAGCCAGAAGGTCGACGAGGGCCATGTAGATGAGCATTCCGGCCGAGCAAGCATTTAACAGCCCAATCGTTATCAACGCCGTTGGACTGTTATCTCTATAGATACTTGACAATGCGATCCCAAGAAAGATACCACTAGGTGTTGTTCCAGCGAAAAAGAATGCCATCAAGAACTTCTTCACATTTCTAAAATCTGCCTGTTTCACATAAATTTTGTACATATATATGAAGATAAATCTCTAACTAATAATTTGAGATAAGAGAATATGAAGGTATATTTGTACCTGGAGGATGCAGCCACCGAGACCTATGCCTTCGAACAGGTGATGGAAGCAAAGAGCTATTATGAGTCCTTTAATGGTGCATGCATCATTAGTTGCTCCTAGAGATAGTCCAATGACCATGGAATGAAATAAAATCCCAAGCTCCAATACCTATCCATGAATTTCATAATTTGGTTCAAGATATATATATCCAAGTATTATTTTATTTAAAATGTAACGTCGTTCAAATTATTTTCATTTACACTAACCATAGCAATGACACGATACCGTAGAAGTTGTGGATCAGAAGATCCATTATCTTTAGTTGCTAGCACAACACCATAACCGTGGCTAGTGTGAGTCGCCTTCTCTTGATCAACGCCATACTCTTCAGGCTCTTGCCCGACTGTGTTTTTGACGGTATAAAGGCTGGTGGTAACGGAGTCAATGGCTAGAGTGACTAGACCGGACACCATAGCGAAAAATCCCGCAAAAGGAAACTTATGCCACGGATCATCATTAAGACATTTTGATGACAACATCTCGAAAGAGTCAGGCAAAACGTGCATGAAACCAGTTCCTAGGATGATTCCGGAAGAAAAACACTTCAAGATCATGAAACCGTTGCCGTCAGGATGGATGAAAGAAATGTAACGGCTGAAAAGAGGAGTCATTACACCTATCAAACTTGTCGTGAGGATAGCTACAATGGCTACGATTTTGAGTGGCAAAGCCTTAGATTTACTGATGCACGGATTCTCCAAGCCGATGTCGCAATCTTTCGGGGCGGTTGAGATCGCCGGAGATACGGTGAATGTGAATATGATGAGGAGAATGTAGACGAGTTTGGTAGCCATTAGAATATAGTATATGATGTTTGATGAAATCAATGTTTTGTCTTTTGGTTAGTTTATATAGGCATATCTGCCGGCCTATTATCGGTGCTGGTATGGGAAGTCACTGATAAATAATGGGCTAAATCAATAGAAGAAAAAAAAGATTACACTAGCTAGAGAATCAAATTCCTGATTTTTTGACAGTGTGTGAACATTGTTAGATACAAAAGGTTTTGAATTGTATTTCACGTTATCTTATTCTTGTTTAATCGGGTGGAGGGTGTGGATCATGCCGAAACCATACACGTAGTTTAGTACTCTTATAAGGGGAAAATGTCTTGTGTTATACATCGTCAAAATAAAATATACACACATTGCTAAGTTAAAAAAAATATTAACAAAATATAATATAATAATAATAAAAAAAATAAAAAACTTTGATTAGCCCATCTATTGATGTTGGCCATATTGCTTATTTGCTTTATCTACAGGCCTATATAGTGTGTTTCTTTCAGGGTACTCAGAATAATTGCACTTGCCAACAAATGTGAAACATGTACATAGAATGTGTATTTTTTTTTTTGAACTTAACATAGAATGTGTATTTCTGATAAGAATAACACACTAACCGATCACACCGGTTATTTTGTCAGTGTGTTACTACTAACTGAACTCGACAATGCCAATGTGTGATGATATTTGCCAAATAGTGGAATACTAGGTGATAATCCGCGCCCTGCGCGGAATGAGTGATTAAAAGAGATTATTACTTTTAATATATAGATATTATAAAGTAAAAATATATAGTCACAAATATTAGATATAAAAAAAATTGAACGAAATTATGCGGATTTATATACCGTAATTGGTTAGGTGTAATTGAAGTATATTATATGGAAATAAATCTTTAAGCGTAAGCAAATATTCAAATAAATTTATTATAAGTTTAAGATAAAACAACACATAGGAATATAATTATTACTTTCATAATAAAAATTATGATAATATGAAACGAAACATAGGTAATAGAATAATAAAATACAAAAACAACAAATTATAAAGAAACAAATAAAAAAACTGATAAAACCACAACTAATGTGAAAAATGTCTTTAGAACTCTAGGTTTGAATCCTAGAAAGAGAAATAACAAAGAACTCAAGGCTACGTATTTATATACGTTAAATTAATCTTCT
>NC_027754.1:41566499-41575214 GCF_000695525.1 Brassica oleracea var. oleracea | reverse complement strand
TTATAGTTGATATCATTTAAGTGAGACGAACATTCATACTTATACAAAAACAAATTTATACTTGAGATTTCTATATTCTCAAAGATGATAGGCGTTTCGAGCTATATTCGATTTTTATTTGTACTTATATATCATAAAGATGATAGGCGTCTCGAGATAGATGAGAAATATTTCTTGAACTAAAACCTGTGTTATACTACTTTTACTAAAATATATTTGTATCTACTTGATGGATATAGAAACCTAAGGAGACTACAAAAATCAATAATAAAAGAGACATTCTATCAATACGAAGGAGGCCGCGTGAGAAATGGGTTATCGGTTATATAGATAGGAATCATATAATATATTATGTTAAGCTATATTGTAATGAATAATGGCAATATATGTAATTAGTCTAATGAGGAGAGGGTTTTTAATTAAAGAGTGTGAGAATGATTCTAGTGTTGACACCTAAGAAATGACAATTTGGTTAATAACACATGAGGTCAAGGTTAGTTTAAAATATTGCTCCTCAAATAATAAAAAAGGGATAACTTTGTTCCTTAGACTGATCCATCAAACCAAAAATATATTTACATCTTGGTTAAGATACATATTCTCTACAAGTTTAATATATCAGTGTACATATTTTAAAATAACAAGTTTGAAAATATCTGAAAACTCTTTTATAGCCTTATATAATATTATCTATTACATTGTTTTTTTTAATGTAGTGAAAACAATGTTATATTAGTTTGATCATCATTCAAGGGATGTTATTGTTCAATTTATTTGGTTTGTTCTTTTAGCAATCACATCTGTTTTGTTTATTTCCTCTGTTCTGTACTTTTTGTTCCGTTGCCACAGCACTGCAAGCCAACTCGAACCACACTGCAAAACACCAAAATAGTATCTGATTTGATGTTTTTTTTTTCAATCCAACTGCATATTTAACTGCATTTTAGTGTGATTATCTTTTTTGCTACGGTACCACGCTATATTTGGTGCAACACTGTAGCGACGACAAATGTTTTTTGTCATAACTATTTATTTATGTATTGTTTAATTATATTTGACTACATTTGATCTGTATGATTAGTTTAAAACTGAATTAAATAATTTTAGTACATCATCATTATATTAATTAATATAAATATTAGCTTAAATAAAACAAATATAAGTTAAATTTAAAATTCATAAAAAAATATTTAAAGATGTGTGGTTGGAAAATTATAATCTTTAGATTTAGTATATTATAATTTAAATTTTGTGAGTTTAATTAATTCATGTAACATTATAATTTAATAATATATTATAATAATATTATATTTAAATATAATTATTTTAATATGATTTAATATATTTTAGTCATAAAATTATTAATATTTATTAAAATTATTAAAAAAATAACAGAATTTTGATTAATAATAAAATAATGAAAAATATTCTTTTTTGGTGTAACATTTAATATTGTGATTGGAGAGTCAAAAAAATTTGGTGCTAAAAATACACTAAAATAATGTGATTTTGATACTAAAATGGTGGCATAGGTTCGAGATGCCCTAAAAAGCTATTAAGTTGATATTCAAATTCCCCTATTTAAATTAAGTTAAGATAGTTAAGCTAATGATTGATGTCTCCATTTTCAAACTTGTTGCTGCCACAAGTGTTCTTGAATGTTTTCTGTTGCAGCAATAGTTCATTTTAAAATTTAACTTTTCCTTTTGTTATCTTTATTTAAAGATTGATTGTTTGTGGTTTTTGGATTAGTTTTTGGTTTCTGTTTTTCCAAAAACCATTTTGCATCCAATCAAGATTTTGAAAGAATAAATTCCTTAAAATGTATGGAAACTAGTTTTTCCAAATAATTGTTTTCTTACAGTAATAGACCATGTGCTTCTTTGGTTTCTTAAGCTATACTTCTTCAGGGACTAATCCAATTCGATTACAGGTTTAACTTAACTAATCTTCTGTCTTCACATTTTAATTATTTGCTAATTAACAAAGAAGCCGTGGAGAAATGTATAAACTTGCATCACAGTTCGAGAATGCCAGCCAAGAAATACATAAAGTAAATAAAAAATAATTAAAAGAAAGAATAAAGTAGGTTAAACATATATTTACATCCGAAAAATCGTTTCAGAATTAATCCGAAAATTAGAATTTCAAGCCTAGTTGAATCAAATCTAAATATTGGAATGAATCCTATATCATTATATTCAAAAATGATGTCAAACCTAATCCACACTGAAAAGTAAATAAGTATATATATATATATTAATTATAATACTTAAAATAAAAAATATAAAATAAATATTTTAACTTTTTTTTATAAAAAAAATTGGATAGCTCGGATATAAAGTGCTCTAATCAAGTCGTATCTATGATTATTTTGACGATTTCGACCATATTTAATATATATTTTAATTATTTTTTGATAGTTGAAATATAAAATATCTGAATCAAATCATAGTTTGGTTATTTAGGTTTAAAATATCCAAACCCACATCAAATACAATAGAAAGTAAATACAATAGATAATTGGTTTTTTTTTTGAAACACACAATAGATAATTGGTTACTTTCTGGTTTTTACATATCAGTAAACTGACCCATCGGAAGGATCCAACTCGAATCTGACCAAGTATTTGCAATTTTTGAACCTGAAAATCTAATACCTGAAAAAATCAATTAGATCCATATACAAACCGATACCCTAATCCTGAAAATAAAGTAAAAAACTGTTGACTTACGTCATTCGAGGAGAGAGAAAAAAAAAAACAGAAACACCGATGATTCTTCCCCTTCTCTCCACAAATTCCAGTAGAAACATGAACATCCAAAACAATGCAAAAATAAAGTAAATTTCACCTTTTCTCCCTTGGAAAAATAAAAAAAACAGAGACTTTGAAGATGGGCAGCTTAGAATTTTCGTCGTAGTTTTAGTTTCCAAGTGTAAATGTAAATCCCCCTCTACTTGATAAGATATCTCTGGGTTTGTGTTCTTCCTTAATGATCTTAAACATATCTCTAATTGTTTTTTCTTATTATTTAATTATTTTCCCTCTTTAGTTAATGTAATAATTGAGGCGTTTGGTTGGTTTCAGTGGCCGGTGAACAAATCAAGCTGTTTCTTTTGTTATTGTCTGAATGAATTTAATTTATGCTGATCTGTTGGTGTAAGATTAGCTGTTCTGCTGATCTGTAACGTAAAGTTTATTTCTTTTTCATGTTCTCTCTCTAGGTTTGAGGTTAGATGATGTCCACAAGGTTTGGCTCTTACTGGGCTTCCTTGGTTTGTCGCTAAGTAAATAAAGTTTGTACCTTTTTGTAGCCAAACATGGAGAATCAAGAGGTTTCTTGTGATGTTGATGATGATGAGCTGTCATTGAATCACATAGTAGATGAGGAAGATTTTAGAAGCTGTTGTGGTGATGATGAACAAGTATGGTTAAAGGAAACTGATGATAATACAGCCAAAGAGATGAACTTGATGATGAGTTCTCTGTTAAGATGTTCTTCAAAGGAGTTTCAATAACCGAGAGAGGAGATTCAAGTTCTGGTCATTCAGGAATCGGTGTTGTGTTGGAGAGGTCAGGAGAAGATTTTGAGTTGATTCAGGTCCAGAAGAAGCTGGACTTTTATGCTCAAACTCTGTAGCTAACTACTTAGCTTTACTCGATGGCCTTACAGTAGCTTTAGAGAACAATCTCCACTCAGTGGTTGCTGTAACTGATTCAGAGCTGCTTTATAATCAGGCAAGTCCTCTTTTTTCCAAGTGGTTTCATTATCTCTCTTTGTTAGCTTTGTTGTTTTATACCAAATGGCTTTTGCAGATAACTAATGAGGAGAAGCTTGAGACCCCTATCTTGGTAGCTCTGAGAGAAAGGGTGTTGGAGAAAACAAGTAGCCTTGATGGGTTTGTTCTAAAGCTTGCTCCTTTATGTGATCTTCACCAAGCTCTTACCCTTGCTCGTGTAGCGGTAGAGTTTTGCTACTGTTGTGGAGGAGAGTACAGAGAAGGACAACAGAGTTGCACTTGTGCTTTTTGGGATGATGAAGAAGAAGAAGATCAAGAAGACACTATCCAGGAACTTGAGCAATGGCCTTGGGACACATTCAACTCAATGCCAAGTGTAATGGACGCTTACTCAGAGCAAGAAAGGTCTCAGCTAGCTCTGATCCAACGGTTCTTAGCTGCTGGTGGGTTTAATCTCACAACACTTCTTATCAGTCCCCGCCTCAATGTAGAGAGTCATCGTATGTTGAAGCTGCTATGAAAGATCTTCACCAGCTACCTTGGCTGGACAGGTTTGTGTCGGTTATAAGTGATGATTACTATGAAGAGTACATTAATAGCCAGTGAAAGTGGAGTAGAATGATGATAGGATTGAGAGGAGGTCTAAAGAGGGTCTCTCGCTCTCCCAAAGAAATTGTTGAGAGTTTTAGTTTCTTGATGAACTCCAAGAAATGACTTTGTATGCAATTATATATAAAAAGAATTTGGTCACTTTACAAATCTTGCAAGAAAGACTAATAATGTTCTTGCTGAATTATTTATTTACTAGACATAATCAGATGTGAGTTAAAGAAAATTTGTGATATAGATGTTTCCATTTTGGATTGTCTGCAATGGAGCCATCATCATCTATGAGCTTCACATCTTCTCACTTATCTAATCTTTCCCCTCTTGTCGTTAACAATGAAGCTGCTTAATTAATTTTTTTGCTCTGGCTAATTTGTATATGTAAGAAATGATGGCAATTCTCCTAAATAGACCATTTTGAAGTTTTGATCACAAGGAGTAAAACGACCAAAATGTTTCATTTAATAGGTAAAAAAATTATAATACCCTATATATATAAAAAAATAAAAAATTTGAAAAATAACTTTTTACAGTTTTAGATTATATGTTTTCAAATTCAAACTTTTTTATAATTTTTTTTATTTTTTATTTTTTTTCAAATTTTCTTTTTGTAATTCGAAAATACTTTTTGAAACTATTTAAAAAATTTTTATTTTCAAATTTTTAATATTTATTTTTTATTTTATAAAATTTTAAATCTCAAACTCAAATTCACACCCTTTAACTCTAAACCCTAAGGTTTGGATTAGTCAACCCTTACCTCTTTAATGAACCATTTTGGTCATTTTGATCTTTAGAGTCTATATTTCTCAAAAATAATTAATTCCCGTGATCTTAACTATAATTAATTGAAACTAAACTAAAAGTATTAATGGAAAGAGAATTGAAATATAGTGCATCCTGACATCAACCAAATCATCTTACATATTAAAACAAAATTCACAACCTTGATTCATGTGTGATTTTTTATAAAATGGACCTAATGAACATATTCCTAGAAAGTCATGTTACATTTAATATCTAATCTTATCATTTAAATTTTGGACATACCATAAATTTTTATTGGGCTATCAATAATTGGATTTAAACAATAGATGATCCATTGGATTTATAGATAGTATAAATTAAATAGATATAATTTAATGTTGTAAAGTTATACCTCTATATGCTAAATATTTAAATATTTGTCGATGTTAACTTTTAAAATTATAAAGACTTTTTTTTTAAATAACAAAAATCACATTATCTAACAATGATTAATCTTTACTACTTTAAACCAATGAAAAAAAATTTTAAACTATGTAGTTTATTTTAAAAATTAAACAAAAACTAAATGTTTAGTTATTTATTCGATAATATAAATCTGTGAAGCGAAAAGTTTAATTTTTTAAAAACTTTCTAAATTTGTGAAATGTTACAATATTTTTGAATATGATAATAAAACAATATTTTACTAATCTTTATATATATAGTTACAATTTTAATAATATACTAATAATCCAAAAAATAAATATATATATATATATATAAGAAGATACATATACATGTGAAAGTTTGAAACAATTTATTTAATGAAAAATATACAGTAAACTTATTATGCTTTAAAAATTGATAGACACGTATATATTATAATATATACCAATTTAGAATTGAAGACAAAATATTTATAATATAAAAAAAATAAAAACAAAAACCGGCGCGATTGCGCGGATCGATATCCAGTTATCGTCTTAAGAGAGAATAAAATTTCAACGAAATATTAGAAGTCCATTGTGATTTGTTCTATTTGGCGGCTGCAAAGCCATTATCGGGTTAACCTTTTAATAATTATTTTTCTTTTATAAAATTCTCTCTTGGTTTCTTGAGAAGAATATCTCTTTTGATAAAATTCAAGTTATGTATGCATTCTTGCGTATCAAGTAAATATCTGTAAGTATTTTACAATATGCAAAGGAAAACACATTTAAATGATAAGTTCCTAGTTCCTAATTCAAAAAGAAAAAGGATGTTTCTCGGGTTTAAATTAGATACCAAAAAAGCACATAATCAGTGTTTTCTATCACAAACAATATCGTGTGATGATACTAAAAAAATATGGTTTTTTCTTTTGACCTTGGAGTCATCTTACAACGAGACACAAGAAGAACGAAGAGGAGATCGAAGGTAATAAGAAGAAGAAGACGTAGAGACATATCTAAGGGCCATGAACCGTCACTGGAGATTCCTTTAGATCTCGTGATAGAGATTTTCAGGAGACTCCCTCACAAATCTCTAACGAGGTTCAAATTAGTCTCCAAGCTCTGGTCATCCATTGTTTGTTCCAAATATCTTACCGACCTTTCATCATCGCCACGTATATACATGTGGTTGGGCTTCGACGAAGAAAATATATTAGTATCATCGTCACCGTCTTCTCCTGACTTGGACGGTTCCTTTGTAATTGACCAAGATTT
This sequence comes from Brassica oleracea var. oleracea, assembly GCF_000695525.1. Lineage (NCBI taxonomy): Eukaryota > Viridiplantae > Streptophyta > Magnoliopsida > Brassicales > Brassicaceae > Brassica > Brassica oleracea. The sequence goes on along the minus strand of NC_027754.1, from coordinate 41,568,414 downwards.
GACAATCTCAGCGATGAAAGGCTACTCGGTATCTCACGTTTATCGCGGGTTGATGTGCTTTACAAATGGCACAAATGCACAAATTTTTAACACGACCACTAGGCAACTTGTTGTCTTGCCTGAGATAGAAGAATCCAACATTATAGCTGAAGAGTACAAGTTTAGGAAGGTCATATACCGTATCGGACACGACCCTGTTCATGATCAATATAAAGTGGTTTGCATAGTTTCAACACACAATGTTCGAAGGATGGAGCATTGGGTCTTCACACTAGGAGGAGGTGTGTCTAGACAATGGAGAAAGATACCAAGTCCATGTCCACAACATAGTCCTTTCACACAAGGATTGACAATGAATGGGCGTATGTATTACCTAGGTTTGGTTCCTGATTTGCTTTCTCCTGTGTTTGTGAGATTCGATATTAGTTCTGAAGAAATCAGCGTGCTCCAAAATGTTGAAGATGCCTTTTGGTGTCGGTATTATTATACTGAGATTATAGAATACGATGGAAGACTAGCTATTTTAGACTATTCCGATCTTGTAAAAGACGGTGTGATGGAACTATGGGTGAGGGAAGATGAAGAGAAGAATAGTTGGTCAAGGAAGACTTTGGTGTTGCATCCTTCTCATATGAATATGGTCAAAACGCATATAGTCCATAATATGAGTTTGAGGGTACAAGGTACAACTAGAAACTGTGACGTTATCTTGGTTCCTCAACATATTACTAGACCCGACGACCAGTTTATCGTTTTACCTCAAGTTACAACTCATTTCTACGTGTTTCTTTACAATCTACAAAAGAACCATTTGAGAAAAGTTTACATAAAATCCAACCGCTACAACACCAAAAGATGGGACGTTGTTGGATTTGACGACATTGAGAACTTCATGTCTCTCTAATTGCTTTTGTGAATATATATTTTTATATGTTTCTCCAATCATTTTATTTAATTTTGTTTGGATTTTTTCTCAACTATAGTTTTTTCTTATGAAACGCAGCACATTTTTTTTGTGTCATTAATAAAGCGTTATCGATGTTTGATGCCTATAAGAACATATTTATCCATAGTTCACAACTTAGGATATCTCACAAAACCAATGAAAACAATTGTATTTAAATGGGAAAATCCATAAAAACACCCCACAAATTTCATTTAAGTTTTTTAATGTCCAAATTTTTTACTATCGAGTTTAATATTTTTTTTCATTTTAATACACTAACTTCTTTTTAAAAGAAAACACTAAGTTTAAAAATTGTGCTTATTTTAATACTCAAATCAAACCTTATGATTGATGAAGTTTGATAATTTAAAAATAAAATCTAAACGATAGTAGAAGTCCATTCTGATTTATTTTATTCAGAGGCTGCAAAACCATAAATCCGGTTAATTTTTATTTAAGTTTTGAAATTATTTTGCTTGGTTTCTTAAGAAGATTTATAATGTTAAAACCAGGGCATTTTTACGAAGCAAGCAATTTATATATGCGATTATTATATTATTTATTTACAAAGCAAATCTATATTATTAAAACTCAAGTACAAAATTGGAGTGTTTGGAGACTTGAATAGGACTATTAAAAAAATTTAGAGTGTTTGGAAACATGGATTGTAGTCTTTTAAAAAAAAAAAAAATTTGTTTGGAAACAAGGATAGTAGTATTAAGAAAAAAAGTAATGGACTTATGTTATTAAGAAAAATTAAAAGTACATCATATTATAAGAAACTATCTATCTCGGCCAGTTTTAAAATATACGAAAATGGCTCAATCTAATTGCCTAAAACTTTTATTTTCCAAACTAACCATAAAACAAAATTTAAACTTTATATACATATTTCAAATCAAAATAATAATTCAAAGTTGATTTATATCAAAAAATTGATTTAAATATATATATATATATATATATATA
>NC_027754.1:41542560-41565984 GCF_000695525.1 Brassica oleracea var. oleracea | reverse complement strand
TATCTATATATATTTTCAAGTATTTAAACTAATTTAAAAGTATCATTCTTGATGTTTTATATACGTTAAATCTAAAAATAATTAATATATATATAAGTATATAAATCTATTTTTAGATAATTCGGGTACCCGAATACTTCGGTTTGGATCAGATTCGGTTCTCTAAATAACAAAATTTTGAATAACTCGAATATTTAATCAATTTCTGTTCGGGTTTGGTACTATATTTTTGGATCGGTATCGGTTCTGTTCCTCAGATTCATTTTGCCAAACATTAATAATTACATGAAAAACAAATATCAACATATTTTTCAAAATATAAACCCGCGCAGGTGCGCGGGTCAAAGTCTAGTACAATTTTAATGTTAAAGTTCCTATTTCTGAATTCAAAAAAAAAGAAAAAAGGAAGTTTGATACCATAAAACAGATACTTAATGTTTTCTATCACAAAAAAATATTGTGTGATAACAAAAAAAAAATATGGCCTTTTCTTTTGACCTAGCCGTCACCTTACACCGGGAGACAAGAAGAATGATGAGGAGATCCAAGGTAATAAGAAGAAGACAGAGAGACATTAACATATGCAAGAGCCACGAACCGCCACAGGGGATGCCTTTTGATCTCGTGATAGAAATTCTGACTAGACTCCCTGGTACATCTCTTATGAGGTTCAAATCAGTCTCAAGTTATCCTTGATTTGTTCCAAATATTTCACCAATCGTTTCTTAAAAGTTTCATCATCATCACCTCGTCTATACATGTGGTTGTGCTTGGACAACAAAAAGAAATTATTACTATCATCGTTGTCTTCCCATGATTTGGATGTTAGTACTACGTCATCCTTTGTAGTTGATCAAAATTTAACAACCCCAGCAATGGAAGGGTACTCGGTCTCTCATGTTTTTCATGGTTTGATGTGTTTTACAAATGGGACACATGCACAAATATTACCTGACATAGAAGAATCCAACATTATAGCTGATGAAGATGTGATCTTCAAGAAGTCCAAATACAGTATCGGACACGACCCCGTTCATGATCAGTATAAAGTGGTTTGCGTGGTTTCAACACGTAAAGATAGAATGTTCCTGCCAGAGTATTGGGTCTTCATACTAGGAGGAGGTGTATCAAGTCGATGGAGAAAGATTTCGAGCCCATGTCCACAACATTGTCGTTTCACAAAAGGATTGACTATCAATGGGCGTATGTATTACCTAGCTTTGGTTCCTTCGATTAAACCTGTTTTTGTGAGATTCGATATTAGTTCTGAAGAAACCCGTTTGCTCCAAGCACCTGAAGATGTCACGTGGCCGTATCAATGTTTTCAAACTGCCGTTATAGAATACGATGGAAGAATAGCTGTTTTAGGCCATGCTGATTTTTTTGAAGATGGTGTGATGAAACTATGGGTTATGGAAGATGAAGAGAAGAATATGTGGTCAAGGAAGACACTGGTGTTGCATCCTTCTCAAATGAATATGGTCCTAAACAATAATGCAAACAGTCCCTATTATTTGAAGGTACATGATACAACTAGAAACGGTGAAGTTATCTTGGCACCTCACAATAAATTTCGTAGGGTTATCCACGGCCCGATTCACGTTTTACCTCAAGGTACAACTCTCTTCTACGTTTTACTTTACAATATACAAAAGAATCATTTGAGAAGAGTTGAAATCGAAGAAGGATCAAACTGCTTTCTAAACAAAAGATGGGCTGTTATTGGATTGGCGACACTGAGAACTTGATGTATCTCTAATTGCCTTTGTGAGTGTTTTATTTTATTTTTGGAATGTTTCTTCAATCAATTTTGTATGGATTTTTTGTTCAACTATAACTTTTTAAACGAAATGCAGCACATTTTTGTGTCTTTCATAAAGGCTTATAAATTTGATGCTTCTAAGGCTCTGTCCCTTTTCAAACCTTCCAATCACTTAGGGACATTTTTCTTTTGCTTCTTTGCATAGAAACTAGTAATTTTCTGGAATAGATCTGAACTATAGTTTGTTCACAAAAAAAAAAAAAAGATCTCAACTAAAGCAGTGAAGACATTATACAAGTTACAAAAGTATGCTATAAGCTACCATAATAGTCTCTTGACCAGCCAAAAGTACTCTCTCCTTCAAGAATGTTAGGCACGTTTACCGTTTAGATGACAACTGTTTGCAGACAACAAACAATTTGCAGATCATCTGCACTAATTAAAGAACACTTCTTAGCTCTGAATTAACGTTTAAAATTTGCATAAAAATTTCACGGGTCAATGCAAAGATATTTGCATTGTTCGTGTTGCATCAGCACATCCTCACTATATCAGTGTTGAACTAAAGTCAAAACACAGTGCCAATAATCTTCACCTCAGGTAGAAGATTGGATTGCACATAAGGTATTTAGTCAATCCCTTGGAGATATTTTTCTGATTATCATCAATGTTGGACAGCAAATACGACATAAACTGCGGCCATTTCTTGCTTATATGCTCTGCATCAGTAAAAGTAAGGCTTCTAGTATCTTGTAGTATATCAGAAATGACTTAAGTTTTTCTTTTACTTCTAACCTTTACACTTTGAATTTTCTAGAAGCCTAATATAATACCAATTAGTCCAATAAGAACACTTAGCCTTCAAAATATTAAGCATGAGAAACTCCCCCTCTGAAATACAAAACTTGTTAAATTTATACGTGTTCAAAATGATAAACATGTCGCATAAAATCGTGTTATTAAAATGAACGTTGCAATTGAAAGCCTTTGATCAAAGGGAAAATTGCCGTGACTCACAAATTGATTTCAAACACAAAAGTAAACTCAAACTTTAATTAAATTAAATGCAAAAGTAACCTAAAAGGCTATTGAAATTACAACCAACAACAAACAAAAAAACTAATTTTTTTTTACGTTTCTAACTCCCGTAAGTCGTCTGCCCAGACGACTTTACAGTAAGTCGTCTGGACTAATTCTACTTAGAAATAATTTAAAAATTTTGTAAAAAATATTTTGATAAGTGAAAAATTGAATTCATGTAATTAACATATGTTTTAAGAGATATAAATTAAGATATAACAAAAGTTAATTGTTTTCAACATAGATGAGTGAAAGTAGTGAGTCATGATATTTTTTGGTTTAGGTTTTGCCAACATATGTTGTAGTATTGTATGTGTTCTTAGGGTTAGATTTTGGAATGCATAAATGTTTTTTTGAAAACTTTAAAATTTATCTAAGTATATTTATTTCTGTGTATAGTAAATACTATTTAAGTATAACTACGAGTTTATAACATGGTTAGTTAGTTAATTTAGGGGTTAAATAATGTTTTCGTAAACTTGACCCACCCAAGTCGAGTACTTGGTCGTTTTTTTGTTGTTGGCCAATTTAGTACTTGGTCGTAAAGACCGTTTACGTGTTGAAAAAAAAGAACAGAAAGGAAAGAAAGATAAAAAAAGGACAGATTCTTAACCGAGGATCAAATCGTTCCCCATGGTGAAAATCAAAGATAGTCGAGTATTGCCTGAGTAAATAACAACTCAGAAACTCGAAATCAAAAGGTATTACTATCGTTTCCTCATCTGTTAATTGTTTTTGTTAGATCTGAAATACAGAGTCGTAATGAGATTTTTGACAGATCGTAACATGCAGATCTGAAATATTATGAAAGGGAACAGATGATTACCATGCTATCATCATACGTCGGGGATTCTGCATAAATCTGAAGAAACCTGGTTTATATTGTATAATCTTCTCCTATGATTCTTTGTAACTCTGTGATTATTTGTTATTGTTTAGAAAATTAATTTTTGACAGTACCATCGAAGATACCATGTTTGATTGAGGAAGACTCGTTTTATGTTTGGAATGTTATCTTAACTAAAATAAAGAATCCTGCTGATTTTTTTTGTTTATTTCAGATGGAAACCACGAGCAAAAACAGTGGTGGATTCATTGTCTGCTCCGGCTGCAAGAGAGAAAAGGATATATAATACTACGACCGTGAAAGATAAGCTCCTTTAAACAATTAATTGTAAAAAGAACTATTTATTTAAATAGACTTTTAGTCTGATATATTCTGTTGTAGTAAGTAGACAGTAACAAACGCTTACATTCTCATCAGCCAAGATGAATTTTATGGTTTCCCTTGATAGTTGTATGTTTTGTTTTCAAGAGTGTAGAACCTTCACATGAATAAACCATGTATTTTTCGAGGGCCTCAAGTCTTTAATGGCAGTAACTTTTTCGTAGAAGCTTTCGTCGTTTGGATTTGCATGTTTGAAGCCATAGTTTGTTTGACGGTGTGGGTTTGAATAGGAATAGGGCGTTGCCTATTTATAATAATATCTATATGTTAAAGGGAGAGGTGCTTAGGTTATAGGAGAAACTTGGGGATACTCTAAATCGTATCTAACCAGATTGTGTGAATTTTATTTTTGATATCATTTATGATTACTATTAGGCAAATTCGGTTACCAATTTCAAACCTAAGATATTTTCTGTGGGTTCGTCATGTTAATTTTACTTCAATTGTATAATCTTGTTAGTGATTGAGCACCGTGATTTTAGTTTAGTTATATTAGGGACCGTGATTTTAGTTAGATCGTAAATTCTTGTTTCTATATATTCTGTTTTAAATTTATTGTAAGCAAATACGCAAAAAAAAGGAATGAGTTAGAGAATATACTTGGAATTGATTTAGTTTCAAAGGGAAATTAAATTAGAGGCTGTTTAAAAGTTCAATACAATTATAAAACCAAATTATATAGAACTTTATATAGAAATCCACAATTTTTTAAATTCGGAATATACTGTAACACCTTTGGTTGAAAATCGATATTCATATTTTTTGGGATTATTAAAGTGATAATACAAGGTAAATAATTTATTTTATCGACTTCATAAATTAAAATTTTAAATAAGGCATGGGCATGGGCATGGGCATTTGGAATGAACTCCAATGTAATTTGTACATCGGTAAAATTTTCTTACATACGTTATAGATGAATGGTTCATGGACTTAATAAGTTGGGTTTACATTTCAAACGAAATAGGCTAAAATTGTTGGGCTGAAATGGTGCTGATATTTTGATTGGTCAAGCTTACTCTTGTTTCTGATTGGTCGAGTTATAAATGGTCGTAATTCATTTTTTTTAAAGGAAAGGCAGTGGCATTCCCTTATGATTAAAGATTCTGCTTTAATAGTATAAATCGAGGATGAAAAAGTTAGCTCAAGACTAATTAATTATATAGCACAACTGATAGCATTATAAATGAACGAGCCCATTGCATATTTAGCCCAGTCGATTTTAATATAAAATGTGATGGAAAAACTCTCGAGCATGGCTAGATTATTATTCAAGACCTAAAAGAAGCACCAAATCCAAAGTAGAGCAGCCACCCCCGCAGAAGAAGAAGGAGGAGATGAATACTACTACAGTCTCCACCAGGGCTAGCTTATGTTCAAGACCTATAAGAAGCACCAAAGTAGAGCAACCGCCGCAGAAGAAGAAGAAGGAGAGGAATAGTAGTAGTGCAGGATGGTTTTCACTACAACTACTTCCAGATGAGATCGTTTTGAATTGTATAGCACGCATCTCTAAATCTCAGTACCGTTCACTCTCCTTAGTCTCCAAGACCATCCACTCTCTCATCTCTGTCCCAGAGCTCTACACGGTTCGCTCCCAGATCGGAAATACAGAGCCTTGCCTCTGCATACGCCAAGAGTTACCCACTCATGATCGTTGGTACATTCTTGACCAAACTCTTGTTACTAGTACCAACAGTAATGGTTTGATTAAGGATGAGTTTAACTTATTACCCATCACTTCGTCGCCTTTATCAAAGTCAACCACTTTAGCCGTCGGTTTCGAAGTCTACCAAATGGGAGGCGACCAGCTGCCATCATCCACCGTTCGTGTGCTTGATTTTAGGACTCGCACTTGGCGTGATGCTCCTGATATGGGGGTAGCAAGGAAACGCCCCGAGTCTGCTCTTATAGACGGCAAGATATATGTAGTTGGAGGAGAAACAAAGGAGTCCTCCTCCTGGCCTGAGGTTTTTGACCTAAAGTCTCAGACTTGGAATCCATTGCCTAACCTCAATGATGACGGCAAAGCTGAGGTTCAGCTTCGTATAGGAGAGCTATTGGCCACCACAAGTAACCATAAAAGGTATGCGTTTGACTCCAAACAAGGAACATGGAAGGAACAACTAGCCCTTATGGAACCACTAGGGCTTATGGAACTACTAGGGCTTTCTTATTTATCGTTGATAATAATAAATACATATTGTGGTCATAATATAAAATTATAATTCATGATTAAAAATTAAAGTTTATTTAAAAAATCTGAAATATACGTATGGAATAGTGAGAAAAAGTGAAATGAATGAAAATTAATTGAACTTAAGTTATGATCAAATTACCTTTTTATCTTATATATTTTGTTTTTCGTAAAAATAAACTGTTAATTAAAAATTGATTCATATTTGGGTTTTATAATCAAGTGGTATCATTTTACTAACAACTAAGTACTTATTAAATGATATTAGAGAATAAGTTCTTTTGTGTTAAAAAAAAAGTGAATAAGTTCTTAGAATCTATGAGTTGATGGTTACAATGGTGGTTTGATGACTGTGGACCAATACATTATCGTATTGTTATTATTCTGAACATGCTATATAAATCAAATGGCTTACCCCTTAGACTAACGACGAACACTATACCAAATATGTTTAATTAATCACCATATGTATACTGCGTTTATAAAACAAATTATATACATCAAATCTGAATTACAGACTAACTAATTTCACCGTAATATTTTACAGACACAAAATATTATAGTGTTAAAAATTTGATGTTTTTAACAATATCCCAATTTTTTTTATCTATTACCAATTTGATTTAGTTTTTAATAGTAGGTCCAATTTGTTTAAATTTTATATATATTACAAATTTAGAAATAAAAAATATGTAAAACAGTATTGTTACGTAATTATGTTTTTAAAACAAAATTTGTTACAAGAATACAAAATTTGATTTTTTTTAATAATAATAATAATATCTTAAATCACATAAACACAAGTATAATAGAGTTAGATAATACATAATACTAAACTATATTAATTTATTGATAAATTTTGTTTTATAAACTAAAATGATTTAGTATATAAAATAAAACCCACACGGTTGTGCGGGTCGAGATCTAGTTTCTTCAATTAAGGTTTAAGATTTCTGGATATTTTTAATTTACAAAATTATTAATTGTAAAATTCATTTATATAGGTTTGATTAGTTTGTGTTCCAAGAAAAAAAGATTTGGTTAATTTATCAATAAAGAATTCAGTATTTTAATTTTTCTGAAAGTTAAATTTATTTGGCTGTCTGTACCCAGCAAGTACTCTGTGTACTCTCTCCCTTATGCTCTCGTCATAATCTTTCCATGTGCTCTCTCTCAATATAATCCTTCTTTTCTCACCCTTTTCTTTTCAACAAAAGGCTAATACTAAACTAAAAAAAATCTAATTTTTTCCAACAAATAGCTATACTAAACTAATAAGAATCCAAGTCTGCTAGGTGAAGGGAGACTTTTAGTACCGCGTGCTAACTTACCATCCTTTGTATTTAAAACTATAAAGCTTTAATTAAAAACCCACAATTTTTTTTTTAAAAAAAATAGAGATATGGTTTTTCAGTTTAGAATATTTTTCGGGGGATTTAATTTGGGTTCGAGTCAGGTCGGATTTTTTTGCCCAGGACAACATTCCTAATATTAGAGTTCAATTCTACTAAACCATACATGCTTGACTAAAGAAGAGAACAAATGTCGATATTTCACTTGGGAGAAACCTTTTACTACCAACTTAGATTTAAGCCTTGGTTTCTTGATCCATGGAATTCCTAGTTTCCATTAAACACTCATTTGCAACTTATTACCTTCTTCTTCTTTCGTATCTCGACAAATACCTATGTTTCATTTTTTGTGTAAAACCTATATCTTGTCTTCGGCAGCCAAGTTCCAGATGTTCAATCTTTGCTCCTTGCTTAAGAGAATGATTTTGGTTCTTTTTCGATGTCCACTGCACGTCTGCACCGGATGTAAATAATGCACAAAAAGAATGTGTGTGATTTACCAATAAAATATGTACTGTATAAGATCTCTTAAAGTTGCCATATAATCATGTTTTGACATATATTTTTTACAAAGCTTCAAAAATCATAATGTAATACTTGTCATTATAAACTACTTCCTAAATTAGTAAATGATTAAATTCAAATATGTGTTGTTTATTTTTATTAATTTGAGAATATTAAATATCATTTAAAATTTTATAAAAATTACCTAAATTAATAGAAGATGTATATTTTTGGTATTAACATATTTCTATTTAGCTGTAATCTAAAACTATAATATATATATATATATTTTATATTATCTATAAATAAATATAAACACACGTATTCTACGATTTGACATGAATTTTTTTTTGAAAATAAATATAAAATCATTTTATATAAATGAGTTCCCAAATGATATCGCGTGAGTTTTTTACCTAGTGAAAGTTAAAAACAAACCTTGTTTACATAAAATAGTATATTTATGTTTCTACAAATAAATCCAACAAAAAGGTTCATAGAAGAGAAGTTTTTTTCGACAGTGGCAGCATGTTTTCAACTTAATTCGAGTCGAATCGGAGTGGTAACACATAGCGATATTAATGAGGGGGCTAGTTCAACAGCAAAATAAAATACAGTAAAAAAAATACAATTAAAAGTTCAGCATCACTCATAAACGATAGGATAGTATCAAGTTTTATAACAGATATATAGCACAAACACACATATGGAGAGAAAATCAAAAACATTAAAAGGCAAATAATACAAACCAGGAGAAGTGAAACTATAAACCAACACAAGTTGAAAAGAACGCTCAAAGGGAAGAAGATACACACATCTTCTTCTTCTTCTTATTCGATCCCACTTAGAAAGAAATGCCAAAGGATCGATCGAGTTGCCCTATTCACATAGATAGGAGAACCCGCTTGCTGAGACAGCGGGTTCCAGCTTCCTTAGGTTCTTCATAGAAGAGCCAACACCACCGTCATATTGGTGTTGTGGAAGAGGGTTTCATATGATGCTTTTATGCTCTCTTTTATAGACCCGCACACATAATTACATCTCTACATGTACATCGTACGCTAGCAAACTTTCCAATTCCTGAATATATCGTTTAAGGAAAAACTATATATATCATGTGATAATATTTACTTTACTAATATTTTACATCCTCACTCTACATTTGAAAAACAAAATGATGGGTTGAGAAATATGAGAATCTTCCAAGGATATGCCATATTTCCACGGCTACCTTTTCACTTCAGCTTCAATCACACTCACATGAAATATATCTTTTTGTCATAAATCATTTTGCTTTACTTTCTTGCTTTCTTTAAGAAAATGGGATCCGATTTCATTAGTTATCTTGTTTAATGAATATATTAGTGTGCGACCTAATGCTTAGATTCACCTAGATCTACTCGATTCTTGTTCGATTAGCTTGAGTAACAGAACGAGAAAGAACACAAGAGCTTGTTACCCAGGTTCACCGCACCTCCTCAATGTGAGAAAGCCGTTATATCTCCTGGGGCTGATCTCTGATCAGCAATCCACTACTCAGCTCAGATCTTGAGCTTGGATTACAATCGCAACCACCAGTCTCTCTACTCTCTTGCCTTTCTTCTCTCAATCACTCTGAATAAGCTAGAGCTAAGGTTAAGAGATAACGAATTATATATGGTCGCTGTACAACTCTTAACCCACGTGATAACACACGTGACCTAAGCTAACCAAACCGGTTAAGCTAAGCTAATGAGAGACCGAGGGTTTACGATACTCATAACCATACTAATACATGGACACATATTTTCAATTAATAATACAATACCTACGAAATTAAACAAAAAAAAAAAACAAGTGTGAAAGTTCATAAATCCTAAGATGGATCATAAGTATGCGATGCCTACAAACCATCAAATAACTAAAATATCGGACATGCATTTTTTGTCTTTGTTATTGTGGTTCGTATTCTATACCTAAGATAGTTACATAAACTATTAAACATCAGACGAATCACCATATTAATTACTTTGGTAATGATCAATTGTTATGTTGTTGATTCACGTTAATATGCATCAGTGGATGTTTCTATGTGAGAGTGACTGACTTTTGTTTACTTTCGTTGTTAGTACTCTTGGAACTCTAGTGTAAACCACGATTTTTGTATTTCATTTATGATTGTTATAACATTTCAGGAATTATTTTCATTATGAATCCTGAGTAGTTTAGTTTAATTTGATCCTTTTGAGTCAAATGAAAGTAGTGCTAAACTTCCAGAGACTAGTTAGCCTAAGTGATAAAACTAATGGATTACTTAGTAAAAGTTTGGAGTTCATTGTTGGAAAAAATTACTCTAAAAGTATTAAATTACATAATTTGAATCTCGTCCAAAACAATAATTGAGAGTATGTATCTCATACGTCACTATAAAACTAATGCAACACTAGATGCAGAAATTAATAACAATGCTTTTGGTTTGACTTTTTGCAACTGATTTTGTTTTAAAATAAAACTAGATTTTGCAACTGTCATTTTCTGATGGAGGAAGGTGAGTTTCCATGGAAGATCCCATTCTCTGATGGGGAACCATAATGGCAAGTCATTTCCTGGAAAACTTACACTAGCTAAAGGTTTTGAAACTAGTCCCTGAAATGATAAAAAGAATGTTTAAGCATGTGATGTGAATAATAACGTCATTAGAATAACAACAGAGTAAAAAGAGTTGGACTTTATGGTTACGTTGAAGAGATACATTCCCCAGTATTTGACTCTTGAGTTGAGTATGAGCCACAATACTTTCTTGTGCATCTAGGTTTATGGGGTTTTGAGTATTGTCTAGCTATATTAGATATTTAATTATGATTATTTTTATATATATATATATATTTAAATATTTTAGACAACTTCAAAATGTCTTGCACATTTTGGATAATTTTTTGGATATTAAATCTAAAAGTAGCTAAAATATTCAAGTATATAAATCTGATTTAGATATATCCGGATATCCGAAATATTTCGGTTCGAATCGGGTTCGGTCTGTTAGATACCAAAATTTTGAACTCGTATAGATATTTAACCAATTTTAGTTCGGGTTTCGGATCGGATCCGGTTTGATTTTTGGGGTTCGGTTCTTTAGATACCAAATATTGAACCCGTACAGATATTTAACTAATTTTGGTTCGGGATTTTGATCGGATTCGGTTCAGTTTTTTGCGCAGCCTTTGGAGGATCAAAAGGGTAGTAGCTCAAGACTAATACCAAAAAATAGAGCCCAACCGATACATTATAAATGATTAAGCCCATTGCATATTTAGCCCAGTCCATCTTAATATGTATATAGAAGAAAGAGGGATTAGGTGAAAAAGAAACACTCTCGACCATGGCTAGGTTATATTCAAGAGGACCTAAGAGAATCACCAAAGTAGAGCAGCCACCGCCGCAGAAGAAGAAGAAGAGGGAGGAGATGAATACTACTACGCTGTCCACAATGGCTAGCTTAAATTCAAGACCTAAAAGAATCACCAAAGTAGAGCAACCGCCTCAGAAGAAGAAGCAGAGGAATAGTAGTACACGGTGGTTTTCAATACTTCCAGATGAGATCGTTTTGAATTGTATAGCACGCATCTCTAAATCTCAGTACCGTTCACTCTCCTTAGTCTCCAAGACCATCCACTCTCTCATCTCTGTTCCAGAGCTCTACACGGTTCGCTCCCTGATCGGAAACACAGAGCCTTGCCTCTGCATACGCCAAGAGTTACCCACTCATGATCGTTGGTACATTCTTGACCAAACTCTTGTTACTAGTACCAACAGTAATGGTTTGATTAAGGATGAGTTTAACTTATTACCCATCACTTCGTCGCCTTTATCAAAGTCAACCACTTTAGCCGTCGGTTTCGAAGTCTACCAAATGGGAGGCGACCAGCTGCCATCATCCACCGTTCGTGTGCTTGATTTTAGGACTCGCACTTGGCGTGATGCTCCTGATATGGGGGTAGCAAGGAAACGCCCCGAGTCTGCTCTTATAGACGGCAAGATATATGTAGTTGGAGGAGAAACAAAGGAGTCCTCCTCCTGGCCTGAGGTTTTTGACCTAAAGTCTCAGACTTGGAATCCATTGCCTAACCTCAATGATGACGGCAAAGCTGAGGTTCAGCTTCGTATAGGAGAGCTATTGGCCACCACAAGTAACCATAAAAGGTATGCGTTTGACTCCAAACAAGGAACATGGAAGGAACAACTAGCCCTTATGGAACCACTAGGGCTTTCTTATAATAGGAGTGGACCTTGGTGCATTATAGACAATGTAAAGTTTAGTGTTTTTAAGCGCAAGCTTATGTGGTCTGAGCGTGGAAACTGGTTCAGTGTCAAGGGTTTGAAAGATGTGTGTACCAAGCCTCATGTTAACCACCATACAACAATTCAGTTAGCTAACCATGGTGGTGGAAGTATCCTAGTTATATGGGACGAGCTACATTCACTCGAGTTTCCAGTGGCCGGGAAGACGCGGAAACATGTCTGCAAAAACAGGAGAATTTGGTGTGCTGTGATTAAGTTGGAGAAGCGCTTCTTCGGATTGAAGTTTGAGGTTTGGGGGAAGGTTGTACGGTCGAATGCTTTGCTTACAGTCCCCAAATCATTCAAATTATTAAGCTGTGTTACCCTTTAATTTGCTCTTCATCTTCTTCTTTTTTTACATTGGTTTTATTGTGAATTTGGGATATTTATTACGGAGTATATAGGCCTTACGTGCCTTCTTTCATTTTGTTCACGGTAATAATATTTCTGTAGCCAAGGCTTTCTTGATAACCAAGCAAATTATGTACTAAACAGCAGATGGACAAGGACAGGTTACAATTGGATATACAAACTGGCATTGACCTTGGGCTTCTATACTATTTTCTGCTTTTCCTATACATTATTGTCATCATTCAAAACATTCTCTTATGTCTGTTTACCTTTTAAAAGATAGTCATGTGATAGGTAACATAAAATCCATGAAAGTATCTTCACAACTGCTTATGTTTGCGTTCAGAGTATTGAGAAAATGTATGGGCACTCAACAATGGAAGTAGAGATAAATTTCTCCAAGATGATTTTTCATCTTTCCAGAATTTAGCCTGACAGGAATTTTAAAGCAATTTTCAGTTAATAGCACACAATCTGGGTCTTATTTTCCAGATAGGATCCAAGAAGAGCTCTTTCATCTGAAGTGAGCTTTTTCATTTAGACACCAAAGGTGTTAATATCCAAATGATGATAAGCGGAGGAAACTATTGTGACATGGTATGACATGATTCTGCGGTATTTTTGTTTCTGAATTGCCTAGGATACTGATTTTGATGATTTTAGAACATTCAGTTTCTTTTGAAGCCATTGCTTCTTCTCAGTTTCTGTTTTGTTCTGTTCTGTTCTTTTCAAGGTTTACAACAAAATCTAATATATCATCACAACTTTTATCCTCCGTGTTAAGCCTTTATTCAAAAAAAAAAAAAAAAAACTTTTATCCTCCGTGTAACAGTATAGAATCATCACTGTTTACATACTCAGCCAGTCAGCCCTCGGTTTCTGTTCTTTTCAAGGTTTACCTTGTCGGTTTCTGTTCTGTTCTTACAGCTCTTCTCTCGGGTATTTATCGAAAACAAGAAATAGAAAGAAAAACTCAATGGTATCGATTTGATGAAGGAACCTCAGCCTAAGCAAGAGTACCGTACATTTTTGAAGTGTAAGTTTCTTTTCCTTACCTACATTTTGTTATGCTGCTTTAATCATCTCCACTTTTGGTTTTAAGTCTCAGTACGTTTAGGCTTCCGTCTTTCCCCACTAGTTACATTCAGTTTTCGTTGGACTACTTCAACCTAGCTTAGTTTCTATCTTGAGTTAGTATTTCGTAGCTTCACCATCTTTTGTTAAAAACATATATCCTTTTGACATGTAGGCTTTGCCGCTTTGGTCTGTTAGAAATTCTGTAGTTTGATTTGTTGCTATCAATAAGGAGCATTAATATTCTACGTTAGCATTGGTTTTATACACTTAGTAGCAGAAAAGAGAAAATATGAGAGCTAAAGCTAAGCTGCTAATGGCACACACGGTTCCATCTGAATGCAAAGAAGCTTTCGGTTTTTTGGTTCCTTTGATGAATGTGGCTGATAGTAAAATCTCTAATGATATCTGCTGCTATAGTATTCTGTCACCTTGGTCAATCACACCATGGGTGAGTTTAGTTGGTTGTGAACAACATGAGCATCTGAATGGTTTGCATCTAAAATCTCACTGTGTTCCACACTCCTGTTGCTATCAAAGAGCTTTGACCTCTCTTCTCCATTGTTCTGTCATCTTCATGGCGCAGCCCCATATCTCCTACTTCTATTTCAAACAAATCATTATCATCCATCAAATCCTTTTTCTTTATACCTTTGTCAAATGACTTGTTATCTTTCTCTCCTTTATTAGCCTTCACCTCCTATACAGTTGCTAGTATTTCAACTATGCTACCTTGAGATGTAAGATATATGTTTTTTTTTTCTCATAAAGCTCCAACATTTGGCCACAAAATATCTTAAAATAGAAAAAAATGATTGAATAAAGAAGGAGAAACAAAAGGCCAATGTAGAACCATCAGAAATTCAAAAAAAGGATTTGGAAGGAGCATCTAAAGCATAGACCAACCGTTTGAAAAAAAAAACTCCATGCAACTGGAGCCTTGGCAGACGAGATGATTCAAAAAAGTTCTTACTTATCGAACATTTATTTCCTTGTGGAAAATTTTCAGGACACAACAGAGTGGAAACATGACCAGTTGTGTCCAAAGATACCCAACTACAGATTGATTTGCATTTGGGTGTTATCTCCCAATTGGAATTCTTTGTAAGATTGATTCAGTTGATCCACATGAATCCTCTTGGAAAATAAACGTCCACTTCCTATACATTGTAATCGCCATTCCTTATTGGAGTTAAATTTTGACACTCGATTTCTTCACAAGTTGTGTCAGTAACATCTGAGTTTGTCTTCTGGGGTTCATCAGATGCATACACTAATCTTAAGCCGCATTTGAGCACTTCGACTCTAGCTTTCTCATCTGTGACACCAAATTCAAGGGAAGTTGTAGTTGGAGTACATGCATCTGAGCACTGCTCTTCAAGACATTTGATGTTATTTGAGCATCTTGTATAGCAAATAAAGACATGCTCTGACGACATCTTCTTGTCTTGTTTCTTGCCATTTGCCATCTTGTCTGACTTCTTGCCATGTCTGTTCCAACTTCCAACCAAGCGATCGAAGGAGATCCGCGACCCATCTTTACTTTCCAGCTTAAACTTGCATGTAACCGAAAAGGAGTTGATTCCTTCTTGGCCGTTTGGAAAGGAGATAACTACACATAAAGCTATTCCGACAAACCTATTTTCATTCCAATGTGGGGAAAGTTTGAGGTTTAACTCAGATCCAACTGCTTCATGGCAAAACCATGAGGGCACTTCACAACCTGGAAA
The DNA here is from genome assembly GCF_000695525.1 of Brassica oleracea var. oleracea. Lineage (NCBI taxonomy): Eukaryota > Viridiplantae > Streptophyta > Magnoliopsida > Brassicales > Brassicaceae > Brassica > Brassica oleracea. The sequence continues at coordinate 41,550,389 of NC_027754.1, read as the reverse complement.
GCAAATGCTGAACAAAGCCTCTGGAACAAAACCCTGCAGAAGTTATTACAAAAGTTATAGTCATCATAAGGTTACTTGCAAAAAGCAAGAAATGAATGGGAGGATACCTCATTGCAGCGTTTTAGTGCATCTGATAGAAACTGGCATTTTCGTTGAGCGTAGGTTGTGATTCCTTCCTTTGCAGTTCGGTCCAATTTGTGGCAGTCGGTGAAAATGAATGTGGAGTGAATCTGCTCCGATGGCAAATGAGTAGCCAGTGGAGTTGCAACTGTTCTTAGCGACTCGCATCCGTGTGCATCTAAGCACTGAAGATTTGGTGGAAGCTCTGGAATAGATAAAAGATTCTTACAGTGCTTCAAGTCCAGCCATTTCAACTGAGATAGCAGACTGATGTAACCCGGAAGTAAAATGATTGTATCATTTCCGCTTAGGCATAAACGCTGAAGTGAGTTTATATTAGGAATCTCCTTTATTGCTGTCCCATCAAGCATCAGAATCTGCAAGCATTTCATGTTCTTCATCTCATCTGGGAGACTACTTAGCTTCGAACAGCCAGAACATACTAGTTCTTGAAGATCTTTCATCTTGTCAAATCCTTCGGGAAGCTTTGCCAGCTTCTTGCAGTCTTTCATGCTCAATTTAACGAGTCTTGCTAGCTTCACCATGTCTGTAGGAAGTTTCTTTATTGCACTGCCATCCAAATATAGAGCATAGAGAGTTTTTGAAATCACCACAAACTTCTTCAGACTTGAGCAGTTGCTAAGGATGAGAATCTTCAGAGATTTCAAATTGATATCAGGAATGGATTCAAGCGACGTGCACCCTTTCAAGTTCAGGAAAACAAGACTTTCCATGTTTTGCATATCCAGAGGTAACGTTTTCAGTGCTGTGCAGCCTTCAAGGTTCAGCCTTTCAAGATTGTGAGCCTTTGATAGCCCTGACAAGTTATCCAGCTGACTTGAGTGATTTAGATCGACCCACCTTAGCTTTGGTACAGCCTATGATGAGAAAGGGATCCCATACACTAAGTTAGTATAATCCATAGTTCTAAAAATCATTCTAGACCCCCTAGGTGGAAAATCGATCCAAGATTTTTTTTTAAGTTTGATTTATGAGACTCAAATCAGTTTAAACCATTCTACATTGTTTTAAACCGCTATAAAGCAATTTGCATTGATCTAAATTAGTATAGTTCTTTTAAATTTAATAATTTAGTACAAATCCACAAATTTATCTCGTTTTTTGTTATATGTATCTAATTTTGATAATTCATCAGAGCATATTATAATTAAATTTATAAACTAAAATATCTTATATAAATATATAATATATCATTATAATATTATTTTAAAAACCAGTTTCTTACATGTCGCGTTTACATTAACTTGGTTTATTACACTGATACCTTTAGTTATTTGAGTTTATTATTATAATTGCTATTATTAATATTTTATTTTTATTTTCTTTTATTGCTACATTCCTTTTATAACTAAATTGTTATCAAAAAGAAAATTTATATAAAAGACAATATCTATAAATATTTTCGTTTTTCTTTTCGTTTTTATTAATAAAATTAGAAAAAGAAAATTTGTACAAAAAGAAATATTTTAACTATTAAAGTATACTATTTTAATATATTTGACACATGTGATTTAGTAAAAAAGAATTTTCCTTTTATATAAATTCCAATTTTATAAAAAATGGTTTATATTTTATTAAAAATCTTAGGATATTAAAAATAAAATATCTTCTTTCTTAATAAAAATGAAACTATATGATTATACCTCTTGATAGTTAAACAATTTTTTATTTCTACAACAAAATGCACAGTTTTATGAACTTTTCTCTTTTTACATTATAGATTTTAACTTTAATATTATTTGAATGCCTCCAAAATTTATATAAATAAACAACTGATTCTCATAAATCAAAACTATTAAACAATCGACATAAATATAAGAATCAGTCAATCATTCATCGTTCACAGAAAATATTCATTATTCATAAAACTAAGTCTTTCTATTATAAAATAAAAAATCATTCACATGGATTCTATCAGAAAATCCGTTTCTCTTTAAATGTATGCAAAATCAAAATAAACATCATGAGATTTTGGAAAAATAATCTCTTAAAGAGGCTGTTCCTATTGAGATGGTTTTCATTGATAATGAGATCATTTTTAAAATTCATATTTTTCCAATTTCTGCTAATTCTACAATTATCAAAAATTGAAAATTGAAAAAAAAAACGTATTCAGGCAACAATTAAAAGCAATGGCTTGATTAAGAAGTTCAAACAAGTTAGTAAAATATGAATTAAAAATAATTAAGATCAATTTTTACACTGGTGATTTTATAATTTTAGAAATAAATATCATAACCAAGTTGAATATATTGGACAAAAAATTATAACACCACAACTAAACAACTTATAAATAAAACTTTAAATAAGATAATATAAAAATATGCAAAATATACTAAAAATTCATAAAATATCACTCAAATTATTATATTTTAGTTTCTTATAAATATTCGTGAAGGCGCATGGGAGCGAATGAGTCATCTAGTATAAACTAAATCAATAATTAGTTAAAGCTTATGCTCCGTCTAAACCCCGAATAATCTATCTAGTTGTTAGTACTCTATACAGTGCTTAGTTACAGTCTAACAATTTTTTGAACATTAGTTACAGTTAGCGATTTCTTGAACATACGTATAATCCATCTAACCAACTGAGACAAAAAAAACAAGAAAGCAATCAACTAGAGAGTCACTGACCTTCTCATCGTTCCAGATCTGTTTAATCTTGCTGTAAGGTAGCTTAAGGTCTACGAGATTCTCGGGGATGAAATCTTGTGGAAGTTCATCTTTTGGGAAATTTAGCCAATGCAAACATCGTACCTCTTTCAGTGGAAGCTCAAGTTCATCAGGGATGTGTATGTTTTCCTTAGGCTCACACTCCTGAGGACAATGAGAACTGTAGAACTTGAGATACCTGAGATGTCGCATCTTCTTGAGGTGATCCCTTCCTAAGGTCACATGGTTCTTCATGTCATACAAGTCGAGAAAAAAACTTCTGACGCTGGTGCCGCCTCCCTGTAAACACCACAAAGTCAGCAAATTAAACTAATGAAAGGAGAGTTATTTGGAGGCGTAGTCTCACTTTTCTTTTACGTAGCTTATCGAGCATGTCCCCGTTATTTTTGTTCTGACGGTGCCATATCCGGTGTCTTCCTCTTCCATCCTTAGCATAAGCTTCTGAACCAACTTCCATGGCAAACGTATACAAAAGATCATGCATCTCCACTCGGCTGTCAGAGATATAAATCATGAACTTGTCCTTGAGAGCATCTATTGTGGACATTGTCGCTTTAGGACCAGATGAATCCAGCAAGCTCTTTACATAAACCAAATCATGGGATCTGAAAAAAGCTATGTCAAGAAACGCATCCTTCTGCTCTTGACTCAGTTCATCATAAGTTACTTGCAAGACACGGTCTCGAATACTAGGGCTGAGCTTTTGCGGAAGTGAATCTAGTTTTTCTATCCAGTAAGGCAAGGGTTTGCCACGAAGCTCTTCACCCAATATCTTGAGAACTTGTGGGTGGCCTCTCGCGTAACGCACAACCTCTTTAGACACCTTCGTGAAAGCTTCCCTGTCGTGTTTGTTTTGGTGATCAAATGCATAGCGATTAAAGTGTTTTAACCCATCTCGGTAGCACAAGAGCGGTACAAAATAAGTATGAAGGATCATGGAATCATCCCCAGGAACCAGATCACGAGACACTGCGCGTGTTGCAATCACAATCTTGCTACCTTTCTTGATCCATTCACGAAGACTCTCAAAAATAACTTGTATATGCGTCTCGTCACTTGTCCCATCAAGAACAATGAAAACTTTTTCTTTACATAGTTTTTCCTTGTATTCTTCGTATGTCCCATCATCTTCTATGTCGTCATTACCAAGCAACTCCCTGAGGAGCATCACGGGCAAGCGTTCCAATCCCCATTGCTTTACAATGCCGCTTATATTTTGGAGTAAGACGCGTCTGAAGAACCTGCTGTACCACTCATTGTAGAACGCTTTCAAGAGAGTGGTTTTACCAATGCCTGGCATCCCAACAACTTGGACAATACGAGTCTCCACACCATGAATGTCTACTGTTTCTTCCAGTTCCTCCAGGCGTTGTTTGAGCCCACAAATCTGACCTGCCTCCTCCTCTTCTTCTTGTTCTTCTCCTCTGGTGTTTTGTGCATGTTCCACGCATGTTCCATGTGTGCTTTCTTCTAACGGAATTTTGTTCAGCGCTTGCAAAACCTCGTTGACGATTTTATTTATGAACGTGTTCTCGTTGCTGCAATTGTTTGAGAATATGACAAATTGACAATAACAATTTTTATTTATTTATTAAAAGCCAATACTAAGTATTGATTTTTATCCGTAGAAATACTAGGAAATATAACTGGGAATAATTAAATACGTGTACCCTATGTTGGGTAACTAGCTAGGTTTTGCAAATGCCATGAAAAATCAACTATATAATTGTTATTTTTATTTCTATTTTATTGAAAAAATTGATCCTTGTTATTTGTTCCATTTTAACTAGGCCTGAGACGGATCGGGTATCCGGGCAATTTTAAGTTATCCGGATCCGAATACTTATCCGGCGGATCCATAATTTTACTATCTTTATCCGGATCCGAGGTTCACGAATATCCGGTCGTCGGATATCCTTCTAAAAATTGAAATATCCGGCGGATATCCAGATTCGGATCTAGATCATTAAAATAAATAAAAATAATAATATTAATATATATATAAAATATTAACAATAATTTAAAAATAAAAATATATATAATGTTTTTAATTATTTCTATGAGTAATATTACAAAATTTACATAAATTTATATATACTATTATAAAAATGAAAATATATTAAATAAAATTAGTTTTTATATATAGATATTATTATTTTTGAAATAGTTATTAATAAAACTTACGGATCCGGATATCCGGACTAAAAAGTCAAGATATCCGAATCCGGATCCGGCTTCGACGGATCCAACATTTTACTATCCGAATCCGGATTCGGCCCCTCTGGATATCCGAATTTTCGGATCAGATCTCGGATAAAAGTCCTAGACCTAATTTTAACTACGCTTTACCTAGAATCTGTTGTAACTTTTTCAGCTTCTCTTTCCCTTCCAAAGTATATTATTTACAAGAAGGATATCAATCTTATAATTACTAGTAACACTATGTATACCTATTTTACCTTTTTTATATATTACAAAAGTATTTACGAAAGTATTATTACTATATTAGAACTTTTTAAAAAATCGATCAACAAATAGGTCTATCATGCTAATTGCAGTAGATTCATTGAAGTTTAATAGATGAACAATATATTTAACATTATAGTGATAAAATTTATTTTTATGTGGTAGAGATATTTAAAGTGTCGTAGATTTATTAGTCAACGATAGTACATTTGTTTTTGGTGATAAACGTACTGGGTTATGGTTTACTTAAGGCATACTTATTGTCGATTAATAAATTTATTTGGTGTGATGATATATTAATTTAGTCGTAGTATTGGTTGTTGACGTTAACCATATTCATAAAACAATTGGACCATTTCGTATATATACTATAAAAATACAAATTTAAGTTTTCTCTCTTCCAGCGTTTACGTGTTTTTTTTTTTTTTGCAACTGGTAGCGTTTACGTTTGGATTGTTGGAATGAGTAGGCCTGGAATTTTTATTCGAAATCCGAATTCAATCCGAGATTCAATCCGGATCCAATCCGAAAATTCGGATATCCGGAGGGACCGAATCCGGATCCGGATAGTAAATTGTTGGATCCGTCAAAGCTGGATCCGGATCCGAATATCTTAATTTTCTAGTCCAGATATCCGGATCCGTAAGTTTTATTAATAAATATTTCAAAATAGTAATATCTATATATAAAAATTAATTTTATTTAATATATTTTCATTTTTATAATAGTATATATAAATTCTATGTAAATTTTGTAATATTATACATAGAAATAATTAAAAAATTATATTTTTTATTTTTAAATTATTTTTCATATTTTATGTATATTAATATTATTTTTTATTTATTTTAAGAATCCGGATCCGGATATCCGCCGGATATTACAATTTTTATAAGGATATCCGACATCCGTATATCCGAGAACCCCGGATCCGGATAAGGATAAGGATCTGTATCCGTATCCGGATCCCTTAAATTGTCCGGATACCCGATCCGTGCCTAGGAATGAGTAAGTAAAAATACAAAAACTATTTTAAATACATATAAAAAATTTAAAATGAACATTTAGATATTGCAGTTACTAACATATATATACTAAAATAAAATACACTAAAATTCCTTAATCACTTATAAATATATAAAATATATTTCAATATAATATTAATTTTTATGAATAAATTATATCTTATTGGCAAAAAATATAAATAAACTAATTATTATTATTTATTACATACTTTAATTAATTTATATATTATTCTAATAGTATATAAAACTAAAAAAACATAAATAATATTAGTGATTTAATATTTCATAATAACAATATAGATTTTGTCTATTTAATAGTTATAACTAGGATAAGACCTGCGTCTTGCGCATGATGAGTTTATTTGTATATATTATCGATAGTTTTTTTAATATATTTGATCATTTTATTTGTATATATAAAATATTTTTTGTTGTTATTATATAATTTCTTTCCGATGGATCAGATCAATTTTTATTAAAAAGAATATAACAAAACTATAATTAATACATAATGGATTGATCGGATTGGACATTAAACAAATTATGACATAAAAACCTTATTTTTTCTTTCGAACACATTCTTGAAAATAGTGAACAGTATTGTTTTCACAGTTAAATTATTTTGACTTTTATCTTTCATATGGTTTTGAAAGCTTTCAAGTCAACCATCGAATTAATACATGTCATTTTAATGTTTTTAGTCGTATATTTAAGGAAAACTTACATTTTTGTAATTTAAAGTCATTTTAAAAAAATCAAAATATAATATATAAGAAAAAATCTATTTTTTTTATTATATGGTTAATGTGATTGTTTATTTTTTTTAATAATATAAAATTAAACAAGAAAAAAATATAACATATAAGGTTTCTTCATTTTTTAATTTAAAGTCATTTTAAAAAAATCAAAATATAATATATAAGAAAAAATCTATTTTTTTTATTATATGGTTAATGTGATTGTTTATTTTTTTTAATAATATAAAATTAAACAAAATGAAGAACGATGCAAAAATTGTTATCAAATCTTTATTATTCATAATCATTCATTGCCATATATATGTAAATCATATTAGGTAATTTCGTAACTTTTATTTAGGGAAAAAATACACATTTCTTATATTTTAGGTTAATATAATGTTCTCTAGTGGACATTAAACAAATTATGACATAAAAACTTTATTTTTTTACCTCGAACACATTCTTTAAAAAGTGAACATTATTGTTATCACAGTTAAATTATTTTGATTGTTATCCTACATATGGTTTTGGAACCTTTCAAATCAACCATCGAACTGACACATGTCATTTTAATGTTTTTAGTCGTATACTAAAGGAAAACTTACATTTTTATAATTTAAAGTCGTTTTAAAAAATTCAAAATATAACATATAAGAAAAAATCTAACATATAAGAAAAATGTAACATATAAGGTGTCCTCATTTTTGTATTTTAAAGTCGTTTAAAAAAAAATATAACATATAAGGTTTCCTCATTTTTTAATTTAAAGTCATTTTAAAAAA
>NC_027754.1:41475910-41541952 GCF_000695525.1 Brassica oleracea var. oleracea | reverse complement strand
AAAGCTTTCAAATCAACCATCGAATTGATACATGTCATTTTAATGTTTTTAGTCGTATACTTAAGGAAAACTTACATTTTTGTTATTTAAAGTCGTTTTAAAAAAAATTCAAAATATAACATATAAGAAAAAATCTAATTTTTTTATTATATGGTTAATGTGATTGTTTAAGTTTTTTTAATAATATAAATTTAAACAAAAATGAAGAAAGATGCAAAAATTGTTATCAAATCTTTATTATTCATAATCATTAATTGTCATATATATGTAAATCATATTAGGTAATTCGGTAGCTTTTATTTAAGGAAAGAATACACACTTCCTATATTTTAGGTTAATATAATGTTCTTTAGTGTCATATAATTATGGAATAATGTGACACCATTAGATTAAACTATACTTTATATTAGATGCTCTAGAATTCTTTGAAATAGAATTTAGAAGGCATTTAGAGTGTCTTCTAGGATTTGGAGTTTTTTTTAATTAATACAAAATGAAGGTTCTAATTTTTTAAATCCTTCTCAATTAATACATAGGGGATATGCTAATATTATTAGTTTATTGTTATACTACTTCGCTGGTCAACTATTCATTGTAAGATCAGAGAAACGCGTTTGTTTTGTTTATGTAAAGATCTTTTTTAGGAACCGTGATCTGACAGATTTCAATATTTATGTAGTAGAAAAGAATAACTAGTATTTCGAATGGTGTCTGCCTTATTATTATTATTCTTTTTTTTTTAACTGGCACCAGTTCTCGAATGGTGTTTAGTTTTCTAGTTTCGCTCGCACCATGTTTTTCCAACTTAGCTCCATATGTTACAAAATTTACACATGAGCGGTGTATTTTCAAGGAAAGAATAAAATTATACGTTTCTCCTCATTTTTTTTCTTTTTGGCGATCACCATTGAAAACCTAACTGATTAGTTTTAAAAGAGTGTGGAAATATTAGACATAAAACACTAAACAATTTGTACCTTTTTCAGACTCTTAATAGGCCACATTCTTAAACCAAAAAGAACAAAGACAGTTTTTACCCAAAAAAAAAAAAAAAAAAAAAAAAAACAGTTTGTACCTTTTTCCGTCAAATTCGAAGCCCAAAAGGTTGCTAACATACGCCAGAGCCTCTTTCCAATTTTCCATTTTATCATCAGTAACACCTCTCTTTTCATTTTTCCTGAGGGCATCGCCAAATTCTCCCGTCTGATACCTAACGGTTTTAGGGTCCACGTTGTAGAAGATGGGAATGGTCTTGAGCTCGCCGGCTTTCGTGCGTTCTTTTATTCTTTCTAGCTCGTCCAAGCACCAATTTGACTCTGTGTACAATTTGGAAAAGACAGCCAGTGCGATTCTCGACTTTTCGATCTCCTTGAAAAGATTACTTAGAGGTTGGTCTTTCTCCGCATCCTCATCAATGAAGATCTGGATATTTTTATCTGTCAAGGCCTTAGCTAGATGGCTGATGAACTGATAACGAAGTTCCCCACGGAAATTAAGGAACACTTGGTGCTTAGGTACGCTGCGGACAGTGGAGGAGGCAGCCATGGGAGAATGATTTGAAGATCAAAAATGGTTTAGGGTTTTGGCCGAGTGGTGGGAGTTGAAATAAAAAGGCCTTTCAAAAAAATATGTTTTGGTCTTTTTCAAAAAAAAAAATAATTGCTTTGACCAATTCCAACCATTTCAATACTACGACCCCTGTTCTAAAAATAGGCCGCCTAGCCGCCTACGCGCTACGCATCACTTTTCCGCCCCGATTTATGCCAAATCGGTTTAAAAAATCGGATATCCGATTTTTTCCGCCTAGACCGCCTAAATGACCGCCTAGCCGCCTAAATGACCGCCTAGCCGCCTAGGCAGCCGCCTAATTTTTTTTTTTTTTTTTTTTTAAATTTTTTTTTTCTACGACTAGCATACTATCTTAATTTATAATTAGTACTAAACCAAATATTAAGGGTATGTGGTTCGGGTAGTTGGAAACCTTTATATACTAGTATTATCCCCGGTGCTAGCACCTACAATTTTAATTTTTTCTAAACTATCTGATCATAAAATTGTAATGACTATCAAAATAAATTATTGTTTTATTTATATATTTTCTTAATCTAGATAACACATTAATACATAAATTTGGAAATACTGAACCAATTTCTATGATGTTAGTTTTGAGAAATATATACAACATACATGTTTTTGAAAGCTTGTTTCTGTAAAAAAAAATTAAGATATATTCTAACACATAAAAGTATACATTGTGCTACGTATGGGCATTATTATTATATAAAAGAAGACTATTAAACATACTTAAACATGTGTTTATCTTTGTCCATAAATTTTTTTCCCATACTTAGAATAATTTCATGCTTCTGATAGTAATATTTTGTGAAAAAACTCTGATTTTTCATCATTTGTGAAAATTTAAGCCACATTAGAAGAATAAAATCTTCAACTTTGAATCATGCAGAAATATATAAAGGTAGTATAAATGTGTTCTGGAAAAGAGAATAAATGATTTAAATAATCAATTTTTGCCACATTCAAAACTAAAATAAAACCATTAAAAATGACTGTCGAGGAGGGCAAGAGAAAGAAAGATTTTCATTTCTTCTTAGTATTCTTTTTACACCATAAAAGAGAAAGACATATAAAGTTTTTTTTTTTTTTAAATGGAGAGATGAATCAGTTATATATTGAAAGAGTAAGTCATTTTTGTACGTGTGTGAGGGAAAAATAGGAATTTTTGCAGTTAACCAAATATTTAAAGTCAATAGAACGTGGCATGGTTTTGATTTACTTGAATTTTGTAAAACAATTACACATGTCAAAATTTTATTGCTTGAGTGATTTGTGCTTTGATATATACTAGTATCACTGCCCGTGCCTAGCACGGGTCATTTTCTGTTTTTAAAATTATTTGATAATGTTACAATTTTCAATCAGAATTTAAATATTTTCTGTCAAATATTTTCTATATGACCTGAATATGCATTCAAATTTAAACAAAAATATTGAAAGAGGGAGGGGATTAAACATGAAATTTGATATTATTTTTAAAATGGTTACATGTTTGCAATATTTTCGAAAACTATTGCGATTACATTTGATTTTTAAGATTAAAATTTAGATTTTTCACAATTAAAATTTTAACTGTAATCTTACTCAGTTTGATTTTTTATCCACATTACTTATTCTATTTTTTAAGATTAAAACTTACAAATTTAGTTTGTTTTGTCAAAATGAGAACTGTTTTCTTAAATTATTATTTAAAGGTTTCCGGAAAAGTATTTTTATCTAATATATTAATTATTTTCTGTTTTATATAGTTTTTTTTTAAACCTAGGAACTTTGTAAAGAAAACTTGAGAAATTTCAAAATTAATTACAGAAAATGATTAGTAATGTGCTTTTCTAAAAGTTGTAAAGACTAAAAATAAATAAATTATTGTACCTGAATTCTGAAAGGTCAAACGTTCTGCAACTCTACCTTTGTTCTGCAACTCTACCTTGGCCAACTTAACTCAGAACATATCTCATCGAAACTTTTATTTGATTGCTCATATTTTCTTCTTCTTCTTTTAGCTTTGGTTTGATTACATGTCTGCAGCAAACAAAAATAGTTAAAAAAAAAAACTGAACAATATAAAGATTGATTCTTAATTTTTTCGTTTACTCAGATTTTGCAGCATAAACCATGGAAATAACATATTTGTAAATACCACATATATAGATAATGGAGTTCAAGATACTTATTGTTACGTATCTTGCTTTGACAAAGCTTTAAAACAGGTGTACACTCACATGCAATATTCAACCTGAAATAAACAATTAATAGATTATTACTTGTATGAAATTATTTTGCATCAGTAAACGATCTGAACAGAGAGAATATGAAGCAATGGAGAAGAAAAAAGGGATGAAGAACAAATAAATATAGTTTTAGATCGTGATCTTATCATTGATAATGGAAGAGAAAATTTAGGAACGTGGGTATTTAGAATTTCCGAAAAAGTTAGTATCGAAAAGATTTTGAAAAAATTGTTTTGATATTTTTTTTTTGTGAAACATGCCATGTGTCCAAATCTGATTAGCCATGTGACTTGTGATTTAGTATATAAAGGATATATATATATATATATATATATATATATGTTTAAACCGTGTCTTGAATGTATTTGAACATGTTAGAAGTGTCTTCAAATCAGTGTTTAGCAAATGGATTACTAATCTACAAAAAGAATTAGTTACAGAACATTAAATCACTCAACAATAATATTCAAATCATAGCAAGTAATGTCTAATAAAATAAATTGTTAAATCAAAACTAGTAATGAGCCATTCTAGTTAAAAGTATCTATTTTTCATAACATACAAAGATGAGATGATTTGCACAAGATGATTCTTATAAGGAAGAGTTTGAATGGTGACAATATATTTGATAATATAAAAAATAAAAAGTGTAATACAGTGTAATTGCAATTAATGCATTATGCAAAAAATATGGTTTAAAAAAATAAATTGTATGAAATGATATTTGTTTGGAAAAAAATATTATGCAGTAAATAATAAACACTTGGTTTAGTTTTAATAGTAAGAATGAGAAATATAAAGTTAATTTACTATTTAAGAAATTAGGATCATATTTAATAAAATTTTGAAATATAAATATGTTTTAACAGATATATTTTAGGAAAATATCTTTTTCTAAAGATTGTTATATTTTTTGAATGCAAACGTATAGTATCATTTAAATTTATAGATAAAAATATAATTTGAATAAAATATAAATATATTACATATATATATTTTATTAAAATAAAAATTTTATAATAAAAATTTCTTGCTCACTTACTTAATATTTTGGAATTAAATTTAACTAATATATGTTTATATTTTTCTGTTAAAATTGACTATAGTTTATGTATTTCTCTAAATCTATTTTTTATTTTAACTAATTATTTTAAAAAAATTGAAATAATGAAATGTGTTGTTTTAAAAAATTATATGTTTGGAATCAAATTATTGATTAAAATTACTAAAATTAAATTAAAATAATAATTTTCATTAGTATAGGGTTATTTATTAAAATTGATGATGTTATTTGTTTTTATTAATTATGAATTAAAAATTAATGTTTGGTGCAAATTCGAATAGTGCTAGGTAATTACTAATTAGGTTCAAACAGACTAACAACAAAACAAAATTTGTGATTTGTGACTAAAGTTTTCTTGGATAAAAAAATCAAATACGCGTTTTTTTGTCTCCATTCAATACCTTGACACAAAAAAAAAAAAACAGACAATGAGTAGATGAATGGTTGGCCGCAAAAGTAGCATAATGTCGGGAAACAAAAAAGTTGACATTTCAATGGTTGACCTGACTCATCTTTAGGTCGTGTTTGTTTATTTGTTCTAGACGAGTAGATGGTGCTACAGATTATTTTTTGTTTTTCTTGTCGAAGGTGAATTTTCAGTGGAGTATTTGAATTAGTTTTTTTATTCAGTTTTGTGAAAATATTTGGATGATGTAAAGTAAGCATTCAATTTTCATAATTATCACGTGAATATACAAATAATGAAAACTAGGATATTATCCGCGTTAAAACGCAAAAAATATATTTTTTAATAATTTTTTTTTAAATATTATTTTCAATGGTAATGGTATTGTTCTTTTTACAAAACCAAAAGTTATTATTTAAATTCATAAAACTAGCAAACAATCTCGCTTGTAAATATTTTGACTTTAATTTTTTTAATACAAATTTACAGTTTTGTTTTTTTATTAACAGTCTTAAAGATTTTTAGTGACAGTTATAACTATTTATATGAATAAATATTTTAAAATTGGGTTTTTTGAATGTATTTTTAGATGTGTAAAATATAATATTTTTTTGAAAAGACTCTTATCTTATTTTAGTTGAGAGAATCTAAGATAGTTCAAAAACAATCTAAACGATCAATAATAGTTTAAAACTTAATTTTTTTTTGATTGGCTATAATACTTATATTACTAAAGAGTTAAATTTTAGCTGGACCATAATAACTATTTTGATAGCTACAAAAATTTAAATGTGTTATTATATGAATTTAAAATAATTATATTTAAAATAATTTTATTACTTTCGTCCCTTTAAATAGCAGTCTTTAATTAAAACTACAAAAGTCATGAACTGCAAAAGAATATTTTAACATATATCATAATGATATTTTTCGAAAATCACTTCTTCTAAAGTGAAACTTACAAAGATTTTAAACCTTGCTTTTTGTAATATCACTTTTAACTCTCCAACTAATAGTTTAATCATATCAAACTTTTAAATTTTATTTTCCGTTAGAAACGGAGTGGAAGTGGAAGTCTGACGTTATGATGAAGTAGAATATGATAAAGTACATAATGATGATGAAATTAATTAATAAAAACATTAAATTTTAAAAGTTTTTGAAAATACGTGTTATAGAAATTGATTTATAAATATTAAGAATTATAACTTTTTAAAAAATGGTCTTTATAAACCTAGCTACCATTTTAAAGGCATAATTAATCATACATAGTGTAATTCTAAGCATTCATTTCAGAAGTTTATAAGCTAATCTATAATTTAGTTTTATCTTATATTTTGTATTTCCATTTTAAAAAATATAACTTTACGTGTGTTCATAAATTAACACAAATTACTATAGTATGTCATTTAATGTTTTCTTTAAATAATCATTTCCTTAAATATTTTTTGTTAAGTTTGTAGTTTTATAAGCTTAGAAATTATAAAATATAGTTCTAAGAATATTTTAAATTATTCTTAAAAATTTAAATTCTACTTTACCAGTGTTATTTTCTCATATTATAATATAGATATAAAAGTGGTTAGATAAAATATAAGAAAAAGAAGTTATAACGTTTATGTTTAATTACAAGGTTCAAAAAATAAGTTTCAATACATTGTCATTAGACTCACGAGTCTGTGGAAGCCCCTTAGTCAATGAGTTTGACTAAAGGTTCATTAATACTTCTATATTAAGAGGTTTGAGTTTCGAATTTCAACAAAAGCGAATTATGAAGATTTATGGAGAAAAGAAAACGTATGAAAGATCTTCGACATGGCACAAAAAGTACTGTCACACATGAATCTCATAAAACGGCTCAAGATGATGCAGTCATGTGTGAATTCTCATAAGGTTGATATAATTGTCGACTTTATAATTGTTTTGTAATATTTCTCATAGTTTGTAATAGCATAATTAATTGACAAAAAAATGACTTACAAATCCACTTCTCGTTTCCCTTTAGAAGTAGAGGATAAGAATGTAAAAGATTTTACCCAAAGAAAAAAAATAGTATTTTCATTTTTAAGCAAATACTTGAAATGAGGCTATTGCATACCATTTCTCAATTTTGAATAGAACCTTTAATATATTAGGCTACTAAAGGTTCTAATATAAGAATGTAAAAGATTTGTAAGTCATTGACAAAAAATTTGACTTACAAATCCACTTCTCGTTTCTCTTTAGAAGCAGAGGATAAAAATGTAAAAGATTTAACCCAAAGAAAAAAAAATATTATTTTCTTTTTTAAGCAAATATCAAAATTTCGAAGAACCTTTAATTACAAGGTTCAAAAAATAAGTTTCAATACATTGTCATTAGACTCACGAGCCTGTGGAAGCCCCTTAGTCAAGGAGTTTGACTAAAGGTTCATTAATATTTCTATACTAAGAGGTTTGAGTTTCGAATCTCAGCAAAAGCGAATTATGAAGATTTATGGAGAAAAGAAAACATACGGAAGATCCTCGACATGACACAAAAAGTACTGTCGGACATGAATCTAAAAAAACAGCTCAGGATAATGCAGTCATATGTGAATTCTCATAAGGTAGATATAGTTGTCGACTGTATAATTGTCTTGTGATATTTCTCGTAGACTCGTATTTTGTAATAGCATAATTAATTGACAAAAAATGACTTATAAATCCACTTCTCGTTTCCCTTTAGAAGTAGAGGATAAGAGTGTAAAAGATTTTACCCAAAGAAAAAAATATTATTTTCATTTTTAAGCAAATATCACAATTTCAAAGAAGCAAATACTTGAAATGAGGCTATGGCATACCATTTCTCAATTTTGAATAGAACCTTTAATATATTTCAAATATAAGAATGTAAAATATTTGTAAGTCATTGACAAAAAATATGACTTACAAATTCACTTCTCGTTTCCCTTTAGAAGCAGAGGAAAAAAATGTAAAAGATTTTACCGAAAGAAAAAAATATTATTTTCATTTTTCTTGAGATGAGGCTATTTCTCATTTCCCTTCTGTATATTGTAGACTTATGAGACGCGTTAAATTTTATGTTGAAATATTCTCATAATTTATATAATTTAAAATAGTATTTCGTGGTGGCTATGGAGGAGGAGAGGGGTCTACTTGCAGTGCAAGGAATGATGGAGAAACAAGATGATAAATTTGAAGATATTGAGATGGAACTTGATGCTATTAATGCGGCTATGATAGAGAGTGGCGTCGACTTAGAGACAGAGGAAGAGTTTCAAACTCTTTCAGAAGAGGAGCTTGAGCAAGCTTCTGAGGCTCAGGCAGGGAACGCTCTCATTCAGGATGAGGAACAACCGGTGACTGGAGAGGAGAACATCAATAAGGAGGTGGGGACAGGGGACTTGGCGACGAGGCAGAGTCACCGTAAGAGGTTATTCAAGCCCCACAGCAGCACTGCGGGTAGTACTAAAATTGGAATAGCAGCTGCGCTTGTCTCACCAAGAAGGAAAGTTGTAGCTAAGGTTGGGGCTCGTCATGGAGACAATACCAAACCACCGGAGAACAAGGGACCTTCAATTCCGAAGCCGGTTAACTTAAAATTCTAAGGTTATGGATCAAACCTCATTTATAATGAGATTACGAATAAATGATTTGGTTTCTGGGGGTGACGCTTTCATTATTTCAATAAATTTACTTTTCATTGAAGTTTTATTTGGTTTCGTGGGTCTGGGGGCAGTAATCATTGTTATGCTTCTCTCGCTTTTTATTAAGATTTGGAATAAGATTGGTCTTTTGAGTTCAAGGTGTTCATAGTGTTATATTCATGGATACATTTTTATGATATATTGCGATGAGGTTTTGTTGAGAAAGATTTGGAAATGTGGAAATATTTGGTACTCTATCATCGATTACTTTTTTCTGTCTTGAGGTTTCTTGGTGACATGGAACTTGTTAGATATGTATGGGCAGTATGCTACGTGAACAGAGGATGGTGGATTAACAGAGGATGGTGGATCAACGGTTTAGTCTCGATTTGGTTGTTATGTATGGTTTTATTGTTAAATGAACCGGGTCTAGGAAATATGGTGCACTTTTGGTGGGAACTAAAAGGTATACGGAGCCTGCGGGTTAAAGGTGTAATTGGGAGTGCAGAAAAGGTTGCCCGGCCTCGTCGGTACGGAGCCATTTGGGGATTGTTAGATCGTATGGTAATTGAGATCAACTGTCAAGCACATTTAGTGATTGAACAAACCGTATTCATTTATGCGTGTGTTATGAAAGTTATTTTTTCTTTAGTATATGTAATTTGGACTATGAGGAATACTTGGAAATTTGTAAGTGTAGGTTCAATTTTCATACTTCTTAAGGATATTTGGAATGTGATGATGCAATGTTCCTTGGTAGCAGGAACAAAAATGGATGTCTCATTTTTGAGTTTGAGTATTAATTTGTCTAGTATATTAATTGGACGATTGTATGGATGTAGTGTGAAATGCAAGTATGGAAATAAGGGGTCCAAATGGTATGTTTGGGAATCGATAGTGATGGGAGTATGGTCTTGCTACATTGTGATCATAAAATGGCTGGGTATCTTTAAATCCCAATGTTCCGGCTCGAGAGAGCAATACAAGGTTTTTTATATATGAAAATATTAAGCTGGAATTGTAGAGGTCTTGGGAGTCATTGGACCATAAGTTATCTTCGGGAGACATGGCATAAACACAAACCGGATTTTTTATTTTTATCTGAAACGAAACAGGATTTTGAGTTTGTACAATGGTTTCAACCACACTTTGGATATGATAGTTTGACTACTGTGGATCCAAATGGGAGGAGCGGTGGTTTAGCTCTTTTTTATAATAATGAGTATCAGGTGAAAATTATATATTCTAGTAATAGAATGATAGATATTGAGGCGGTGATCAAAGGAAAACAAGTTTTTCTTACTTTTGTTTATGGGGATCCAGTGCAAAAGCTAAGAGAACAGGTATGGGAGAGACTAACTCGATTTGGATTGGCACGTTCGGAACCTTGGTTTATTATTGGCGATCTAAACGAAATTACTGGGAATTATGAAAAGGATGGGGGCTCTCTACGGTGTACAACTTCATTTATTCCTTTCAATAATATAATAAGGAATAGTGGTTTATTAGAATTTCCAGCTCGAGGAAATACACTGTCGTGGCAAGGAAGAAGGGGCAAAGGAAAAGGAGCAGTGACGGTCAGATGTCGATTGGATCGGGCTCTAGCAAATGAGGAATGGCACACGCTTTTTCCATGTTCTTATACAGAGTATCTAAAGATGGTGGGGCCTGACCATCGTCCAGTGGTGGCTTTCTTAGAGGATAATCTTACAAGGAAAAAAAGGGGGCAATTTAGATTTGACAAAAGATGGATTGGTCAGGAGGGTCTTATGGAGTCGATTGTAGCTGGCTGGACGGAGAGTCAGGAAGGACAATCAGGAGACTTTGTTACAAAAATTAATAATTGTCATCATGAAATTTCTTCATGGCGTAAAGATAATCAACCATCTAGAAAGGATAAAATCCAGGAGCTTCAACAGGCACTTGAGGAAGCTCAAATGGATAATAATAGATCACAAGAAGAGATTATTGAGGTTTCTAGGAAATTGCAGGAGACCTATAAGGATGAGGAGGAATATTGGCATCAGAAAAGCTGGAATATGTGGTACTCATCTGGACGATCTTAATACTAAATTTTATCATGCTTTGACGAAGCAGCGTAGGGTTCGTAACAAAATAGTGGGACTCCATGATGAAACGGGTAATTGGATAACAGATGAGAAAGGAGTTGAGAAGGTGGCGGTTGATTATTTTGAGAGTCTGTTCACGACCACGGATCCAACGGAATTTGACCTGTTCACGACCACGGCTCCAACGGAATTTGATAGTTTTTTGGAAGAAATAGCACCATCTATTTCTCCCCAAATGAATCAAATATTACTGAGAATGGCAACAGAGGAAGAGGTCCGACAAGCTTTATTCATTATGCATCTGGAGAAAGCGCCAGGACCGGATGGGATGACAGCTTTTTTTTCCAGCATTCCTGGCATATAATTAAGAGGGATGTGGTTGAGATGGTGAATAATTTCCTTCTTACAGGAAATATGGATTCACGTTTAAATATTACTAATATATGTATGATTCCGAAAGTCGAGAGACCCATAAGGATGAAGGAATTACGGCCGATAAGTCTTTGTAATGTTGGTTACAAGATTATTTCGAAGGTTTTGTGTCAAAGATTGAAATTTTTTTTACCAAGGCTAATTTCGGAGACACAATCGGCATTTGTGGCGGGCAAGTTAATATCGGATAATATTCTCATAGCGCAGGAAATATTTCATGGACTGAGGACAAATAAGTCATGTCAGAACAAATTTATGGCAATCAAAACGGATATGAGCAAGGCATATGATAGGATCGAGTGAAACTTTATTGTGGCTTTCCTTCACAAAATGGGATTTGATCTTCGCTGGACTAACTTGATGATGGAATGTATCTCTTCGGTTCAATATAGGGTACTTATCAATGGTCAGCCACAGGGACTTATTATCCCTCAACGAGGCTTAAGGCAGAGGGATCCTCTGTCTCCGTATTTATTTATTATGTGCACTGAGGCATTAATCGCAAATATTAAGAGGGCGGAGAGAGAGAAACAACTTACTGGTTTAAAGGTGGCAAGAGTGTGTCCATCAATCTCTAATTTGCTATTTGCAGATGATAGTCTTTTCTTTTGCAAGGCAAATAAGGAGGAGTGTCAAACCATTCTCAGGATTTTAAAGGAATATGAGGCTGTCTCAGGGCAACAAATTAATTTACAGAAATCTTCAATTCAATTTTGGCATAAGATTGAAGAAGCCAGTCGTCAAGAATTGAGGGATATTCTGGGAATTCAAAATATATGAGGCATGAGATCCTACTTAGGTTTACCAGAAAGTCTTGGAGGATCTAAGGTACAAGTATTTGGTTTATGTACATGAACGCTTAAATAATAGGGTTAATGGATGGACTTTTCGATTTTTTACTAAAGGAGGAAAATAGGTAAATATTAAATCGGTGGTTACGGCCTTGCCAAACCATGTTATGTCTGTTTATCGGTTACCGAAGGCTACCGTTAAAAAATTAATAAGTGCAGTTGCTCAGTTTTGGTGGAGCCCAGGAGAAAGTTCAAAAGGTATGCATTGAAAATCATGGGATAAATTATGTGAAACCAAAGATAATGGTGGGTTAGGTTTCAAGGATCTTGTTGATTTTAATCCGGCAATGCTTGGAAATCAACTATGGAGGCTGATTGAGAAGCCAAATACTCTTTTTTCAAGAGTCTTCAAAGGACGGTATTACAAGAATGCTTCACCCCTGGAACCGATTCGTTCTTATTCCCCGTCATATGGCTGGAGGAGTATTATTTCTGCTAGATCTCTGGTTTGTAAAGGACTAATTAAAAGGGTGAGAACATGTTCGTCTATCTCTGTATGGAATGATCCTTAGATCCCAACCACTCGTCCGAGATCAGCAAACAAAAATTTTCACAACATTTATCCGAACCTCACAGTGGATTCCCTCATTAATTCGGAATCTCGCTCATGGAATTTACAGGCAATCAGGGCTCTAGTGGATCCTACGGATGCAAAAATTATTTAAAGTATTCCTTTAAGTAGGAATCAGCTTGAGGATAGGAATGGATGGCATTTTACTAACAATGGAAAATACTCAGTCCAATCAGGTTATCAAGTGGAACGAGTATATCCTGATAAGGAAAAACCACCAGATTTTTATGGCCCCACAATGGATATTCTTAAAGCCTTCTGTTGGAAAGTGCGGTGCCCCCCAAAAATAAAGCATTTCTTATGACAAATTCTCTCAGGATGTATATCGGTAATGAAAAATCTAAAGGCAAGAGGGATACAAGGAGATATATGTTGTGCTCGATGCGGAGATCCGGAAGAATCAATAAACCATGTATGTTTTGAATGTCCCCCGGCACGCCAAGTGTGGGCATTATCTAAGATCCCGTCATCTCCTAATATCTTTCATGTCACATCATTATTTGCTAATATGGATCATATTTTTTGGAGAGTTCAGCCAAAGATGGATGATCATCAGTTTGCATGGATTTTATGGTATATTTGGAAAGCCCGAAATAACAAAGTTTTTAGTAATCTGGATATTGATCCGAGGGACACTCTTCAACTAGCAGAACTAGAATCATCACTTTGGGCAGAAGCACATGTGGGAAATGACCCAACGAGGGGACTTTCGGTACAAATCAGTCCTCCCCTAGCGACACCAGGTCGATGGTGCTTCATAGATAGTTCATGGAAAGATAATGACTCATTTTCAGGGCAAGGCTGGTATAGTACTTTACCGGAGTTTGATGGTCTGTTAGGGGCAAGGAATGTACGAGCATGTCTTTCACCCCTCCATTCGGAGGTAGAGTCATTGATTTGAGCAATGGAATGTATGAAGAATTTAAGACAGTTTCAGGTAACGTTTGCAACGGATTGTTCTCAATTGGTGAAGATGGTTTCGGAATCAGAAGAATGACCAGCATTCGAAAGCTATTTGGAAGACATCATGCTTCTCAAAGGAAGTTTCCTCAACTCAGACATCGTCCATCGTCCATGTACCTCGGACGGCGAACCTTCGGGCGGATAGCTTAGCACGCAGTGCTAGGAAACAATCGTCTTTTGTCGTTCACATGGATGCGGAGTTACCGATTTGGTTTACAGAGTGAATATGAGTCTGTAAATGCTTTGCTGTAAAAAAAAAAAAAAATTTAAATGGCAAAAGAAAACTCCAATAAGAAAAACTTATTAAACTTGCTTGCAAAATGGATTAGGGGCTGGGAAAAGTCGTGACGCGTTCCTTTAGAGAAATGAAAAGAAGAAATCGTGACACATTTGTAGTTTCTACCAAACATAGCTGTTTGCTACAGGTTTTCTATCTGTTTCTTTTGTTTGGATCCCCTGAATGAGTGATATCAGAGAGGATAGTTAATATTTTGAATTTTCGTGGAAGTTTCAACAAGACAGTAAGAGAAACAAACAAAATGTTTTCTAGAAGTTTAAACAAATGCAAACAAAATCTCTGCAAGTTATCCGTCTTGTTTTGTTTCTAGCTAACATGCCTCTTGCAATGTTAACATTTAACTATTTTATTTTTATTATAAAATAAAGATTAAAATAATAAATTCTCACGTGTTTGTAAGTATCTGAAATATCCATATATTTTTTGAATATCTAGTTTTTTAGATATCAGTTTTTTCTAAATCAAAATAAATAGAAAAATTAGCCAGATATCTGTAACATAAACAACAAATTCCAATACTCAAGATTCTGTACTATTTGTTATGTGCCCACCCCTAGACCTGAGACTTTTATCTGAGATCCGGATCCGAGATTCGATCCGGATCCGATCCGAAAATCCGGATATCCGGATGGACCGAATCCGAATCCGGATAGTAAAATGTTGGATTCGTCAAAACCGGATCCGGATCCGGATATCTTGATTTTTTTAGTCCAGATATCCGGATCCGTAAGTTTTATAAATATCTATTTCAAAAATAGTAATATCTATATATAAAAATTAATTTTATTTCATGTATTTTCATTTTTATAATAGTATATATATATTTCATGTAAATTTTGTAATATTATACATAGAAATAATTAAAAGCATTATATATATATTTATTTTTAAATTATTGTTAATATTTTTTTATATATTAATATTTTTTTTATTTTTTTAAGGATCCAAATCCGGATCCGGATATCCGCCGGATATTACAATTTTTAGAAGGATATCCGACAACCGGATATCCGAAAACCCCGGATCCGGATAATGATAGTAAAATTATGGATCCGCCGGATAAGGATCCAGATCCGGATATCCGATCCGTCCCAGGCCTACCCACCCCTACTCAAGAAATGCAGGTCATTTAAGGAAAGTTTTACTAATCGACCGCATCAAAAAATATGTTAACAAGCCTATAAATTAAATTTAATACTCCTTCTGTTCCTAAAAGATGTATATTCTGGAAAAAAAATTGTTTCAAAAAAATACATTTTTTACTTTTTCAATGTATGATTTTATGAAAAATTGTAAGTTTCAAAAAAATTAATGGTGTTTATTGAATTTTTATTGGGTAAAAGTTATGAAAAATTGTTATTCACAAAAAACAATACATATTTAATGAGTTTTCTTAATATATGTGAA
The DNA here is from genome assembly GCF_000695525.1 of Brassica oleracea var. oleracea. NCBI lineage: Eukaryota > Viridiplantae > Streptophyta > Magnoliopsida > Brassicales > Brassicaceae > Brassica > Brassica oleracea. The sequence goes on along the minus strand of NC_027754.1, from coordinate 41,526,458 downwards.
AAATCTGGAATATGCATTTTTTTTTTTAACAGAGGGAGTAGTTGACCTCCCTCATTTCCAGGTAGCTCCGCACTAGTTTCTTGCCAATTTCACTATCTTTCATCATTTTTTATATTATTTATATTAATTAAAATAATATTTGAGAAACCTTCAATGAAGGTGACCTTATCGTTTTCACAGGGGCGGAGTACAATTATGTAGAAAAGAAAAAAATAATACCATTGCCATTGTGACAAGAAAAGAAAAAAAAAACACTGCCAAATCTCGTGAAAATGGTCGACGGAAACGCTGTTTGCATCAGTTTCAATAGATGGGAGGATACGATACGGCACTCCTTTGTCAGCCATCTCTCGGCTGAGTTTCACCGCAAAAGCATCTCTTTCTCCACCTGCCAAAACTCTGATGCAGCTATAGCGAAGGCTAAGGTTTCTGTGGTGATTTTATCTGAGAAATCTGTTTCGAACTATCGGTTCCTGAACGAGTTAGTGAAGGTTTCTGAGTGCCGGAGCAGCCACGGCCTGCTGGTGCTTCCAGTTTTCTATGGACTCACGAAGTCAGTTTTGAGGAAATATTGCTTGCTGTTGAAAAAGATGTATCCTGAAGGCCCAGTAGCCGAGTGGCGTAATGCTTTACTTGAAATCGCAGACTTGCGAGGATACGCATCATCTCTTGAACGAAGGTGATTAATTGCTCAAAACTATTTGCTTTATATTTTGTTAATTTATTTATTTTTAATGACAAAAGACTTTTCAAATAAAATGAAGTTTATTTAAAACTCTGTTCACACCTCACACTCCTTCTACAATGTTTTTTATTAATATGAAAGTTCCGGGTTTTATGCTCTTCGTACCAAGAGTAGTTTGAACTCAAGACTCAAGAAAACCAAACCCCCTAAGCTCTAAGACACATTGATATCTTTCTACAATGTTAACCTCTTTTCATCATCTTTTAAGTGCATCAAAACTACCGGCCAAATTTATTTACATAGTTTTAATAGTAAGCCTTTTTTCAAAATAAAAAAAATTGTTTAAATAGAATGTGTGTATATTAACTTATCTTAAAGTCAACTATTCAGACATAACTTATCATCCAAATAAGTTTTTCTAGTTGATTATTTTTTTTTTGCCTAACATCTAACATAAAATTAAAACAGATCTCAAAATATAAAAATATAAGAGCATGATTATTGGGGGTTCTTAGGGTGAGTTTCTTAGCGGAATATAAGAACCTGTCTCTTAACTTTTAAATAAAAAAGCTAAGAACCGGTTTTTAAATAAGAGTTTTAAGAGTCGGTTTTTAATTTTTTTAGTTAAAAGTTAAGAGACAGGTTCTTATATTCCTGTAAGAATCCCCAATAATCATGCTCTTACAATTTAATTTATTCACGGTCTACTGTTTTTTGTTTTACACATAATTTTTTAGATTTTTTTCGAATAATGCTCAATCTTTGGTTAGAAAATTCACAAAATACCATTTCTTTTCGTCCAATACATATTTTTGATGTTCACATTTATTTTTACAAATACGGATAATGAATTGAATAAAATTTTACAAATATTTTGCTTAGTCCATTAAACATGACGATGATCATGATAATAAGAACAAAAACCCTAAATAATAATTTCTTATTGTGGAAATTTTTGAAATATATCCCGAAATGTATGTTTATTCCGGAAAAAACTTTAGTTGATGTCTTCTTTAGTTAGTAAATAAATCTTCTGATATGTTGACTTGAAAAATCTCTGTGTTACTGTTCAGCGATTCCGAGCTTGTGGAGGAGATTGTTGCAGACGTGCGTCAAAAGCTTGACCTTGAGGGTGCAATTGGAGTCTACTCAAGATTGATGAAGATACAAAACTTGATCCACAAGCAACAACTAGGCATTCGAAGCTTAGGGATTTGGGGTATGGGAGGCATAGGGAAGACGACACTTGCTAAAGCAGCTTTAAAACAATATTCGGGTGACTTTGAAGCGTCTTGTTTCATCGAAGACTTCGACAATGACTTTCAGGAGAAGGGAGTCTATGGGTTATTGGAGAAACACTTGCGGGAGAAGGTTGGCTTAAGCAGTCACGTTACAAGACTGAGCCTCCTTATAGACACACTACGCCAAAAAAGAATTCTTCTTGTTCTTGATGACGTGCGCAAGCCACTGGGTGCAACCATTTTTCTTTCTGAATTTGACTGGCTTGGTCCTGGAAGCTTGGTAATCATAACTTCCCGTGATAAACAAGCACTTGTACAGTGCCAGGTCAACGATATATATGAGGTTCAGGGCTTAAACAAGCATGAGGCTCTTCAGCTCTTGTCCCGATGTGCATTTGCGAAAGATGTACCAGATGAAATACTCATGGAGCTGTCTATGAACCTCGTTGACTATGCTGAAGGAAACCCTTTAGCTCTCAGCATTTTTGGTGAAGAACTAAAGGGGAAAACGCTGTCTGAAATGGAGAGTGTTGTCGGAAAACTCAAGCGTCCTCTTCCCGTCAAGATTTTTAATACACTCAAGATCAGCTATGGTACACTTGGTGACACCGAGAAGGAAATATTTCTGGAAATAGTGTTTTCCTTTAGGGGAGTGAATATCGACGACGTGATGCAGTTTCTTGAAGGTTGTGGATACTTTCCTCGAGTTGGAATCGATGTCCTTATGGACAAAAGTTTGTTGACTGTTTCAGACAACAGAGTACAAATGCATAATTTGATTTACGATCTTGGTCTCCAAATCATCAAGGATCCAACTGAAGACACTGAGATGGCTTATAGATTCGTGGATGCTTCCAACATTCAATCTCTCCTTGAAGAAAACGAAGACGGAGATCCTGAAGCAGCACCAACAATGGTAAATATATATTCGTCTGTCACATTCTTATCAATCTTTAAAGAAGTCGCATTTACCAACGAAGAGTTGGGATAAAACTCTTAGATCACGTCATAGAGATCCACTCCAAAAGAGAGTTAGTTTAACATAGTTTGTATTTTTCCATATATATATAAGTAACCAATGGTTTCTCTTGTTCTTTCAGTGTATTGAAGATATTAAAGGCATTAGCTTGGACATGTCAAACATAGACTTTGAAGGTCATATTGCGTTTAAGGAAATGTACAACCTTAGATCTCTGAAGGTTCACAGTTCCAATCCTGTTGAGAGCCCCGTATTATGTCTTTCCGAGGACCCTCAGTCTTTGCCGCCTGAGCTAAGACTTCTCTACTGGACATATTGTCCTCTGAAATCATTGCCACAAAATTTTGATGCTCAGTATCTTGTGGAACTCAATATGCCATGCAGTCAATTTCGGAAACTTTGGGGAGGAACCAAGGTTAGAAACACATCAATACATGGGGTTTACACATAGTTTCACTTTCACTAGATTTATTACCAAACTTGCTTTTACTCATTTTTGTTTTGGCTTGTTTGTTCAGAATCTTGAGGTGTTAAAGAGGATCACGCTCAGCCATTCCCTTCATCTAGTTAATGTTGATGAACTTCAACATTCTCGAAACATCGAGTTAATTGATCTCCAAGGATGTTCAAGTTTAAAGAGTTTTCCGGACATGGGTCAATCACAACATCTCCTAGTTGTTAATCTCTCAAACTGCATAGAGATCAAAAGTTTTCCAAAGGTGCCACCGTCTATCAAGAAACTGAATCTCCAGGGAACTGGCGTAAGAGAGTTAATAACCCTTGATAGCTTTTCTAATCAAGATCTTGGCAATCTTGTTATCTTGAAGCTGAAAAACTGTTCTAACTTGAGAAGTCTGCCTGACATGATCACTTTTGAGTCTCTCGAAGTTCTTAATCTTTCTGGCTGCTCAGAACTTGAGAAGATTCAGGGTTTGCCACAAAACCTGAAAGAGTTATATCTGGCCAATACTTCCATAAATGAAATTCCATCTTTTCTGTGTAAGCTTTTAACACTAGATATGGAGAATTGCAAAAGGCTTCGACACGTGCCAATGGGTATGTGTAACATGAAATCTCTTGCCAAGCTGAAACTATCTGGCTGCTCAAATCTTGAAAACATTCAGGATTTACCAAGAAACCTCAAAGAGTTATATCTGGCAGGCACTGCGGTAAAATCATTCCCATCACCGTTTCTTGAGAATCTCTTTAAGCTTGTCATATTAAGTTTGGAGGATTGCACAAAGCTTCAGCATCTACAAGTAGGAATGAGTAAGTTGAAATCTCTCGTCACGCTCAAACTCTCTGGCTGCTCGGAGCTGAAGACTATAGTTGATTTCCCTCAAAATCTTAAGGAGTTATATCTTGGTGGCACTGCCATTAGAGAACTGCCATCTTCTATTGGGGATCTCGCTGAACTTGACACACTAGATTTGAAGAGCTGCAAAAGACTCCGACGCTTGCCAGCGGAAATGCAGAACCTGAATCCTCTCAAAGTTCTTGATATATTGAGCTGCACAGACCTTGAGGTAGTTACCACTACTCTCCCAAAAGCCAGAGAATTACGTCACGTGTATACAGTCATGCCACTTAGATTAAAGCTGCCATCTTCTGTCTCAAGATTCTGTGAACAGATAGTCACTTTGTCTCTACATAAGGCACGCTTGGAACATATTCCTGAAGATATATGTTTAATGTCTTTGCTAAAGAGATTGGATCTTAGTGGCAACTGTTTCAGAAATATTCCAGTAAGCATCAAGGAGTTTTCTAAACTACTCAGTCTAAGGTTATGCCATTGCAAAAACCTCAGAGTACTCCCACAGCTTCCCCAAAGTCTACAGCTCTTGAATGCGCATGGTTGTTCATCTTTGATATCAATTCCTTTAGACTTCTTTCAGAATTCTAGGTACTATACATTCAGTAATTGCTTTGATCTTTCTCCTTACATGGTCACCTACGTTTTCTTACAAGCACAGGCTACTGTAGAAGAACACATGAGACCACAACGTCAGCAGCAACTCGAAAAATTCCTGGCTGTCAGGCTGTGTCTACCTTCACCTAGAAGTAGAAATTCTAAATATAATAGACTACACCCCTATCTAGAACCAGGATCTTCAGTAATTATAAGACTACGCCCCTATTCAAGAAGCATGCTCTTGGGATTTGCTCTATTCGTTGAAGTTTCTTTCTCAAAGGATTTTCATGATGCTGCTGCTGGTTTAGGCTTCAGGTGTGTTTGCAGGTGGAAGGATAAGATGGGCCATGGTCATAGTCTTGAGAATGTTTTTCAGTGTATGCCTCCAGGAGAAGCTGTTCCTAAGATTACAAAAGATCACATGTTTGTCTTCTTTGACCTCAAAATGCATCCAAGTACGTGTGGAGGAGATGTCACAGGTATCTTGGCTGATCTAGTTGTCTTTGATTTATACCCTGTCAACAATGAGGAGAAGCCTATAGGTGATAGTCTCAAGGTGAAGAATTGTGGAGTCTATGTGTTTAATGATGCAGCTGGCAGTTCAAATCGAAGCACGAGAAAACTTTTTGGTTCTTCCTTGGATCGATCTAGGCTTTCAGAAGATGAAGTTAAAAGAAGGTTGAGAGTTAGTTATGATGGCTTACAAAAAAGAGAAAAAGATGTATTTCTTTACATAGGATGTTTGCTCAGTGATGAGAAAGTTGATATGCCATTACCATTTCTTGCTAGCATTGACTCTGGGTCAACCCTAGAGGTGTTAGCCAGTAAGTCTCTCATACAAATATCTTCCAAGGGGGAGGTAACGATGCAACTTTTGCAAAGAAAATTGTGTAGAGAAATTGTTCGTAGAAAATTCATGCTGCATGCTAGCAAAAAAGAGTCGGTATCTGAATTGCTTGGCAACCGGGAGTACCGTCACTTTTTGAGCTTCAATAAGGAAGATGTTAAGAAAAGTTTCATCAGTTACTTTATCTACAAGCTCAAGATCAATAGGCTTCGTGCACTCCAAGATGATCAGATCCTAAAACGTTTGCTGACTGGCAAGGCTATAAGAGAGTCAATCATTGCGGGGACAGGCCTTGGAGAAGCTGTTGTAGACAGAAGAAGAAAGGTAGAACAGAGGAGTCGACTAATGAAGTGAAGAGAGATGCTGATATGGATAGGATGTTGTGACTTAATGCATGGTACAATTCATCACTTCATACATCTCAAGAAACCTCTCTTTAAAGTGGTTTATGAGCCAGATCCTCCAGGGTTTTTGAGGTTTGAAGAAGGATCCACTACAAATTCAAGTTGGAAACCATGTTAAAAGGAAAAGATGCTACGCACATAGACATCAAGGATCTCTGGTCAAAGGTCAATGCATTAATGAAGAATAACACCGGAAAACATCAATGTTATTTGGATTTTGTTGGGATTTTTCAAGCCATGTCCAACTCCTCCTAGACCGCATGGGTTTTGTCCAAACGACTCAGAAATATGGCAATCTGGCTCTGATACCAATTTTGAGCTTTTTCAAGTTTATATCCAACTTTTCCTAAACCGATTAGTACGTTATTGTCCACTTTGGACCAAACAAACAAAGTCTGCATGGATTTGGTTTTGGGTTCATTCCCAAAAGACCTCGTACTAATCAGAGTTGGACATCCCTTCAAGTTGGAAACCATGTTAAAAGGAAGAGATGCTACACACATAGATCATCTGGTCAAAGGTCAAGACATTAATGAAGAATAACTCCGGAAAACATCGATGTTATTTGGATTTTGTTGGGCTTTTTCAAGCCATGTCCAACTCATCCTAGACCGCATGGATTTTGTCCAAAAGACTCAGAAATTTCGTCAACCTGGCTCTGATAACCATTTTAAAAGGAAGAGATGCTACGCAAATAGAAATCAAGGATCATCTGGTCAAAGGTCAAGGCATTAATGAAGAATAACACCGGAAAAACATCGATGTTATTTGGATTTTGTTGGGCTTTTTTAAGCCATGTCCAACTCTTCCTAAGCCGATTAGTATGTTATTGTCTATTTTCGGCTGAACAAGCACAGCCCGCATAGATTTTGTTTAAGGTTTCTTCCCAAAGACCTTCTACTAATTAGAATTGAGACATCCCTTTATATACTAGATATTATTTGTCTAAACTTCCGGGGTGGGATTGTTTACATTCACAATAGATAGATTCTTAGGTGGGGTCGTTGGTCTTCTTGAAACTACGTTAGCTGTCAAACTCGGAATCGTCTCCTTTCCTAGGGTTTCCAAACGGGTCCAGTCTGCTCTGTAATCAATTCACGGAAATAGAGCCATATCTTTCTTTTTTTCGGTGTGTTCCTACTCAAGTTGATCATGGACAGCATTTACTCCATTCTTTAAGTCAATTTAACACATGTATTTTATTAAACTCTTTGCTTCAGTTTAGGTCCGGTTGCCAAAAGGTTTGAATCAAATGGGTTGGTTCAATCGGGCTTTTGTAATAACAACAGTTATTGAAATCGAATATCAAGATCACACGAACACACAAATTGTATTATCTCTCAATAAGAACTCTTCTTATTAATCTCTTGAGAAAACTATCTCAAGACCCCAAGCTCTCAAACTCATAAACTCTTAAAGTTATGCAACACTCTTGCATATCATTATATAACACTTTAATTGTCCTAAACTCATTAGGATAAACACAACTATAAGTTTCCTTTTCTCTTTTGATAAACATAACACAATAGGAAACTTATAACTCAAGTAATCTTCAAGCTTATCCAACAACTGTCAGTATTTTTAACATATACTCTTCCATCTTTTTCTTTTTTTTTTGAACATCTACTCTTCCATCTAAACACTACAGAAAGAGAGCCTCAATGGATATCAAATTCTTTTTTTTAAGATATTATGTATTAAAACTTCAAAATTTCAAAACCTACAAAAGCTTAAAAGTAAATTACCCCAACAAAAATATATGATCAATGTTTAGGTTAACTTCGAACCCCTTTTATATCGGTTAGGACCAGTGTTTGAAAAAGAAATCATTTCGTGGATTTATTTATTAGCTCTTTTTTCTATGGTACTATATTTTGCGATTGATTATATTTTGGGCTTAATTATTATGTATTCGAGTCTCGTTTGAAGTCATGAATTCGGTCGTGGTTAAACCTGTTTAACCGGCCCCTCCATTTTGACTCCTTGCCTTAAAACTCATTTAGGTATACGATTGTCAAGTCATCAAATAGCTTAAGTGAAATAGAGAACACAGCTAATTGGAAATGTTGAGGTTTGTTAGAAAAAAAAACGTAGTTGTGTGTTTTCAAGCTTGAAAAAAGTAATGAACTTGCCAACTGATAGAGCTAACAGGAGCAAGAGGGTGTATGGATCTTGGAATTCCTATAAACTCTACGGTGGAGAAAGCTATTCAGATATATAGAGCGAGAAGGCATCGTGTTCACTCTCTTAGGCTGGTTGATCGTGAGATTATGGCACTCAAAAATAAAGGTCTTAACCAATTAGACGATATTTGCCTTTGGAAAAGGGAGAATAGGGAGTTTAAAACATATTTCAAAACATCTCATACTTGGAATCTTGTGAGAAACCCATCTCCGAAGGTGTCTTGGGTAAAAGGAGTGTGGTTCACTGAAGCTACTCCAAGATTTTTTTTTCCTTGCTTGGCTTGCTATTCATGATAGACTAGCAACAGGAGATAGGATTCTTAAGGTGGAATCCTCAAGCCATTTCTACATGTTGGTTGTGTACAACGGAAGCTGAGACTCGTGATCATTTATTTTTTGAGTGTTCTTACTCTAAGGAAGTCTGGATTGGAACCATTAAACATTTGGCAGGGCATGGAGAAGTGTATGAATGGGATCGAGTGCTTCGGATTGTTGAGAAGGGATTACACAAGCGGAGTTCGACTGTGCTACTGCGTTATTGCTTTCAGGCCGTGGCTTATGCGATATGGCATGAGAGGAATGTGAGAAGAGTTGGTGAGGCATCACAGCCAGCTACTTGTCTGATCGCAAAGCTTGATAAGCTTATCAGAAACAGAATATCTTCACTGAGAAGGAGGGTAGGAGGAAAATATGAGAAGATGATGGAGGATTGGTTTGACAGAGACTAGTGGAGCTTGAGAGTTATAGAAAGCATAATTCTTTCAGTTTTCATTTATGTTTTTGAATATGGTAGCATATAAAACTCTGTACAAAGGTTTTTTTTTATTCGAATAAATTTAAAATTCTTTCAAAAAAAAAAAAAAAGTAATGAAGTTTTGTTTTCGTGAGATACAAGTTAGCGTGCCATTTGATTTTTCCCACTTTTAGTTTTTGTTTAACCTTTTCAAACTTGCCTAACAGCCTCTTGATATATGCCCTCGTTTGCCAGCCAAATATCCACAAAACATTAGTTAATTACCAGATCCCATGATTTAGTCGTAACCGTAGATAAAAGAGCTGCTAATTTTCAGTTGCCACTAAAATATAAGTTAGTTAACATTTGCCAGGATGGAACTTGGAAGTGGACACCACGAAAAGCTTACATGAAATCAATTAGACATAGTTGAAAATAAACTAGTCGTAAAAGTAATTACTTAAAACTGTTTTGCCAGCCAAATCATATGAATAAACCATACAATATAATTCAAACAATAATACAGCGGTACCAAACACAATTAACTTGAAAGCTTGACTTGACTTGTCATTATGCGAGACGACTTGACTTCTTCACATTTTGTTTACAGGATTTATTTAATTTGGAAAATATTTTAAATCAAGATAAAATATTTATATGCAACTATATCAATTTCACACAATAGACTTAGCCTAGCTCGGTTTTCACCAGATGAATAGTCGACCAAATGAGAGAAATGTTAATGCATGGTTCAAAAATTCTAAGACTCAATAAACTCAATAACTCATAGTAGTAAATAACAAATGTTAATGATTAAGTAGTAGCGTTAAAACGGCACTCATAAATAAATTTGATCAACCTATTAATATCATTTTTTTCATCTGATCGATCATCTGACTTTTGATACATAAATTCCCCTTCTATGTTCTATCTAATTAATAAAGAACACTTGCTCATCCTTACTATTTTATGTTTCTTGCATTTCCTTTAAAAAGTCACCTTGGACTTTGTAGCAACACATCAACAACATTCCCGTATATAAATACATGAAACTCTCTTCATATTCTTCTTCATTCCCTCTTCTGATCTTCATATATTTCTCTTTCTCTCGGTTTAACGAAAAAACAGAGATTTTTAAGCGATGATCATTGTGTATTTCTCACTACCATTGTTCATATTCATGGTGTTTCTAGCCATCGCTGGTTGTGTAGGATGCTTCTACATGGGTCGACATCAAGGGATAACTAATGTTGGTGGACCAGCAATGCCAACGGCCTACCCGACCGCACCACAAGCCAATCAAGGTTACAATACTGGAGCTCAACCGTACCCTTCTAACTATGCTGTCTAGTCATTAACTGTGTTCCATTTGTGGTTAAATAATTTTCATAGACCCAAAATATCTTTATCTTTAAAGTATTTCCGAGTCATTCTTTTTCCTTTATGAAAGTCTGTATCTCACAACCACCTTATCAAAGTATGAATGATGGAATCATTCTACGAATCCACATTTGTTTACCGGATTATGCTAATGTGAATCACTGTTTTATAAGCTGTTTGTTAACGAATGATGTTTGTTTATAATTGATATGTTTTCTATTCATGTGAACAAGCTTAGATAACGAATTCACTACAATCAAAGGGAAACTATAATAAATTTGTAAATGTTTAAATGAAGCACAATCTTTAGAAATACCACTATTTTGTATGGCATTTAACCATAAGCTTCCTTTGAGAAGAGTCAATGCAATGGGTATGTTGTATTACATAATTACCTGTACAAATCAATTACAGTTACCGGTGTTTATCATTTCTTGTTAATCTTAACGGTGACTTAAATATCAGTCTACAAGTAAAAGAAAAAGGCACCGGCAGAGCCAACAAAAATTAGACTGTTGGGATTTTTATTGAGGTTGACATTTGCCGAGAACCTTAATTAGAGGTAGAAGTCTCAAAAATCAACATTTTTAATTAGTACATCTTACTAAAATGATTAACGTAAGCAAACAGTACTGCTTATAGTAAAATGGTGAGCATATAGTGTAGACAACTGAATGATCTTATTAGATGGAGAATACATCGTATATATACTACAATACAAGTAGGGTATTAGCTAAAGGAATATTCACACAATCTACTTTCTATATCTACAAAGCATCTTACTGATCTCAAGTATCTTCACTATTCGAAGCTTCAGTCTTGGGATCAAGAATCACCTAAAGCTACTAACTAGGAAGCAGAGAGCTCTTGCTCATGCCTTATATATAGCAAAACCATCACATGAGTTGGAAAACAAATTTCTTTTATTTGCCATGGACAAATCGTTGTGGTATGCTAACTCCGAGGAAACTAAGGGATTTGATCATACAGCAACTGAAACAACGATAGCTTATACAAGTCCAAAACATATAAATAAAAAGAAGAGAGGTTGATTGTTCATAGGGTGAGATGCGTTAAGATACCTTGCTAAAGCTTTCTCCTTCTCCATCATAGCAATTTTAAAAGCTTTCTTTAACTCCGAGGCAGCTGGTCCGTTCCATATGGAGTAATTAAACACTCACAAGGGGATTTCATCTCTTATTGTACCATTCCTTCTTCTTTCTTCAACCTGTGAATGGGACCGACCTTGCACGGGCACAAAAGCCTTACTCGATGTATACTCAACAATGTCTGTAACCCGTATTCCCTGAAATCCACGGTCATTCTCATCTGGAGCATATAGCAAACTCATTCCACACCTCATCACCTTAAAGCCTTCTAGTTTCCTTTCAGTTTCATCTTTAATGTAGAATTCAAATGAGGCACTAGTGGAATGGCATCTATTATTACTCTCTTCACTCCATTTGAAGACTGGGACATTACATGTGTTATAACTAATAAACACATGGTCAGCTTCAAGTTTGCGTGTCTCATGGGACGATGATCCACACGACTCGTTCCATCCCCCAAGACTGAAACTAAAGCTGGTAGACTGACCGTTTTGATTTTTGAAACTGCACTTGCATCTTACGGATAAACGGTTGGCATGCTGACCTTCATAATCCTTGAATGAGACAACTACACACAAGGAAGCTCCAATGAATTTACTGTTACACCAGTGTGGAAGAAGGTCGGTTTCAATCGAAGATCCCATTCTTTGATGGCAGAACCATGAGGGTATTTCACTTCCAGGAAAACAAATTGACACCAGAGGATCAAGAACTAGTCCCTGAAATGGTTTACAAAAGAAAACCATATAAGCATGAGTGAATTATATATCATGGTTATCACCCATTAAAACAGCAGGGTAAGATTGAAAATGAACCTTATGACTATGTTGAAGAGACGTCCTCACCAGTAGCTGACTCTTGAGTTGGGCCTGAGCTACAATAGCTTCCTGTTCAGCTTGACTCAGCTTGAAGCAATCCGTGAATATGAAAGTAGTGTGCATCCTCTCGGTTACTAGTGGAAGCGTCACTGGTTTTGCAACTTTTTCAAGAGAAACACACCCGTGAGCATCTACATACTGTAGATTAGATGGAAGCACCGGGAGAGAATTGAGCCTGCGGCAATGTTTCAAGTCAAGGACCAACAGACAATGAAGTTTCTCAATACTCTCAGGTAGAGTCTCAATGTCATTTCTGCTTAAGCATAGACACCGCAGTGAGTGTAAAGAACTAAAGCTGTCCGGCAATTTGTTGATATTGCAGTTCGTGAGATAAAGGTCCGACACACTAGAGCTGCCTGAGAAAGGCAACAATACCAACCCTGTGGAATCTTCGATGCTAGATCCACAGAAGGAGAACTTTTTGAGGTTTCTGAAGAAATTTGTTTCGGGGGTCTGTTTGATGGACGTTCCGTCCATAAGCAAAATCTCTAAGCAATCCATCTTCTCTTTGATGGATGGAAGACTCTGTAGCGCCGAACAGCCAGAGAGAATCAGTTCTTGAAGAGATTTCAGGTTGTAAAAATCGTTGGGAAGGTACCTCAGCCTCTTACAATTCTTGAGATTTAGCAATATAAGGCTGCCAAGACTTTGGATGTGTTCAACAACTTGTTCAATTGCTGAGCCTTCCAAATAAAGTGATTCGATGTTTTCTGATATAACATGAAACTCCTGAAGGTTTGAGCAGCCACTGAGAATCAGAGTCTTCAAAGATTTTAAGTTGATTCCCTCCGGGAGACTCTCAAGGCTTGTGCACTCTCGAAGGTTCAGGTAAATAAGTTTGTTCATCTGTTTGATTGATGAGCTCAACACAGCCAAACTCGTACAGCCTTCGAGGTCCAGTCTTTCAAGATTTTTGGCCTTGGACAAACCTGATAAACTCAGCAAGCTTTTTGACTGGCTCAGGTCGACCCATCTTAGATTTTCTGTATTCTGTGATATGGAGACAATGATTAAATAACCAATCAGTAGAAAACCAAAGAATAATGTTTTCAGATGAAGAAAAACTAGCTGAGCATGTACCTGTTCCTCTTTCCACAGTTCTTTAATGTAGCTATAACGCAGATTTAAGTAGACAAGTTCCTCCGGATTAAAGTCTGATGGAAGGTGATCGTAAGGATACCCCTGCCAGTGAAGATACACAAGCGCATCTGGAAAGTGCTCAAGCCCTTCACAGAACTGAAACTTATGGTCATTGTCACACCACCGAGAACAATGAGAATTGTGGAATTTCAGGAATTTGAGACTTGACATCCTCTTGAAAGCAGCAGGACTAAGCTTGATCGTCTCAACATTAGACATGTTTAAGAAGATGCCTCTAACACAGTCAGTGAGTGCCCTGGTAGCAAGAAAAAAATAATGATTCAGGAACATGTAAACTTTAGCAGAAACCAATACATGAACCAACCATATATATCAAATGTAGAGAAGTAATGGAAACATGTAGCTTACCGTGTTCCTCTCCAGGACCTGACGAATATCTTTGTGGTTCCACAACCTACTACGTTTGCCAATCATTTTGACGGATGATTCATATCCAATTTCTTTCCCATTGTATGCAATAGATCATGCATCTCAAGCCTATTATAAGAAATAGTTACAAAGCATTTATCTTCAAGCTCTCTCATCACAGCTGCAGCATTGACACGATCTGATTTGAGGATGCTCGAAACGAAATCTCTTTCTTCCGACCTGAAAAAACATGCTATGTCCAGAAATATGCTCTTCTGTTTATCATCTAGTTTTTCATAACTCTTTTCTAGCACTTTCTGAATCTCCTTGTCTGGCATTACCTTTAAGCTCTTCCATTTCTCCGACCAGTATGTTTTATCGTTCCCAAGTAGATCGGATCCTAATAACGTCAACGCTAACGGATGTCCTTTAGAATAGTCTACAAAACTGTATGATAAGTCCATAAACTCTTCCGGGGGGAAGAGGTTGCCAGGGAATGCTTTCAGGCAGAAAAGCTCCATAGCTTCCCTGTCATTTAATCTCGGGACTACATATGTTGCATCTGCTTGGTTCTGCAACAGCTTCTTGTCTCTGGTTATTATAACAATCCTTGTTCCTTGCCGGTACAATGATTTCTCTCCGATGAGAACATCTATCTGTTTTTTATCCGTCACATTATCAAGCACGATAAACAACTTCTTGTTCCGAAGATAGTTTTCCCAACTGTACGCTCTTTCATCCAAACTTGCTACATCCAATAGTTTACAGAGGAGGTTCTCCCGCAGATGACACAGCTGATACCATTCCAGTTCCTTGTCAATGTCAGCAACCAGTGTTTTGCCGATACCAGCCATGCCAAGAACTCCGATGGTACGGACACATCTATCATTATCAAACATCAATAGCTCCTCTAGTTCCTTTGAACGTGGTTCAATGCCAGGAAAGTCTTGGGTTTTACATGGAGACACACGATTCAGCATCCTCATAGTCTCCTTGGTGATTTCATCGAGAAACTTAGTCTCCGAACTGCCAATGGCGCAAAAGTTGGTAAAGTTTAAAGAAATTGAACACGCTGAAAGAGTAGTTGAAGACAAAATGTTCAACATATATTCTGGTCGCTAGACTGTAATAGGACTAGCTTTCACATATGTTTGGTTCGATGAAGATAACTAGCTTTAGGACACTTTATTGAAAGATTGCAATAAGACAATAAGATAGTTGAACATGTTCTTGAAGATGTATGGTCAAGACGGAGATGTAGCAGAGCTGAATGAACTACTATATGAGATGAATGAGTAGCCAGATGCACGTGTCAGAGAAGAAGCATTAAAAGAAGATTTAATGAAGTGTCAGATAAAATGAAGTCTTGAAGAAGAAGCAATCGACCGAAAGAAAAAAGGGAGATTGACTTATTCGTTGAAGGACAAAATATGGAAAGTTTCCATTAGATAGATCTTTAGGTCTAGGGTTCCCTCTGCAATATATAAAGAGGTTTTGGACGTGTGTTGCCGGTTAACACACAGAGAGAGCTTTTAGCAAGAGAGAGTTTTGTACGTCCGGAGAAGGAGATACAAAACATCTAGGGGTTAAGAGCTTAAGCTGTTCAGAGACTGTTATAGGTCTGTGAACGTGTGAGACTAGTCAACAAGTCAAAGTTTGTCTTGAGCTTGATTGAAAGATTGATTTTAGAAAGAACTTGTAGTTGCTTTTAAAAGGATTAATCTAGTCGAATTTCTTGGAAAGAATTATCCATATGTTACTGTGTGTTCTAGTTTGTGTAGCTCGTCTATTTTACATTAACAGTTCTGATCTTTGCTACAGGGAAACTATGGGTGCTATTGGTGTTATGACTTTCAAGGTTTTAGAAGGTTTGACAGCCCTCGCAGCCTTTTTTTTCTCCAATCAAGTTTTTTTAACATTAATCTCTCTAAAGTTCTCAAAGCCAATTATTCATTTCTCTCTCCATTTTTTTTTCTTGCTTTCCCTAAAGCATGGTAAACAAGGCTTTGAAAACAAAATATTATTTTTTATTTTAAAAAAATGATTTTCTTCTCTCATCATCATTATAATCTTTATACAAATCCATATTAAATATATTATGAAAAACTTTTTATGAATCAATCATCTACCTTTTTTACTTGTTATTTTAAGATCCATATTGCCTACCATTTTTCAAATTTTTATTATTAATATCTATAATTTTATTTTTAAAATAATTATTAACTTATATTTAAAATTTGATAAAATTTGTAACATAATGCATATATAAAGTGTCGTATAATTAAAAATAAAATTACTGAAATAACATAAATTTTATTTATAATAACAAATATTCATGTATAAAATAACAAATCTCATTTTATAGCTTTTACTACTAGTTAAAGTTTTTAAATCCAAAATCTCTACAGTTAAAAATCTAAAGTCACAGCCTAAATCAACCGTCTTTGTCAATAACTAGAATCTAAAAGGAAGAATAAGATTCTCAGCTATTGACAAAACCGGATTTGGACATAATCCAATGAATCATTAGATTTACTCCTTGAAATTTTTGGAGATTTTTCATATAGACAAAGCTTCTAAATTAATGAAGAAAAAAAGTTATTAAACTTTTTAAAAAATTGTTTTAAGCCTCCAAAATATGAGATTCGCCCTATCTATTCATGAGTAACCACAAGGTTTCCACAAAACATTGAGAATGAAGGAAGAACAAAGCTAACAAACTATTTCGGACTTTTTTATATGCTTCCACATTTTTTTTCAACTCTTTGATGATGTGTTGCTGTTAGCATGGCATTATTGATATCTCTCATTCTCTCTTTTCCTGTATCACATTCTGGCTCGATGTATAATATTTCAATTTTGGTTTTGAAAAATATTGGAATATGCCTTAAGGTGCATAAACCACGTCCTACTGATTTTGAGTCAAATTGAATTGGTTTACAAAAATTGCTAGATTAGACTATTAAACCGAACTACAAACCTAAGAACACATACTCTGAGTTTAAAGTCAAGGCTTTTCTGCTTTTGTTCTTTTGGTATTTCACGTTTCTTCTCCTCTTTTCTATTAAGTGTAAATACTCTGTGTTGTGTTTTGGTTTTAACTTCTAATCTATTTATGCTAATGTTTATGCATTACCATTTTTGTTTTCAACAAAGACATCGTTTTGTATAGGCATGGTTCAAGGGAATAGGTGAGACACCCATTGCCCCACCTAATCATGTGGCATTCAAAACCAAGATGCAATATTAACAACAGTTTTTTGCTATTTCAGGGTAAAAATGTGATCTCCAAATCCAAAGAGAGGAAAGTTTAGATTTGCTAGTACCTGGCCTCAGGATATACAAAGCCAATAATATTGGAAGCAGTTCTCAGAGATGCCTTCCATGCCCCGATCTTGTGCTCATCCCCTTTGAAGCACTCCTTAGGGGTCTGAAAAGGAGCTCCAAAACTCCCTTTCTGATTTTCCACATCAGATTTCTTCACTTTGTAGAAGATGGGTATAACACCATGACCCGACTTTTTGCTGCACTGCAGAATCTTCCAGAGTTCATCCAAGCACCAGGTTGAGTTGGCGTAGTTCTCCGAGAAGACAACAATCGACATCTTCGATTGCTCAATCCTGTCAAAGAGAACCAAGAGGTCCTGGCCTCGCCTGAGTTTCTCATCAAAGAAAGCATCGATACCTTTCCGGTGTAGGGACTGATCGACGTAAATGATCGGTGAAATTATGACGTGTGTCGGCGCCTCTGAAGCTCAAAAACACGTCGAATTGGCGCTTTGAGGAAGAAGAAGAAGAAGAAGGAAGACTCATTGCAGTATGACGACGATGATGCAGCTTAGTGAACAAGGGCTTTGAATGAAATGCAAGAGACTTTAAAGCGTTGAACAACGAATCATTCCACGAAGTTTCACTTCGTTGACTTTTTCAGCAAGCCTTAAAAAACAGTACAAAATCTATAAACAGAGACAATGACAAATTGACAAGTAGCAGTCGAAAAGGTTAAAGACTAAGACCAAGTAATATCTATATCGCAAAAACATGTTGGTCACTTCAACGGAATGCGTCTAACTTCAACTTGCCTTATATAATGAATTATTAAATTAAAAAACCAAGAGGGGATATTTCGTTATATAATGTGGAACCAACGCAATATCAAATAAAGTAGCAATCTGGTCAACTATACGAACGGATACAACATGGCTACACATCTGAGCAAAGTTAATATATTGAAAATTACATGGATTATATGAATTACATATATAACAATATCCATGAGTCATTATGTGCTATATTGCTAACATATTTCAACTGAAAATGTTGGATGTGAATTCAGTAACATTTGATAAAAAGTCAACCAATCATGATTTAAGAAACTGACCATAACATACATACAGAAGATCAAAAACCAAAAGAAAAAAAATACATATATCAAGTATTCAATGTTATATATTCAAGAATATGTCAAAATATCATTAAAAGTTGTCTGATTTCAAGTTTGACATCTTTAAGCTATCAAAAATATTAATCATGGGTTCTAGTAGCAGTGGTCATCCATCGTGGGATTAATTTTAGGCATAGAAAACCTTTGGAAACTCTACGGTTATCAAAAAAAAAAATTAATAGAATTAGCAACATAACAAGTGATTGGTGACTCATATAGTTAGTGTAGTTTTTAATCTATAATTTTGTCTAGATATGTTATGTTTCATTCGTGTAGTTGGCAGTCATTTTTTCTTTAGATATACGGGACGAGATTTACTTCAATATCGACAGAAGAGTAGTCGTAAATTAAATTGCACATCTGACGGATGCAGAAGAGTAAATGATCTAAGAGAAAATAACAGTCGATTCAGTAATTGGGAATTTCAAATATAGGAAATATTTGAAAGAAAGAAAACACACAAACAATGAAAAGAAATACACCGTTCACAATATAGCATGATAATGAGTCCTTGGTAGATCAGTAAGTCGGAAGCAGCATTTCCGCATTTCTTCAGGTAGACGCAATGAATGAATGCACCAGCGGTTGTATGACACCTTCAATTGATGGGTATCTATATATATAAAAGAGGGTTTCCTCCCTCCTAAGCTATCCACGTGGAAAGTCACTCACTGATAGGCCGACACGTGTTCGTCTTCTGTGAAACACGGCGCATCACTTGAGTTTATCGGTACTGAGTTTTATTTCTTTGGCTGGGCTTGAGTTTAATCTTGGGCTTATACTATGAACAATTGACAGGGATTTTTACTCTTTAATATTATTGAATGTGTTAATTATTTCTTAATACATAGTACATAAAAAAAACACACACATTACGATATGGACGTTATATTATCATCAAATAAATCTTTACCCTATGTACCTCATCATATGATAATTTATAAAGTAGCAATGAATCTATGAGTTCAGCAAATTTGCAATTACCTACGTCATAATTTTAATTATATAAACAGTCAAAATTAGTTTGTTGAATATTATATTCATATGATTTAAAAGTCTTTACAAATTTTTATTTTTAAACATACACCAAAAACTTTATGAAAGTAAATATCCATTCAGGTTCTCTACCACTTCAAATACCACCGACGCTAAAAAAATTTAATCAAGTGCACGAAAACTATAATATATTTAAAACTACAATAAATACATTAGTTAATGAAAAATCCTTTTAAAAAAATATTATGGATGCATACATAAATATTAAGAGAAATGTATAAAAAGAAATAAAAGTAACAATAACTTGAATAACAAAATGTATAAGACTGAGAATATTTATGATTTGTGGTCTAAGATATGTTCAACTTATTGTCCTAATCAAGGTGGAATAAACATTGAATAATATTTTAAAAAAAAATTATATATACATAGAAATATTTTTAGTGGTAGAGTATATTTATAATTTCCAATATTTGGCCAAGTAAAGAAAAAGGAAACATGCATGTATATAATCATGAAAAGAAAACTACTTTAAATAATTTAACCAAAATAACAACCACGTACAACTAAACCCGATGAACGTCTCAACCTCAAAAGAAAGATGGTATAAGAGTTTTTTTGCAAAAAAAGATGGTATAAGAGCAAAAATCCCAAGACATGACATATAGTTTTGTACTAACAGCTTACCAACCAATTTAATTTACATAGTTCATTCAACAGTAATCAAAGCAAGCAAATATCCTTAATCAAAGCAAATATTGGTAGCTTTATAGTCTATTTAGTATTCAAATACATTAACATGTACAATATTTAACTAATATGTATATTTTTATATGATACAAAATTATATTAAACATTCATTTTAACTGTTTAAATTGTTTGAGAACTAGTTGTCTACCCAATTGTTGCAGTAGAGCGTGCATCACTATCCGTCCATTGGTAGATATTTGCACGAGAGATTTATCGGCTAGGGTCTTCAACCCACTTCTGACATCCAAATTCTTGTTAGCGAGCATGGTTGTCACATAGTCAACGGCTTCATTGTTGAAAAAACATGCAATTTGAATGAATAACGATTGATCTTTCCTCATTAATCTGTCATATCCCATTCTTAATACGTTCTCAATCTTTTTATCAAGACTAGCTTTCATCCAACATAACTGAAGCTCCCACTCGTGCTTGCTCTTCAGGCGCAAAGATGAACCCACAACAGAAAGGCCTAATGGAAGATTACCACACAGATTTGCTGCTCTACTTGCAAGCTCTTCAAAACCATCTATTGCAAAACTTTGTCTGAAAGCACTTAGACATAAGATTTCAATAGCTTCTTTTTCCGATGGAAAATCCACATAGTATATATCGCTAATCCCATGTGCCCTCAAGATGTATTTATCTTCTGTGGTAACGATGATCCGACTTCCGTAACCAAACCAAGAAACGTCTTTAGCCAATGCCTCTAATTCCGCTAGATCATATACACCATCAAGAATGATAAACACTTTTTGATCTAGTAGCCATTCTTTTATTGCACCTAAATGACGTACCCTCAAATCCTTTTGGTTCAAAATCTTGGAAAGAAGTTGGTTCTGCAAACGCAACTTCAAATCATAGCCATCAACGCCATCATTCTTATTATCTCCCTCGAGGTTCCCCATAAAGCATTTAAATGGAAATCTGGTAGAGAATTTGTTGAACAAAGCTCTAGCAATGGTAGTCTTACCAATTCCCGCAGGACCCCAAATTCCAATCATCTTCACGTCACTGCACTCTAAGGATAACAAACTCTCCAGTTTTTCCAAGTGAGTTTTAAGTCCCACCATCCCATCGAAACCCCTTGATAGTGTATTTGAAACATATGTGGCAATGTTTTGGATCATAGCTGATTCGTTGTCCCTAACAAAAAGCAAACAACAAACATCACGTTGCTGGGTCTAAATGACGGGGGAAAAAAAGTCTACCACTAAAGCATTGTGTAAGAAAAAAGATACAAGCACTAACTCATACCAAATCCGAGAATCTACTCCCGCGATACTTGCAATATAAGTCAAAGCTTTGCTCCATCTCTGCTTCACTTCCTCAGGTTGACCTTCGCAAGTTTTCATGAACGCGCTTCCAAAAGATCCACTTTGTTTCCGTACATCGGATGGATCAATGTTGTAATAAATCGGCATCACCATCTGCCTCGAAACTTCGCTGAACTTCAAGATTTCAACAAGTTCATCTAAACACCAGCTGGAAGAAGGGTAATTATTCGAGAGCACGACTATCGAGACTTGGGAATCTCTAATCGCTCGTACGACCTCAGGTCCGATCGTATGGCCTCTCTCGATCCCATGATCATTGAACATCGTGATCCCTTTGCTTGCAAAGCATGAGCGTAAATGACTGAAAAATGATCTACCAACATCTGGGGCGCAAAAGCTCGGGTAAACATGGTATGTTTTGATTTGAGTCGGAGAGGAAGAATCCATGGGAGGGAGAAACTAAAAGAGAGTTGAAGAAGATAATGGATTTACAAAAATAATTATCACTAAGCTCAAATTTATAACTTGTTTTCTTATTTACCACTTGCAAGATTTATAAATGTTTATTTATAATGTTTATTTTTTTGCCTGCAACCCAGTTGCACACTTATCTTGTCCATTGACTTGGTTCTTTTATTTTACTTTTGTGGCGCCAATTTGATTTCATTCTTTGAAGTCCAGAAAATGGGCTACATTATAAAACTTTTGGAAGTCAAAGATTCAAAAAAAAAAAAAAAATTCACTAACAAGCCCAACAAAAATGATATGAAATCAAAGCTGGTTAACACGTATCAGATCACATGTATTGCCTTAATCAGCTACCTCAGACACTTTGGGGGTTACTAGCAAATGAGTTCTCATCAATTCCTCATATTTTGATATTTCATTGTTATTAGTTCATTAGGCTTGGTTGCGGGAATCGACGGTGACGAAGCGGGCCGATGATATCACTCAAATTGTCCTAAGTAGTAAATTACTCTCTCAAATAAGAGGTTCGGATGTAGTACTTAGGGATCGATTCCACAGAGACTTTAGGATTACACAATAGATTATGGTCTTGAAATAAATCTAGATTAATTGGTTTATAAGTTTTAAAGCAGTAAATGCATTGGTGAGCAAGTTTATTGCTCGATTGATTTATTTTGAGGTTGTTAACAGTTGGGAGAATAGCTAGATTCAAGTATCTTCTCAGGTATGACAAGTAAAACTTAAATTGGGTTTTTAGGGGTTTATTGATATTAATTGTTCTTGAATTCAAACTAAGATATGATCAATCTTATTATCTAATCTGGATCTCGGATTTCAACTCTCGTATGTTAATCACGAGAAAGTGTCGATCGATGATTCGTTACGAATATCGATCGATACACCTTTCAAAAAGCTTTATGGATAGGTTTGATTTATATTCTCTAACTCACTAGATCAACTCTCGTCTGTATCTAGTCAGTTTGATCATACTAGTTTATTTTCAGGTATTGAGTTAAGCAATGGCTTGATCTCAATTAATCCTAAGATCTAAGTTTCAAAGGTGACCAATCCTAAACTTAGCTTTAAGCACAACTAGATGAAGAACTATATTTTTAAACACCCTAACAATTGTCTGTGTCAGTAATACATTTATCAACGTATTGAGAAACCTAAATCTAACAATAAGGACTACTCAGACATATTCATGAAACACATAGTTATGATGGTCTGAATAATACTTAAATAAAATAAACAATAAAAGTAAGCAACAAAATAAGTGAAAGCAAGGGAGTTCAAGATCTTCTCTGTTTTGCAGTATTGATCTATCACTCCAATCCTAAGCTCTCTCCTTTCAATGGTGGCCTCTTGCTTCCTCCAAATTAGGTCTAAAAGGTCTCTAGGCAAGTCTGCCTCTAAAATGATACAAAACCCTAATAAATAGCCTAACATGCGGCCACGGACTTAAGATGTAATTATTGAAACTTTTGTGAAACTTGAAATCTTCTAATTTGTCACTAACTCTCGGGTGGCTTCGCCGTCAATCGATGAGAAGAGCTCAACATCGATCGATATTTGCTGGTAACCGTCGGTCGATATTTCTTGGTGACCGTCGACCATCTCCTATTTCCAGCAAAGCTCAAAAGATCTCCAAATAGCTCCAAATAAAACACTTATAAACCATAGCTAATAGGTAAAATTCATGGTCTATCAATTAACAATATTAGTAAAATCCCTTGTTATTGGTTTGAGATTTCTAAAATCTCTTGTTATTCAAATTTTTTAGTAATTATTGATTCTCTAATTCTAACTATTTGTAATGTTATTGAGAGATAAATTCTCTCTTTTTTTACTCATAAAACATAACTTCAAAATAATGTGTATCCATGACATTTATAAAATCTATGTGATTGAAAGTGCAGAAAACAAAATAAATCATTCTAGCCAAATGTTTTATGCACATTCAACCCAAATTATATGTCCAAAATTGTAATTTATTACATTTTATATAGTTACCTTTTTGAATGTATAGTTATATATTATTGTTTATCATTAAATAAAATAAAAATACGCAAAAATTATATAGTTCACGAATTATAGGTTTTTGAATTCACACATTTTATATAAAAGAAAAGAATTCAAAACTTTTTTAAGACCGGAGCATATAGCAAACTCATTCCACACCTCATATGGGCCAAGTCCGTAAATCTCTCCTCCTCTTCTCCAAATGACTGTGCATTGACGTAGTTGTGAATGTGTAAAATACTTAACCAAAAGAGATCATTTCATTTAAGCACTACACTAACCGTAAAACTCTTAATCAAAAGAGATCATCACAACGAGTTCATCGCTGTAACTTTGATCACAACTTCATCGATTAAGCTCACACGGTATTTAGTCGCATCTCCATACACCATGGGTTTGCGTGAACAAATGGAATCGCCATCGCCGTCTTCTCACAGAGACAGAGAGTGAGAGATTTGAATTTTTGAGAATCTGAAAAATGACTGTAAAACTCAGAGAGAAGAAAGATAGGGTTACTAGAACGGAGAAATGGTGGGCCTCATCCCCACAACAAACTAATTCGCGTTTTTTATTTCATTTTTGTTTTTGCCGTCTTTCTCTGAAGATATTTTTGTGACAAGTTGCAATCTTTTATTCGTATTACCAACCCATGTTGAAAACTGTAATTATATATCATTTTTAGAATTACAAATGTTATAAATAGTTACTATTCATATTGCAACGTGTCACAAAAACATCTTTGGACAGAGACCGCCAAAAACAAAAAGGAAATAAAGAGCGTGAATTAGTATGTTTCTCAGATTATAATTCTAAATTTTTAGAATTGTAAGTTTGTATGTTTCTCAGATTATAAGCATTTTAGCATTCCTTATAAGCTTTTTGTTAATAAAGATAACAAGTAACTTTAGACTAAATCTCAAAATTTTAAATAAAGAGGAAGCCAATCTAGTTTTCATTGTGCTTTAATTGTGCATTCGATTTCTCTTGTCTGCCTCTAATATTATTCTTTCATGTTCTTTAAACATTTTTCTTCACATCTTCATTTATAGAATTAGGATACATAAATTTTATGACTTCAATATGTAAGAAAAAATATTAAAATCTACTTTAAAATATTTATGGCCTTTTGAATTTTAGGATCGGCTTTGTTTTTTGATATTCCCTCGTAATCCAGCCAAGTTCCGAAAACAATAGTTAATAACTAGACCCCAAAACTCAGTTGTAAGCTGTGAATTTCATTAGCCAAAAATTTAAATTAGTTTGGAAAAACCACGAAGCTTACATAGAGAATTCAATTAGACATAGTTGAAAATAAACTATCCTAATAGTATTAAAATAAAACTCTTTTACCAGCCTATACATATGAATTAGTCATGCAATAGTCCTAACATTAGTTTAAAAAAAAAATCCTAACAAATAATACAACCGTACCAAACTCAATAAACTTTAAACCTTGACTTGGCTTGTTATTATATGAGACATTTGATATCTTCACATTTTGGAATATAATATCATAAATTATTCTAGATAGTTTTAAAATGGGTCACCTTTTAAAAATCAAGATACTATTATATATCTAACTATATCAATTTCATACAATAGACTTAAATCCCAGTTAGGTTTTTCACCAGATAAATAGCCAACCAAATGAACAAATGTTAATGCTTTAAAAATCCTAAAATTCTCATGAACTCATATACAACAGATGTTAATGATTAAGTCATAACAATAAAACGATATTTCAAAGAATTTAGATCAATCCTTAATGTATGTGATCATCTGACTTTTGATACACATATTCTATTACTCCGGATTCTTATTAACAAGGAACACTTGCCTATCATTACTATTTTATGTTTCTGAAATTCTTATTAACAAAGAACAAATGTTAATGCCTATTGCTCTTGGATTCTTACTATTTTATGTTTTTGACATTTTCACTTGTGAACATGGTGTCCGATTCAACAGCGAATTCAATTCCAAGCTTGAATGCGTCGATAAAGCTTCCACGACAAAATCGAACAGATAAGAAATAGTCACAAGTGACTTTGAGAGAAAATCCTCACCAACGAAAAAAACCGAAGTAGTCTCGATTGCACCTTCAGGCTCCGTACGGACCGCTCCACAAGGTAACAAACCGGTGAGTAAACTGCAACTGAAGCTCGGAAAAGAATCCGAGAAATTTTCTCCAACCCAAATTGACTTTATTTCCTTGAATTTTATTGTGTTGTGGTTTAACTTACATTTTGATGACAGCGTTCGTTTGTATCAATTTATATGCGGCCATTTTTTGTCTTTGTCAATTAAAACTAAAATTTATGACACTGAACCAATTTGAACAAACCAAAATTCACTAGAATTGTCTGTTTTTTTATTTGAAATGAAATGACTACAATGTTAGTTAGTCACTTATATACCAAACGGAACCTCACAGGATAAAAAAAAAACCATCAAACTAAACTAAACTAAAAATTCAAACTTTCTGTAATCTGGTACCATGCTACCTCAGGATGCTGACCACTATTTCACAAGAAATTCGACGTTTTAGTTCTTTAATTGGTATAACGTCACGATTTGAACACTTGACCTTCCTACACCCTACACTATTGAAAAATGACAGTAACCTTTCAGGTGTTAAGACGCTGTCTAAATCGGAACAACATAAACAAATGCTGCTTGAATAGAATTTTTTTTTTAGAATGAATGTATTGGATATAATAAAGCACACGAAAATTTTGTCCCACTTAAATATATGCACGTCTAAAATCTAATTACCCTCAAAAAAATTTGTTCAATCACTGGTACCTCTTACAACTCGGGTTAGAATAAGATAATAAAAAAAGCAACATCTAGGAAAACGAGAAACGTACATACCATAGTTTGATATAATTTTCATGAGGCCATGACTGTAACACACCTGCAATTTGAAGGGCCAAACTCAGTAACTGAATGTAACACACGTTACAGATCCATAAATTGCATTTGTAAGTGCCTTTGGTTGCAGAATGATTCATTGGTAGTGAGAGAAGAAGGAAGAAACTTGTCACCTATAAGCTAAATCTACAGGACGAGTAATCCACCCTCATACTCAAACTCTGATTCTTTTTACTTAGGAAGTGAGAAGAAACAATTTTGCTGTACAATGACACGACTTCATTACTCAGCTTGGCCGCCACCTTCTTCTTCTTCTTCTTCTCTAAAGTGTTGTGCAAAGAATTCATCTAGTTGCCCCCAATTTGGGATGCCTGGCTGATTGGTATTGTCGGATGGTAACGATCGGATGCATTTGAGGATGAGCTCAACATGAAGCTTCAACCTGATTAAAAACAAGAGCGTTTATTACAGAGGCTAAGTTGGTTTCTTTTTTAAGAACAAAAGAAAGAAATAAAGT
Source organism: Brassica oleracea var. oleracea (assembly GCF_000695525.1). Taxonomy (NCBI): domain Eukaryota; kingdom Viridiplantae; phylum Streptophyta; class Magnoliopsida; order Brassicales; family Brassicaceae; genus Brassica; species Brassica oleracea. The sequence goes on along the minus strand of NC_027754.1, from coordinate 41,499,254 downwards.
TACCTTTTCTTTGCCTCTGGAGAGCTTATCTCCAAGTTGGCCAGCGTTTGAGAAGTTTGTGTGTGAATTATCAAAATCACCTGCCTACAATAATCATGAAAACGAATTAAGGAGCAAGGTAAAAAGAAGTGAGTTTAGAACCTGTAAGATTACTTCCTGGCTATATAGCATTTATAAGAAAGAAATTTTTTTTGGGCATGCCTGAATGTATATACTATGACAGTTGCATGAATTCTCACCTGAAGATTGCTTGGACATCCGCTTCATGCAGTGTCTCGGACAAGACACGATGAAGGTAACCAACTTCCTGTATAATTAAATGCAAATTAGACAAAATAACACTACTATTATCTTTATAAGATTAGTGAATGAGAATAAAATCACCCTCGTGAGTGGCCACGCAAACTCTTTAGTTTGTTTGTTGGTGTCTGGCGGTCTGTTCCAGCCTTCAACAACTTTCGGCAAACCATGAAGATGCGCCAATAGCCTTTCTCTCATTATCTGAACTAGTTTTGTGTATATTTCATCTCGATGAACCCTATAATCCTGAGAATTGGCCAGATGCCGAAGTTAATGGAGACCGCCATTTTAAAACTTATATACTAGAAACCTATAGATAACCAACTAGTTTGAACTTTTTTCCAAACTACTTCCTTATCAGGTGTGCAACGACCTCCAAAACTTTACAACATGTAAGAGTAAAGAGACAGAAGGCAGAATGCAGAGAGAGAAACGTACCTGAGCAACTTTGTCAATATCTACTGACAATAGTGGCTTTCTAGCCTCAGGAACTTTTGAAAACATAATTCTTCTGGATTCTACGACCACAAAAAGAAAAAAGAGACTGTTATGCATGAATAATGAGTTAGGGATGATTCAAACAAAAATCATTGGGAAGCTGAAAAGCGGAGAGACTAAGCTGACATCTTAGAAAAACATAATTTGGACATGTAAAAACAGCCAACAACCACCGTAAGAAACCTCATATTTTGGAAGGTGAATAAGGAAATGCTTGGATGACACCAAGTAAAACATTTTACAGAGGAGAATCAAATGATATGAATATATAATCTTAGCGAGCATATTATGACTGCAACAGTTAGAGAAAAAGAAGAAGATAAAATATCACATACCAGGAATAATAGTGTAAGTGAAGTCGATTACTTGACTTGCAAGCGCCAAGTGTTTTGCCTTAATGGACTTCAAACCAGACACCTACAGCACGTACGTATGGCCAAAAGGTCAAAAGTAATGAAGATTACATCTGTTTTGTGTAAATAGAAACTAAAATTCTTTTATGTTAAGAAGGTTCAATTGCAGAAGACAAGTGAGGTGATACATCTGATTAAAATATAGATCACAGTAAGAAAACTTAATAAAGCTACTCAGCAATGAAGCTACTATTCTCCTCCATTTAAAGCATATTTTTACCTGCATAGCACCAGCACCCAAAACAAGTTGGCATGTCCTAGTGTTGAAAAATCTCAACACTTCAACAACACGAAGAACAATTTCCGAGGACAAAGCTGGCAAAGAATTGTTCATATCAATGTATTCTGACAACATCTTGAGCAATATTAACCCGCTGCAGACACAAAAGGAAATGCATCAGCTTAACTAACATTTCAAGCCTGGACAGGAACTAAATATTAAGCAATCTAAACCTATCAAACGCTAGAAATAGTTAATAATGCATAACAAGAAGATTAACCGACTAGACAAAGGTTAAAATGCATAACATGAACACTAACCAGTTTACCATGTGGTAACCAACTCCTTGATAGAAAAGGTTAGATTTTCCGTGCGCCTTCTGATTACTTTGATTATTCGTAACAGAAGATACACTAGCCTTGACTGTAGATTTCACTTGCGCGTTACTAACTGCAGCACCTTCACTAGATTCCGATTTTTCATTTCGTGATTCAGTACTTTGATCTTCAGTACCTGAAGTGAGAGACCCATTGAGAGGAAGCGGGTTTCTGTGTGTTTTAATATCAGCATCATCACCTTTCCCAGAAATCAACTCCTGGGATGCAAAAAGTGAACTGATTATGGATTGGAATTCTTCGGGAACATCTATCTCATCCCATGTTTCTTGATCAAGGACGGCTTTTAGTTTTGTCATCTACAGTAAAGCAAAATACAAATTAGAGTAACGACCAGAACTCTTGATATTGAAAGAAGTTGGATGGTAAAATAATTACGGAATATGCATCTATGGGATGAAGTCAACATAGCTCAACACTACTCGGTTATAAAATGTACTTTTCACAAATTTTGTCAGCCATGAAACTAAAAAAAATTACATGTCCTTTCTGTGAAATCTATAACCATTTATATACAGAGACTAACCCGAGCTTCATGCTGGGAATCTACAAAGGCTTTGGCTTGTGATTGCAGCGTCCCACGTATACTAGATCCCAACCGTCCGCCAATCTGTGAATTTCCAAACAAATGTCACGCAAGAATAACCAATGCAATTTCTCATCTCTTTTATGAGGAGAAGTTTTGAACAAATACCTTCTCCGTAACTGTTATAAATTCTTGGGTGAGATCATAAATGCTCATGAACTCCTGCAATTTCAATTTTGGATGAAGAAGAGCACGGACTCCTAGTAGCTTTGCCCATCTAGCATGAGTAACCTCACAGGCCGCAAAGACAGCTTCTGTGTTTTCTCTCAAGACATCGGCCCTATATGTAGAAGAAAAAACCTAAATATTGTTCCAAGCATAACAAAGCTTGTGTTACAGGCAACTGCGACAATTTGGAACATATAAACATAAATAAAATAGAAAACCTGAAGTTTCTTGACATGTTCATCAAGTTTGTTGCGTCGCTTGATTTTCTCTGCAATGAAGGGGTCTTTGAGGTAAGACTACCCAATGGAGAAGACACTAATTGTCCGCTTTGGAAACCTGATTCCTGGGCTGATTCGGCCGCTACAGCACCAACAGCAATTGCAGCTGCAACGGAATCAGCTGCATAATGTCCATCGATATTGCAGAGGATCCATTCAATCGCTTTTTTCACTTCCGAAGCCCGGACAAGATGTGCCTGCATTCACTAAATGAAATGAAATCATATTACATCTTATGGTAATAGAGAAACAGGACAGGTAAATATAGAAGGTGAACTAATATTGTGAAGTATGAACTACTAAATCTTCACGAAACCGCAATACCAAAGAAAATTTATATGAAGCGAAAGGTCCCAAACCTCAATATAGTAGATGTATCAAAACCAAACTAAAACTGCTGCCAAAGGTTTAACGTAAGTGGACATATATGTCGTACTTCCTATAATGTTGTTATCGTAATTAAAAGTCCTATAACTGATGCATATATTACCTGAACAATCCTAAATATAGCAGTTAAGAGATTAACAAACGCCTCCGATGACAGGGTCCTCAACTTGCTTGCGAGAGATAAGCCACCACCTGTAGTAGCACTAGAAATAAGCATGGATTCTAGAGAGACAAATTACCACTGAAGTAGAATACATTATCATAAGAGAGGATAATTGTAGTCCTAAAAATAACTTTTCGGCCAACATTCATTAAGTAGACTAATTTCTTCCACTGATGTTTCAGCCAGGTCTCAAATCAAATTAGAGAACAAAAAGAAAACAAGCATGTGAATAATTGGTATTTCACATTTTCACGTGCTAAACTTATCTTCAACTATGATTTCATGCAAAAACTAATTCACATGACAATCTAACTACATAGCAATAACAGATATAATTTTACCATCAACATCTACTGAGCGCTCCCCATGTGAAAAGTCAGACTCCAGCGATCTTGCAACAAGAATTGGAAGCAGCTCAGCAACTGCGTTCTTGATTGCATTTTTCATTTCAGATGTTAGTGCCTCACGATACATCCTCAAAATTGAGGGGAACTTTGCCTACGAAATACAGTCCAAAGGAAAACAAATAAGAAACTACAAATTAATGAGCACTACAAATTAACAATAGTGACCAGAGACAGCTCTCACTAAGAAATTAAAACAGCAAAGCATTGTCAACCTTAATGGTAACATGAGTTGAAAAATAATTAGGACCGACCACTTACCGTTCTTAGCAATCCAATTACTAGAGGAAGAAGCCGATCACATAAAGTAGACGTATCTTCTTCTTCTAGCTTAACCTGCAAGGTGGAAGATAAGAGTCCTGCTGAATATTTTTACCGTTCTTTTTCTGATTAATCTAAAGCTTCTGACAATTTCAGATCTTCTATTCATTTTTTACACCCACAATTAAGCTCGGAATAGTACAAAAAGAAGCGCCCAAAATCATTAAAAACATGCATTTGTATCGGATGAGACTTACTTCATCACCGGTCTCCCCATTAGATGAAATGGATCCCCGTTTTTTTGCTGACGATAAAATCAGTACATCTATTTCCCCAGTATTGTGTATTGAGATACGCATAAATTCTGCTGTGAGAATACTACAACGAAAAAATCAACAATCCATCACACACTAGACCAAAAAAAAAGAGAGTAATGGAGAAACAGGACTAGTAAACATAGAAGGTGAACTACTATGTTTACACGAAACATCAATACGAAAGAACTGAAACTCCCTATGCTAAACATTTAATTGACACAAATTTCTAGTTTCCAAAAGGTTTAACAGCAAAACTAAAACACAATCACTAGATCAAATTTTCACCTCTTTCCTAAAAAATGAACCCAGAATTAGTTGGTTGCTTTGGTAAGGTACTTGGCACATTTAACAAGAAATGCGACTGGGTTGCAACGTGTTTCCCATTCCATCCACGAACATAACAAACATTTTATCGGCGTTAAAACAAAAGCTCGAAAAGCTTCTCCCAAAAGAGCATTACAAGCAGACTGAATATAACACATTTTCGTCATTATCATAACCCGAAAAGAGACGCACCTGTTTATAGAATCAATGGAAATAGTAACATGATCACGAAGATGACGGAAGCAATGTAGACCAGTCAGCTCATCTCCAGCCTAAAAAAGGAAACAACTTTAGCTTCTTAAGAAAAAGCACCCTAAAACATCAATCACAAAGAAACTCACCAACAAGTTCTGGAGATCGTCAGTTATATCCAAAGCCCCAGCACAATCTGCAGACGCAACAAACTGGAACAATAAAGAATCAAACTTCCACCCCACAAAAAGCATCTTAACTCGAACACTACTCTAACCAAAACCAATCATAAAAAAAAAAATTACCAATTTGAGTGCAGTGAGAGCTTGGTTAACATACAAAATAACCCTCAATTTACGCTGCAGCTCCAACATATTAACCCTAGTCGAGCTCAGCTCCTGAATCCGCCTCGCCGAATCCACCAAACTCCTATCGATCACCCGAATCGTCTCTTTCAAGTCACGGATCCTCCTACAGCCCTCGACGATCTTCACATTCAAATCCTCCAGCTGTCCCTGCGCCTCGAAGAACGAATCAGACCTCACCGAGATCTCCTTCACGAGATGCATCTCAACGACGTCGAGATACTGCGATAACTTCTCCTGAAGCGCTAGATTCTCGTTCAAGCTCGAGAAGGGGCACGCGGAGCGGAATGTAGCCCCGTCCTCTAACGCGAAATCCTCCTTGAAGTAGAGCGAAGGGACCTCGCGGAGGCAGGAAGCTAAACCGGACACGTGGCGCTCCTGATCGAGCTCGGAGCTCTCTTCTTCTTTTGTGTGGTTTATGATATCTTCGAATCTGTTGTGGGAGTCGGAGATCGAGGAGATGTAGGTGTTGAAGTCGGATCTGGTTAGGTCCGAGCCGGGGAGCTTTGCGGAGGCGACGGGGGAGAACTCGGAGGGGGATACGGAGGTTGAGGAGGATGACCACCAGCCGACCCAGGAGGCGTCGGTGCCGTAGACGCCGGATTTGCCTACGTGCGGGTTGTTGAGGATCGAGGAGAGGCTTTGGCTGCTTGCGTCCGAGATCGATTTGGTTAAGGATGAATGTGATGAAGAGGAAGAGTGGCCGAGATCTAAGCTGGATCGGTTGCTGTTTCCGATGGACCTTCCGGTTAAGGAAGGGTGCGAATCCATGAGGTTTCACGAGATCAAAATCATGAAACGAAACTGAATTTGAATTTTGGAAATGGATTAGAGATTTTGGAAGAGAGTGGATCGAATTGGATTTGGTGTTCACTTGTGAAGAAAATGGTGAGAGTTTGGATCTGGAGAGAAGGCAAGAACGAAAGAAAGGGAGAGTTGCGGAGGACTGAGGAAGAAGCCCTCTGGGTCGGGACTTCGTTGTGCTGCGAAGATTCAATGCACGGTAGAATAGATTAGCTATCTACATAAATATTTGCATTTTTGTTTTTTCATTCCAATGAATCTTTTTTATTATGCTATTTGTTGTTCTTTACTATCATATGTATTTTCTATGTTTTTGTTTCAACTTTCAACAGTTTAATTTCATAGTTTTTGATCCAAAATATATATATATATATATATATAGTTTTCATAGTGTATTTGGTAACTGTTATTGTTTTGTTAATCTCTGTAGAATAATACAAAGGAATGGTGCTTACAAACTGGTTCTTCATCAATAATCATCAAATCCTTGCACGTTTTGATGTGACAAAAGCTTTGCACTTAATCCTTGTTCTGCTTCACATGTTCACTTGATAAAGCTCCAGGAGAAGAAGAAAGTTCTGGGGGATTCAAATGTGGCGTCTCAGAAGCCATGGAAGTTGTGTTCTTGTGTATTCGTTGTTTCTTACGTGCTGCTATTCTTACTTTCGAAGTTGGTGCTTCCACAAGCTTACTTGATGCATCTCCAATTGAAGAAACAAATCCTCGCAGATTCAAGAGCGGTGTCTCAGAAACCATGGGAGATGTGTTATGGTGTATTCTCCGTTTCTTAGTTGCTGCTTCCACAAGCTCACTTGATGAATCTCCAATTGAAGATGAAAATCCTCGCGGATTCAAGTTTGGTGTCAAGGAAGCCACGAAAGATGTGTCCCTGTGAGTCGGTATCGACGATGGGTGATCAAACATACAAGTAGCACCCGAGCTGCAGTTTCCAGTGTAATAATACGAGGCACACACAGGATTTCCCTGTCGAAAGAGTAGATAAAAATATGAGCAAGCGACACACAAGACAATTCTAATGAAATGAAAACTTTTTTTTTTTTTTTTAAAGAGCAGACGTCAGGTTGAAGTCGACAGAGGATTTTAAGTGAGGATAGTTGTACTTGCACGATATGAGGTTTAAAGGAAGGAAATTTGACGTCTGCTACTGCTAGTTTAAGAAGTGGCTTACTGGTCGTAATGGGTGGCTAAAGGAGCTTAAACCTGGGATATGAGTTTCTCTGTGTCTCGGATGGTGAAATTTACAGTCACTACCGAATTTGCAGCCTCCTGTCTTCATGTAATATGCGCATTCAGGTTCGCCGGGTCTTTCTGGTAAACCAAAGAATCCCCAGGTAGAGACCGAGGCACGCATAACCTGCAAAATGAAGCTATAGCTGGTTTACAAGAGGAGAGAAACTCAAAATCTTTTTTAAACCGTCACGAAATCTCATTCAAGGTGATAGTCAGAATCCCATTAACATGTATTTGCTAATGATTGTGTCAGATGTTTACCTCAGAAAGGTTTGTGGCTATAGAGAAAATCTTTTCTCGCTTCCTTTTTCTTAAGCTCAGAATAACAGCTTCAATACATCTCTTCAACCGATATCTTCTATATGGTGGTGCCACATCCACAAAGCTAGCAAGATCCCTTGATTCCTTGGAAGATGCAGGACGTTTTGCGCTAAGACTGACCACAGCTTTCAGGTTACTTATCTCTGGTGGCAGATGCTGAAGTCTATTACAATTCTCCAGATCTAGTGTAACAAGTCTAGTGAGACCACCTATTGAAGATGGTATTTCTGTAATGGCAGTCCCAGCGAGATATAGCTCACTAAGGTTTGGTGAGAAATCCTGAAGATCCTCGAGCTCTGAGCAGCCAGATAGATTAAGAACTTTAAGAGCTTCTAAATGAACCGTGGCAGGCATACTTCGCAAACGTGAACAGTCTTTCAGACTCAAGAAAGTAAGCTTTTGATGATGAAGAATAGATGAGTTAACCTTAACCAGACTCGTACATCCTTCAAGATCAATAAGCTCAAGGTTTTTGGCCTTTGAAAGCCTTGGGAATTTAGTCAACTGTCGGGAGTGACTCAGAATGATCCTCTTCAACCTCTCAAGATTCTGTTTACAACAACAATAACTAAATGGGTAATCAAGTAAAAGCTAATTACTTAATGTATGCAGCAGATAATCCTATAATGTCAAAACATACCTTTGTTCCCTTCCATAGTCTTGTCATGTTGCTATAGGGCATGTTCAGTTCTACGATATTTTTAGGATTGAAGTTCCGAGGTAAGGATCCTAGAGGATATCGTTCCCAGTGGAGTAGACGTAGCTCATCAGGCAAAGAGTAAAGGCCTTGAGGTAGACTTACCTTGCAATGGTTTTCAGAAGTTGGACAGTAGAGCTTGAGCAATCTAAGTCTGTACATCTTCTCAAAAGCAGTAGTACTCAGCTCAAATGTTAAGCCAGATGCATCGAGAAATATGCCTTCAATTGCTTCTGTTCCCTGAAGAAAATTGATAAAGGGGCTCAGAAACATAAGCTTCTCTAAGTGTAAAAAGGAACCTAAGCAGTATTCTAATTTTCAGTGGAAGTAATAGATATACACTTTCTAAGACTTACGGAGTTGTTGGTCAGCACATCAACAATGTCAGTAGGATCCAACAATCTGCTACGCTTCCCTGTCTCATTATTTTCTTGACAAACAACAAATCGACCCGTGTCTTGAAAAATGTTGGGCATTTCTATTCTGTTACCTACAAGGCTGATGAGAGACTCATCGATGAGACCATAGATTCCTAAATCTGTAAAAAAACCGCAAGCATCAAGGATGCTCACTACATAATCTTTATTCTCCCCTCGGAAAAAACATGCAAGGTCCAAAAATATGTGCTTCTCGTTGCCATCTAGTACATCAAAACTTCTCTTAAATGCATCCTGAATCTCAACTAGAGGATGTTGACGCAATGTTTTCAGATGTTGCTTCTCACCGACAATGCAGTTATTTTGTAAGGACGAACCTAAGGCACGCAGAGCCAGTGGTATCCCACTAGCGTAGTTCACCAGCTCAGAGACCAACGACGTTCTTTCCTTCCAATTTTGTACAGCGGCAAACTGTGAGCATACGTGAAGAGATTCATGCTCGGATAGTTTCTGGATTTCGTAAATCTCTTTAGCGGTACACTGTATAAGAACTTGCCTATTTCTAGATGTTAAGATGAGTGTATGTCCGCCAGAAAACCAGCCAAACCCTCCAACCAAAAATTCTGCATCTCTAGCACTACTCACGCCATCAAGAACAACGAGAACCTTTTTACTAAGGAACCTATCCCTTAGGAAACTTAGTTTTGTATCACATGCGTCTACAGTAACCTTTTCTTCCCCATAGATTTTTGAGAAGAATTCATCACGCAGATGACTCAGTCCTCTCATTTGACACGCTATATGGAAGTCTGGCAGAAAGTAGCAGACGTCATATCTATCAGCTTGTGTTCTGAAAATTTCTCTAGCGATGGTTGTTTTCCCTATGCCAGCCATACCCCAAAGTCCAACAATATGTGGGGCTGAGGATTGAGAACAATATAGTAAAGACAATACACTATTCATTTGAAGCCTTCCTCTTAGTTTCATGTTATTTTCAGAACTGAGCAGCAAACAGACATTGCTAACAATATTTTTGGCAAGTATAACCTCTCCCCTGCGCAGAAAAATTATCAGAATCAAATACAATTACCACACACCATACACTAGTGAGAAAAGAAAGAAATTATTTACCCTTTCATATACTGATGTTTATCGATGAAGGTGAAGGTGGGAACTTGGGATGCCTGAATTGAATTCTCAAGCTGTGAGAATGCTCTTCCAAACGAGCCACTTTGGCCTCTAATGTCTGTAACCTTCACTTTAAAAAACACTGGAAGAAGCACAAGGCTGTTTGCTTTCGAATGGTCCATTATTGCCACAAAATTATCCTGGCACTGTCTAGAAGAAGCATAGTTGTTGGAGAAAATAATAATACCAACCCGTGATCTGTGTGGCAGCTCCAGACACCCAGTCAATGTGCCCCTTGTTAGATCATATATCAAAGGGGTGAAGCCACGGAGACACAACTCTGTGGAGATGTAGCTGATGAAGTATCTCTCCCCGGACTCCTGGTTTGCAGCACAGGAAAACACTAAAACGGGGTCAAACTCTGTAACGCTATGCACATGACTTCTTAGCGGGAGAGGAGAGTTAACTTCCTTGAGTTTATCAGAGGATGTGCCGTCGAGAGCAGCTTCGCGCCTACTAAAGCCAATGAAGAGCCTGCTGCTGTCTGTGAAAATTCGCTGCAAGAAAACAATGTCTCCGACACCAAGCTGCTTCTCCTTAACGTAGTTACTCCAACCGTTGGTTAATTGGTAGAATTGGATGTTGACGTCTAAGAATCCGAACTCCCATGGCTTGCCTTCCTCATCCTGTACTCGAAGGATCATTTCAGCGCCTCTAGCGAAGACGGTGGCTAAGCCAAAGTACTCAACGACCTCCTCGTTGGCGCCAAAGAGAAATATGTTAAGCCAACTGAGATCGGCGGTTGTCAAATATTTCTCGAAGAGAATCTCCATCTCACTGAAGGTAGAGAGAGAGAGAGTTTCGATCAAGAAGGACTTGTTAGAACACTGAATCGTATCTCTTTCGATCAAGAGAAGGAGAGACGCAAGAAAGAGATCAGATCCACTGTTCATAGTCCAATCATTTCCACCCACCAACCTCGTGTTAAACCCCACTTGATTTATTGAATGGTTTTTGATAATAATATATAATTCAAAATAAGATCTCAAATCCTCATTTCCTAACCTCGAATTCATCTTCCATGGCTGCTACATCTTCCTGCAAATCCGATCCTTCCCGCCGTCAGTACGACGTGTTTCTCAGCTTCCGAGGCACAGACACGCGCCACTCCTTCACCTGCTATCTCCTCGATTTTCTTCGCCGGAAAGGGATCGACGCTTTCATCGATGAGGAACTCCGGCGAGGCAACGATCTCTCGGCGCTTCTCGAACGAATCGAGCAATCGAAGATCTCCATCGTCGTTTTCTCCGAGAATTACGCGGATTCCGCGTGGTGCTTAGAGGAACTCGCGAAGATCATGGAGTGCAAGAGGACTTTCGATCAGGTGGTTTTGCCGGTCTTCTACAAAGTTCCGGCGTCGGACGTGAGGTACCAGACTGGGAAATTCGGAGCTCCGTTCGAACGATCTGAAGAGGTCTTCCAGGGATCTGAACACAGAGTTCCGGCGTGGAAAGAAGCTCTAAGAGCTTCATCTGATATCGCCGGCTATGTGCTTCCGGAGAGAAGGTACCTTAGCCATATGAAATTGGATCTGAATTATCCGGTTTCGAATTTTAATTGAACTCCGGTTTAGAATTTGTTTGAGTCTCGGTTTACCTTTTTAAGGGACTCGAGTGTTTCAATGAGCTCCGGTATATCATTTTGTTAAGTCTCGGTTTACTCTCTCGATACGGTTTAATAACTGGTGAAGGAGCGTAGGTTCACTGTTTCGAAACATACCACTGTCCACTGATATATTAGACGTCTCGTTCGGAGAGCAGGTACGTAAGCTAAACATACGAAATTGAATCTGAAATTTTCGGTTTAGAATTGTAATTGAAGTCCGGTTTATATTTGGTTGAGCCCTCGGTTTACCTTTTTTAAAGGAGGTTGAGTTGGGTGTTTTCATTGAGCTCCGGTGTATCATCTGTTTAAGTCTCGGTTTACTCGCTGGCTCGAGTTTAACTGAAATACGGTTTACTAACTGGAACCTTATTCATGCCAAGTTAGGTGCTTTGTGTTGTATCACTCTTGTAGTTTCTAATGCAAGTCAATAAAATTTCATCAAGATTAAACTTTTATCCTTTTTCGTTTCATTGTCAACCTTATCTTTGTTAACATGATGATGCATTTTGGCAGCCCGGAGTGTGACTTTGTCGACAAAATTGCCAAGGAAACGTTCAAGGTGCTAAACAAGTTGTCTCCATCAGAATTTCGTGGTCTTCCAGGCATTGAATCACGTATGATGGAGCTAGAAAAGTTAATTGACTTTGAAGAGACAAGCTGTGTGCGAATCGTCGGAGTTCTTGGGATGGCTGGGATTGGCAAGACAACTGTTGCAGACTGTGTGTATAAGCAGAACTACAATCGCTTTGATGGTTACTGCTTTCTTGCAAACGTTCAGAACGAGTCAAAGCTACATGGATTAGACCATTTGCAGCGGAAACTCCTCCGTAAGTTATTAGATGAAGAGAATCTTGATGTTGGAGCTCCTGAAGGTGCCCACAAAGCCTTTAAGGATCGTCTTCGGAACAAGAAACTGTTTATTGTGCTCGACGATGTAGCCAACGAAAATCAACTGAGAAATCTTATTGGTGGAGCAGGACAAGAGCTGTACCGAGAAGGAACACGGATTGTTATAACAACAAGTAACAAGAAACTCCTAGAGAAGGTTGTGAATGAAACATACGTGGTTCCGAGGTTGAGCGGAAGAGAGAGTCTGGAGCTTTTCTGCTTGAGTGCCTTTTCTAGCAATCTCTGCGCCACTCCGGAGCTCATGGATCTATCAAACAAGTTTGTGGATTATTCTAAAGGGCATCCACTAGCTCTGAAGCTGTTGGGTTCTGATCTATGCCAAAGAGATAAGTCTTACTGGAAGTTGAAATGGGAGAGGTTGCAGAGAAGACCAGATGGGAAGATCCATGACGTGCTGAAAGTGAGCTATGAGGAGCTATGCGAGGAAGAACAGAGCATTTTTCTTGATGTTGCTTGCTTCTTTAGATCAGAAAAGTTGGATTTTGTTTCGAGGGTTCTGAGCACTTACCATACCGATGCTTCTACTCTGATTAGTGACCTTATTGACAAGTGCTTGATAACAGTCTCGGATAACCGGCTTGAGATGCATGACCTACTGCTTACTATGGGGAGGGAAGTTGGTTATGAATCATCCATCAAAGAAGCAGGTAACCGCAGTCGGTTATGGAACCAAGAAGACATTTGTCGCGTTTTAAAGTACAAAACGGTGAGCCAGAATGTTTCATTTGTCTTATGAATGTGATTCTTCTGTTAGGCTTTTTTATTGACATTATATTTTTCCAGGGTACTGCAGAGACCAGAGGCATCTTCTTAGATATGTCTAATGTAGATAGCATGAAGCTAAGTGCTGATATTTTCTCGAGGATGTGGAATCTTAAGTTCCTCAAGTTCTACAATTCTCATTGTTCCAAGTGGTGTGAGAATGATTGTAGATTACGTTTTCCCAAGGGGCTTGATTGCTTTCCAGATGAGCTGGTTTATCTCCACTGGCAAGGGTACCCTCTGGAGTATCTACCATCCAACTTCAACCCGAAGAAACTCGTTTATCTTAATCTGCGTTATAGCAACATTATGCAACTGTGTGAAGATGAGAAGGTACAAATAGTTAGTACTTATTATATATGTGGTTGTTAAATTATTGATCTGCTTATTGCAGAACACAGGAGAGTTAAGGTGGGTCGATCTCAGTTATTCAAAAGAGTTGATGAATCTAACTGGCTTGTTGGAAGCTCGTAAACTCGAGAGACTGAATCTTGAAAACTGTACAAGTTTAACCAAGTGTTCAGCGATCCGGCAGATGGACAGTCTTGTTTCACTGAATCTCAGAGATTGCATAAACCTCAAGAGTCTTCCAAAGAGAATCAATTTGAAGTCTCTGAAGGTTGTTATCCTCAGTGGATGTTCAAAACTCAAGAAATTTCCAACTATCTCAGAAAACATAGAATCTCTGTATTTGGATGGCACAGCGGTAAAAAGAGTTCCTGAATCCATAGAAAGTCTCCAGAAACTTACTGTGTTGAATCTGAAGAAGTGTTCCAGGTTGATGCATCTTCCTACCACTCTTTGCAAGCTGAAGTCTCTTAAAGAGCTGCTTCTCTCTGGATGTTCAAAGCTAGAGAGTTTCCCGGACATCAACGAAGACATGGAAAGCTTAGAGATTCTGCTCATGGATGATACAGCCATCAAACAAACTCCCAGAAAAATGGATATGAGCAATCTCAAGCTGTTCTCATTTGGTGGATCTAAAGTCCATGATCTCACGTGTTTGGAGCTGCTGCCTTTCTCTGGCTGCTCGCGGTTGTCAGACATGTATCTCACAGACTGTAATCTGTACAAGTTGCCAGACAGCTTTAGCTGCTTATCCTTGCTGCAGACTTTATGCTTGAGCAGAAACAATATCAAGAATCTACCTGGAAGCATCAAGAAACTTCATCATCTCAAATCTCTTTACTTGAAGCATTGTCAAAACCTCGTTTCTCTTCCAGTGCTTCCATCAAATCTGCAGTATCTGGATGCTCATGGCTGTATCTCGCTCGAAACAGTAGCTAAACCCATGACGCTTCTTGTGGTAGCTGAAAGGAACCAGTCTACTTTCGTCTTCACTGATTGTTTCAAGCTAAACAGAGATGCGCAAGAAAGTATTGTGGCTCATACTCAACTCAAGAGTCAAATACTGGGGAATGGATCCATTCAACTTAATCATAAGGTTCAACTCTCTTTACTCTGTAGTTAGTCTAGTACGTTTTATTCACATCTCATGCTTTGTTTTTTTAATCATTTCAGGGACTAGTTTCAGAACCTTTAGCTAGTGTAAGTTTTCCAGGAAACGATTTGCCATTATGGTTCCGCCATCAGAGAATGGGATCTTCAATGGAAACTCACCTGCCTCCACACTGGTGCGACGATAAGTTCATCGGACTTTCTCTCTGCGTAGTTGTCTCATTCAAGGACTATGTAGATAAAACCAACCGATTCTCAGTGATATGCAAGTGCAAGTTCAGAAACGAGGACGGTGATTGCGTCAGCTTTACTTGTAATCTTGGAGGATGGAAAGAGCAATGTGGATCATCATCTAGCCGCGAAGAAGAACCAAGAAAACTTACCTCTGATCACGTCTTCATCAGCTACAACAACTGCTTCCATGCCAAGAAAAGCCATGATCTCAACCGATGTTGCAACACCACAGCCTCGTTCAAATTCTTTGTTACTGATGGTGTAGCTAAAAGAAAGCTAGATTGCTGTGAGGTTGTGAAATGTGGGATGAGCTTGTTATATGCACCTGATGAGAATGATTGTAGATTGCAGGGATTACAGGAGAGTAGCCTCGAGAAAGCTATATCTGGAAAAGTAACTGAAACCGCTGTGGATGAAGCTGTTGTGTCTAAGAGAGGCCGTTTCTGTATACCAGAAGAGCTACTAAATGGGAAAAGAATAAAGAAAGAAATCTCTTTTACTGATTGTGACTGTTCTGTTCTTAGTTACATAGAGCCAGCAAAGCCTAACCTCTGTTAATAAGTAGAGATCAATCATCACAATTGTTTTCATTGTCATTTTTAACTTTTATTGTGGAGAGAAAACTTATTATGCATAATCTATTATATTGTGAATTTAAAATTATTGCATGGTAAAGAAGCTCAATATATAAATAGTATACTTGATATCAAAATCTTCTTGCATAATCTATTATATTGTGAATATAAAGTTATTGCATGATAAATAAGAATAGTTAATTAGTATACAATATCACAATCTACTTGCATAATACCTCCTCCGTTTCGTTAAGATAAATTTTTTTGAAAAAAAAATTGTTTCACAGAGATAGATTTTATATATTTTCTATACAAAAATTACAACTTATAAATAAAATTAATTGGATTTATTGAAAAACTATCGATTAAAAAACATTGAAATTTGATCATTTCAAAAAAAATTGCACAATTAATGTGTTTTCTTAATATGTGTAAAAACACCAAAACATCTATCTTTAAAAAACTGAGGAAGTATATTATATTGTGAATATAAAATAATTGCATGATAAATAAGCTCAATATATATAGTATACTTCCTGCCAAAGTCTACTTTGTTTTTGAGTTTTTTCATATTTTATTTTGCTTTCCAAATAATTTATTTTCTAGTCATTTTATAAAAAAAAAGAAACAAATTGATCAATAATTAAAAGTCTTTGCCAGTTAAAGAAACACCACACAACATATGAGGACCCAATAACAATTTATTCAAATCATGAGCCATGTGATACGCGCGTTTTTCGGCATGTGGAATTAAGTAACCACCGTCGACTAAAAACCTCGAGACTAATAAAAACTCAAAATCCATTCTCTCTGCTCTTGATTCACTTCAAAGTTCTTATGTTCTTGTGCTTGAGCTGAGCCAGATTCGTTCCATGTTTTTTATTATTCGTTTTGATTCTTTTATTCAGCTCGAGTTTGCAGTTTAGAGCTAAGTCTGAGTTGTATCTTTTCTTTTAAGACAAGCTAAAATCTGTAAAGACAGAAGAAGAAAAAGTCAAAACAATGCCTTCACAAAACAGACCCAAGAAACCAAGACTTTGCACTTTCCTCTTCTTCACCGTCCCCTTTAGCATCCTATATCTCTTCCTACTCCGCACCTCCTCTTGCTCCTCCTCCTCAACCGCCGTAGCCTCCTCCTCCTATGTCTCAAATCAGCCACCGTGGTCTGGCGACCTCCGAACCGCCCTGTTTCCCTGGAACCGCCTTGCTTTCTCCTTAACCAACCCTCCTCCCAAAACTCTAAAACTCGCGGTCTTCTCCCGTAAATGGCCCGATGGACCCAACCCCGGCGGCATGGAACGACACGCCATCACTCTCTACACTGCTCTAGCCCAACGTGGACACCGCGTCCACGTTTTCACCTCTCCCGTAGACCCTTCCCTTGAAACCAACAAAATCATAAACCCTACAATCCATTCCCACGGAGGTTCAGAGCCAGGCAAATGGCAAAACAGAAAAGCATGGGAGCTTTACCAAGAAGAGAACCAGAAACAACCTTTTGACGTGGTCCACTCCGAGAGCGTGTCTTTACCGTACTGGAAGGCCCGGGAGGTTCCACACCTAGCGGTAACATGGCACGGCATTGCGCTAGAGAGCTTACACTCAAGCATTTACCAAGATCTTATCCGCAAACCAGGAGAACAAAGATTACAAAGCTTCAACGCAAGCCTGCACAGTGCCGTGCTTCCCAAGATACTCGACGAAATCAGATTCTTTCACAATTATGCTCATCATATAGCAATCAGCGATAGCTGCGGGGAAATGCTAAGAGACGTTTACCAGATTCCGGAGAAAAGGGTCCACGTGATCCTCAACGGAGTCGATGAAAAGGGATTCAGTTCAGACAAGAAGCTACGTTCTCTGTTTAGGTCGAAACTTGGGCTACAAGAAAAGTCATCGGCGATTGTTTTAGGAGTCGCAGGGAGATTGGTGAAAGATAAAGGACATCCGTTACTCTTCGAAGCTTTCTCGAAACTAATCGAAACGCATTCTAATGTTCACCTCGTGGTGGCTGGATCAGGTCCGTGGGAGCAACGTTACAAGAAACTTGGCGATAAAGTTACCGTTTTGGGTTCCCTAGATTCAAATGAGCTCAAGGGCTTCTACAACGGGATCGACATATTCGTGAATCCCACGCTAAGACCACAAGGGCTTGATTTGACGTTGATGGAAGCGATGCTGAGTGGTAAACCAGTGATGGCGTCGAGGTATCCGAGCATAAAGAGGAGTGTTGTGGTGAATGATGAGTTTGGGTTTATGTTTGCACCTAATGTGGAGGCTTTGACGGCGGTTATGGAAGCTGCCGTGGCCGAAGGAGCGGAGAGGTTGGCTGAGAGAGGGAGGAAGTGTAGAGAGTATGCGGCGGAGATGTTCACAGCGAGTAAGATGGCTTTGGCTTATGAGAGGTTGTTTCTTTGTATTAAAGATCAGAGGTTTTGTATATATCCCTAAAGTTGTAAGTACTGAAATGGAAAGTGAATCTTTGTTTATATAAAATGTATAACAGTCCATTATAACTTCTGTTATAATGTAGATCCTACATATAATAATATACACACAAGCCATTGGGGGATTGAGACAAGTTTCTATGAATCAATGTTTGAACTTATCCGAGCTTGTTCAAACCGTTGATAAGCTTTTCTAGTTCTTATAAACAGGACAAGACTCGAACCTAGTCCAAGTACCGACAAGCATCCCCACCACACAAACGTCATGCGATAGCAACCTCGTCCCATACACACAACAGAGTCGGTCATGGATTTGATCCCTGTCGTACCATGTGAATCATAGACCAATGCAGCCAAGAATCCATAGATCAATGATCCTATTGGTATGTTTGTGATCAAGATATTGTGGTTAACTCCAACACTGTTTGGTCCAAAAAGCTCTGATGTGATGGAAACAGCTGCGGCGAATATGAATCCTGAGCTTAGACCCATCAGAGCAGTTCCAACTTGTAGTGCTGACGCGGTTCCTGATGATGCAAGCAAGAAAAGCGCGATTGGTGTTGGTAATAACGCGATTGCTAACCACCCGGTTCTTGCAAAATAAACCTTCCTGCACAACTTAAACCAAGTCAAAACCCGCAGAACCAAACCATAAACTCTATAAATTAATATTTGATAAATTAGTAAATACGGTAAATTAATAAATTTCACTTACGCTCGGATATAGTCTGGTGTCGCAGAGAGTAATCTTCCAAAGAACGAGAAAGAGGAATAAAGTGTGACAAGAGTTGTGGTGTTTGAGCTTTGTCCTAAAGACTGAGCAATCTGACCGAGGTTGTTGCTGTACACAAGTCCAATGGTTCCACCGCAGAAGTACGCGACATAGTAGAACCAGAAGTCTGCTCTGCTTAAGAGCTGCCACAAAGAATGTTCAATTCCCAATAGCTCAAGCTGACCTCTTGAGATAAGCAACTCACCACCAGTATCACCTTCCTCCACAGCCATAGTCTTAACCTGGTTTGGCACGACATCATCGCTCAGCAACTGGTAGCTTGCTCTATTGGCTTCATGTGCAAGCATCCCTTTATGCAACTCAAGCTCATCAGGATCAACAAGAATGAAACCTGAACCTTCTAGACGGAAACTGGTGTGGATGGTGCGAAGATACCAGTTCCGAGCGATGACTAAGCCGGGAATACATAAAGGGAGGATCAAGAGAATGATAGCTCCACCAAAGAGGAGACGAGCAGAGGCTAAAGCAGAGGAGTTTGACTCAAAGAGAAGGAGATAAACGCCGTTTAAAGCGGCGAAAATGTTGAGGATTAGAAACATGAGAGAGTCACGGCGAACTCCATCTGGTGGAAGAGGCTCGAAAGGCGGTTGGCGAAGAATAGGGATGATGGCAGTGAAAGAGATGACAAGAGGGATAAGAGCGTTTAAGAGAAGGTAGAGCTCTGGAGAGGTTGGGTTGATTGCGTTGTAAGCGAGAGTGTATAGAGCAGCGCTTACACCGTTGAAGCTGACGGTGAGGGAAAGAGCAAGTGATCTGTTTGCAGGGAAGTTACTGATGCAGAGGACAAAGCAGACTGTGTTGAACCAACAGATGCTTAGACCAGCAAGTAAGCAACAGAGGAACACCTGTACACAAGGCAACCAAGATTAATCAAAAGTTTCTTAAAATAATTGCAGGTTTTTGAAGCAGCAATCAAACACAAGGCGGCCAAGCCGAAAATGACAAGAAGAAGACTTGTTGGAACCTTGTCGAAGTTTTTAAAAAATAAATGCATACACCAATATATAGAAAGAACAAAACGACAACAAAAAATGTGAGTTGTGAATTGCGACAAAACTATATCCCTTATATATTAAATTAGATTATAATAAATGCGTTTACACTAAACTGGACACATGTCACATGTAGAAGCATTGTAATAGATATGTTCACACTAAAATGAACACATGTCACCTGCAGAGAGCTTCCCAACCAAACTCTACATAAAGGTGTTCACACTATGTATTTTACATTTTTTAATATAAAACTCAGATGCATGGTTCTTCTTTACGTTATTTTTACTGTTTACGAATAGAGCAAGACAAATTATTCATAAATTTTTATTCGATTCGTTATCCATTTTGATTCGAACCGGAAAATCCGGATATCCCTTACTTTACAAAGCAAATCAAATACTAAAATGCAATATCCGTAAAAAAAAAACAAATCACAAATATCAATATTTATAGGAACGGATATCCAGTTTGATCCGTTATATGCATATATATACATATATTTAAAGAATTATAGATAAGTTATATATTATAGTTTATATAAATTTTACAATATTTTTGTTTTTAAATAATTTTATTTTAAGAATTTTATTTTTCATGTATTATTTTGAAAAAAAAATCATTTAATATTAATTAACAGTATCTTTATATATGTATCAACCATCTTTATATACTTTTACATACACATACATGTGCAAATTGACGTAACCACCTTATAACTAAGTATTTACCACAACTGAAAAATCTAATTTTTTTTGAAGTTAAAATATTTGTTTTCTTAATGCTTCTTTCAGTATCGACCAAATTGTAGTAAAACGATTTGTCTTAATAATTTTCTTTTCTTTTTTTTTTAACTATTATCCGTTTAGAAACTATTGGTTCGACATCACGACTATCTAAAATTCATAACATGAAAATAATCAAATAATAGTAATTTTTGATTATCACAGGAAAAAAAACCAACATCAAACATTTTAACCAAACAAATCAAATAAATATTGATTTAAAATGATAGTTATATTTTAGGAGATTAAAAACAAAAAAAAACAACCTAAAACCGAACCGATATCCAGACTAAACAGATTTATGTCTCTTTACTAAAAAATAACGAAACTAATAATAACATTCCGTGCAAGGCGCGGTTTATTACCTAGTGTATAAATATTTGAGTTGACAAAAAAAAATGTATAAATATTTGAATAACTTTAAATATGTACCAATTGGCATTAAAAAAGTCATTTTATGGTACCAGAAAACTAACTACACTTTCCAAACAAACAATACATAGTTTTGATTAGAGAAAACTATGTCTTTGTTAAAAAAAGAACTGGTATTTTATTGTATCGCAGGAATTTAAATAAGAGCGAAATTTTATACCCGTAGAATTTTTAACATTGATATAGAAAGAGAGAATTTATTATTGTAGAGAGAGAAGAGATTGAGGTGTGTTTTACAATGAACGAAAACGTTCGTATATATAGAAAGAAATTTACTGTGCAAATAGTGCAGCGGACCCCACATCTTTTTATATTTTTAAACCTTACGGCTGGCTGTCTTTCATAACACTCCCCCTTGGGGACCGGTGTCACTATCCACTCTCGCTTAACGTCTTTGTTGCCTCGTTAAAAACCTTTCCAGGAAAACCCAATGGGAAAAACCATAGTAAGGTAAAAAGAGTACAACCACGTAAGCTCCCCCTCGAATAAGCAGTCATAGATCCTTCTGATGACGCATTCCAATGTTATGGATGTGTTTTCTGAATACCGAGGTAGGGAGTGATTTTGTGAAGAGGTCGGCTGCATTGTCGCATGATCGAACATATCTTACTTCAATCTCTTCATTCTTCTCGGGCTCTAGAGTATATGAGAAGAACTTTGGAGGTATATGTTTGGTTCTATCGCTTTTGATATATCATTCCTTCGTTTGAGCAACACATGCCGCGTTATCTTCATACAGAATAGTTGGCTCCGTATTTTCGTCAATCCCACTGCTTGAACAGATGTGTCGGCCTATTGATCTTAGCCATACACATTCTCTACTTGCTTCATGGAGTGCAATGATCTCAGCGTGATTTGAAGAAGTAGCAACAAGTGTCTGCTTCTGAGAACGCCAAGATATGGCGGTGCCTCCAATTGTAAAAACATATCATGTCTGGGATCGAGCTTTGTATTTTTTTTCGGACAAACACCCATTTGTACCCAACAGCTTTTATATCTTTGGGTGTGAGCACAATAGGCCCGAATACGTTTCGTTTGTTAAGCGAATCTAGTTCGACTTGAATTGCTATATGTGATTTAGTTACCATTTTGGTATCAGCAAATGCATCAGGTAGCTGATTTGTTATATTTTGTAAATGCATGATACGTCGAACTTCTAGTTCTGACTGTTTCGTAGGAGGATCAAGGTGTAATAACGATGGTACACTCCATTTGATCTCTTTTCCTACTTGTTTATTGTCTCCCCCTAGAGTTGGGAATTCTTTCTCATTAAAATGACAATCGGCAAATCGTGCCGTAAACACATCACCAGTTTGTGGTTCTAGGTATCTTATTATTGATGGAGAATCATAGCCAATATATATTCCCAACCGTCTTTGCGGTCCCATCTTTGTACGTTGTGGTGGTGCTATTGGAATATAAACCGCACAACCAAAGATTTTTAGATGAGAGATATTTGGTTCTTTTCCAAATGCTAACTGTAATGGGGAATATCTATGGTATGCACTTGGTCTTATCCGAATTAGTGCTTCTGCATGCAAAATAGCATGTCCCCATACAGAGGTTGGGAGTTTTGATCTCATGATCAATGGCCTTGCAATTAGTTGCAGCCGTTTAATTAATGATTCTGCCAAACCATTTTGTGTATGAACATGAGCAACAGAATGCTCTACTTCAATCCCTGATACCATACAATAATCATTAAAAGCTTGGGATGTGAATTCACCAGCGTTATCTAATCTAACTCTTTTAATTGGATAATCTGAGAACTGTGCTCTTAATTTGATTATCTGAGTTAGAAATCTCGCAAATGCCATATTTCGAGATGATAACAAACAAACATGTGACCATCTACTCGATGCATCGATTAATACCATAAAGTAGTAGAATGGTCCACACGGTGGATGTATTGGTCCACAAATATCACCTTGGATTCTTTCCAAAAACTTTGGTGATTCTTTGTCAACTTTGGTTGGTGATGGTCTTATGATTAATTTCCCAAGAGCACACGCATCACATGTCATTTTATTACTTTGGTATATATCTTGGGTTTTTATTGAATGACCATGTGAGCTTTCAATGATTTTTCGCATCATTGTAGTGCCTGGATGACCAAGGCGATCATACCGTAATGTAACATCTTCTGGATTTCTTTTGATCACAAGATGTGATTCTATAGCATCAATATAAGTTCGATGCAATCCAGACGGAAGTTCTTGAAATTTTTCCAGTACAAGGCATTTGCCTGATTTTTCAGAAGTTATATACAAATACTTCTTACCATTCTCAGTTGCAGACTGAGTGTTACACCCTTGACGGTATATATCTTTGAAACTCAACAAATTCCTCTTAGAATTTGGAGAATATAAGGCATTATCTATGGAAAACTTTGTTCCATTAGGCAACATAAAGTTCGCCTTGCCAATTCCTTCGATCAGGTCTG
>NC_027754.1:41473222-41474769 GCF_000695525.1 Brassica oleracea var. oleracea | reverse complement strand
AATCATCTTTCTTGAAATGAAAAATCGGAGGAGAGCGATTTAAAAATTTTGAGAGAAGATGAAATGTTTTGGATGATGAAATTGAGTGAAAATGAGTTGTATTTATAGATGAAAATCACTGTTCATGACCGTTGGAGAAAGGGGAAATTTTTGAAAAAAATTCTTTGTGACCGTTGGGGTTAAATCGAGTGCACCAAAAATTAGTCTGAAAATATCGTATTAAACGGTCAATCAACTCTATAAAATTTCATAAAAGTAAAAAAATTATGACAATGAAATATTCATGTCATGACAACAAATCATGCGACGGCTCAGCCGATCAATGCAGAGTAATAAATAAATTATACGGCGGCTCTGCCGACCAATTAATAATAAACATAATATAAGGCGGCTCGGCCGACCAATATATAATAAACAGGATATAAGGCGGCTCGGCCAACCAATAAATTAATTAAATTACTAATAAATAATATAGGCGGTATTCCGGCCATTATAACATGATATAAATAATAGTAGAGGCGGTATACCGACCATTATAGCAGGGTATAAATGATACAAATAAATTTTACCAAAATTGAGAACGATCGTGCTGATAACGTGTTATAAAAAGAACTGGTATTTTATTGTACCGCAGGAATTTAAATAAGGGCGAAATTTTATACCCGTAGAATTTTTAACACTGATATAGAAAGAGAGAATTTCTTATTATATAGAGAGAAGAGATTGAGGTGTGTTTTACAATGAACGAAAACGTTCCTATATATAGAAAGAAATTTACTGTGCAAATACTGCAGCGGGCCCCACATCTTTTTATATTTTCAAACATTACGGCTAGCTGTCTTTTATAACAGTCTTTTGTATCTTTCAGCAATTTGATAAATTTTATTATTGTTATGAAAGACAGCAAGCCGTAATGTTTGAAAATATAAAAAGATGTAGGACCCGCTGCACTATTTGCACAGTAAATTTCTTTCTATATATACGAACGTTCTCGTTAATTGTAAAAAACACCTCAATCTCTTCTCTCTCTATAATAAAAAATTCTCTCTTTCTATATCAGTGTTAAAAATTCTACGAGTATAAAATTTTGCCCTTATTTAAATTCCTGCGATACAATAAAATACCAGTTCTTTTTATAACACGTTATCAGCACGATCGTTCTCAATTTTGGTAAAATTTATTTGTATCATTTATACCCTGCTATAATGGTCGGTATACCGCCTCTACTATTATTTATATCATGTTATAATGGCCGGAATACCGCCTATATTATTTATTAGTAATTTAATTAATTTATTGGTTGGCCGAGCCGCCTTATATCCTGTTTATTATTTATTGGTCTGCCGAGCCGCCTTATATTCTGTTTATTATTAATTGGTCGGCCGAGCCGCCGTATAATTTATTTATTACTCTGCATTGATCGGCTGAGCCGTCGCATGATTTGTTTGTCATAGACATAAATATTTATTGTCATAATTTTTTTACTTTTATGAAATTTTATAGATTTGATTGACCGTTTAATACGATATTTTCAGACTAATTTTTGG
>NC_027754.1:41469539-41472679 GCF_000695525.1 Brassica oleracea var. oleracea | reverse complement strand
GAAGGATATATCAAAAGCGATAGAACCAAACATATACCTCCGAAGTTCTTCTCATATACTCAAGAGCTCGAGAAGAATAAAGAGATTGAAGTAAGATATGTTCGATCATGCGACAATGCAGCCGACCTCTTCACAAAATCACTCCCTACCTCGGTATTCAGAAAACACATCCATAACATTGGAATGCGTCGTCAGAAGGATCTATGACTGCTTATTCGAGGGGGAGCTTACGTGGTTGTACTCTTTTTACCTTACTATGATTTTTCCCATTGGATTTTCCTGGAAAGATTTTTAACGAGGCAACAAAGACGTTAAGCGATAGTGGATAGTGACACCGGTCCCCAAGGGGGAGTGTTATGAAAGACAGCCAGCCGTAATGTTTGAAAATATAAAAAGATGTGGGGTCCGCTGCACTATTTACACAGTTAATTTCTTTCTATATATACGAACGTTTTCGTTCATTGTAAAACACACCTCAATCTCTTATCTCTCTATAATAAGAAATTCTCTCTTTCTATATCAGTGTTAAAAATTTTACGGGTATAAAATTTTACCCTTATTTAAATTTTTGCGATACAATAAAATACCAGTTCTTTTTATAACAATTATAGCATTTTGAAAGAACTAATAATTTTACAAGATAAGTTGTCTATACTTCAACTTTCAAAAATTAATGTTTGGATTATATTAATAACAATTCGACTAAAAACACACTCGTCTTGTCTTTTTGTGGTGGGTCAACTAAACACACTTGTCTGTTTAACTAAATAATCGATTAATTACGTATGAGCACAAAAAAATTGAGCTAAATCCCGATACAACTTGTTCTTCCCCAAATGATTTATATTTCAAGAAAAAAGTCACCATAGATATCATTTCATAAGCTCAAAACAACCACAGTTAAAACTCTAACAAACCATGAAACAATATGTGTCACTTTAACTAAACTAGGTAAACTAGGTATCTTAACATTTTACCAAAAAAAAAAAAAAAAAAAAAAAAAAAAAAAAACTAAACTAGGTTTGCAGTCTAATACGAAAAATTACATAAACTCAAAATTTAAACTTTTTTTTTTTTCATTTTTTGAGTAACCAATACGTCGTTGGATAATATTTCAATTTCTCAAAAATGAAAGACAATTTGTAGATTATTACATTCTCTTCATTTCTCTTTTATGTTTTCACGATTTTCTTATGAACATATTATCTCCTAGATTAATTTATTTAATAACGAATTATGCTCAGTCATAAAGTAATGATTCTCAATAAAAGAGGAATATGATAAAATAGTGTTTTTCCTTTGAAAATAATACATTATTATAAAGTAGTGGTTCTCAATAATAATTAAGAAAACAATTTAAATGAATGAAAAACAGTTTGATCAAAAAAGTAGAAAGAAGAGTGAAGTAGTTACCATAATATACGGCAAAGAGATGAAGCTAGTTATGACGAGCCACTGTACTCCATAACCGACGAACCCCATAAACGCCGCCGCGAAAAGCACCGTCCAGATCGGAAAATACATCAGCGCGAGCCCCGACGACCACCCGAACACCTTCCCGAGATCGGAAGCCACGGCGAGGTAGTTAAGCTGCACCTGCGAAATCCCCAGAACCGATTTCAGCTCCGAAGAGTAAGCCGAGAAATCGAAGTTCGTCCCGGTGAAAGCCTGAATCCATATCGTCGCCACTAGAATCATCCATTTTCGCGACTGTCCCGCCATAAGAACTCCGCCGGCGTCGGGGAATGAAGATCGAATCTCTGAGGTTTTGGTTTTGTTTATTATTATATTTTTTTTTTTGCTTTTGTTTGTAATTGTATGGTAGAGAGAACGCGAGGTGGTTGTGTGAGTGTGAAACTTTCTCCTTTGGTGTGTGTGTTTATATTACAAATAAAACAATTATTTTGCTGACCAAATAAATTAAAATTATATTATAATATAAAACAACTCTCATGTTACGTGTCAAACTTTGATTATTTTAAAAGTTTCAAAGGCAAAAGATTTAAAAGTGTCTTTTGGAGATGACTAGAGTCTAGCAATGGTGGCGGTAAGGTATATGTTAAGGACTGGTATATGTCAAAAATGTATTATATTTTCTCTCCTTAAATCTCTCTTTTTCTTAAACACAATCCTTAAATGTCTCTATTTAATTTTACTTAAGTGCAAATACATTTGCTAAAAATAAACACAAATAATGAGAAAACACAGTAACCATTTGCTCTCTCTAGAGAGATTTGGGAGGCTGGGAGCTGTCTCCGGCTCAACATCCTCCAAGTGAGCAACTTATAAATAAGTCGCTAGCTGGCAGTATTGAGAATTTGTACTTTGATATAGCCATCAGTCTTTCCTATTAAGTTGTTCCCTTTCATTTGATATGGATAGGGATGTTAATATGGGCTCAACGGAATAGGGTTAGCCCTAACCCTGCAAACCCATTTGTAACCCTAACTCTGCAAACCCATTTGTAACCCTAACCCTCATTTTTTAAACAGGGTTTTAACTCTGCAAACCCATTTGTAACCCTAACTCTGCAAACCCATTTGTAACCCTAACTCTGCAAACCCATTTGTAACCCTAACTCTGCAAACCCATTTGTAACCCTAACTCTGCAAACCCATTTGTAACCCTAACTCTGCAAACCCATTTGTAACCCTAACTCTGCAAACCCATTTGTAACCCTAACTCTGCAAACCCATTTGTAACCCTAACTCTGCAAACCCATTTGTAACCCTAACTCTGCAAACCCATTTGTAACCCTAACTCTGCAAACCCATTTGTAACCCTAACTCTGCAAACCCATTTGTAACCCTAACTCTGCAAACCCATTTGTAACCCTAACTCTGCAAACCCATTTGTAACCCTAACTCTGCAAACCCATTTGTAACCCTAACTCTGCAAACCCATTTGTAACCCTAACCCTCATTTTTTAAACAGGGTTTAAATAGGGTTGGCCCTAATAGGACCAGAGTTTAAATTCTAACCCTTTTATTTTGATTCACACAACTATTATACAATATTTAATAATGTTTTTCATCAAAAAAAATTTAAAGTAGAGTTTTCTCGCCAAAAACTGAACAACGAAATTTTCCGCCGAAACCGCAAAATTGAGTTTTCAACTAAAACAACAAAATCGAGTTTTC
>NC_027754.1:41469099-41469387 GCF_000695525.1 Brassica oleracea var. oleracea | reverse complement strand
GGCGGGAAAACTCGATTTGCCGGTTTTGTAGGGAAAACTCGATATTGCGGTTTTAGTTTTGACGGGAAAAATCGATTTTGCGGTTTCAGCGGAAAAATTCGATTTTACAGTTTTGGCGGGAAAACCTGATTTGTCGGTTTCGGCGGAAAACTCATTTTTGCTGTTTCGGCGGAAAAACACGATTTTGTAGTTTTCGGCGGGAAAACTCGATTTGCCGGTTTCGGCGGAAAAACTCGTTTTTGTGGTTTTGGCGGGAAAACTCGATTTTGCGGTTTTGGCGGGAAAACT
>NC_027754.1:41446245-41468959 GCF_000695525.1 Brassica oleracea var. oleracea | reverse complement strand
GAAAACTCGATTTTGCATGGAAAGGGTAAAACGGAGAAAAAATGGACAAAAAAAGATTTATACCATAGGGACAACTATGCTGTTTTCTTGTTCTCTTTTAGCAATTTTCTCATTTTTTTTTTGACGGAAAAATTTTATTCTTAGTTGTGGAGCAAAAACTCGATTTTGCGATTTTGGGAGGAAAACTTTTGATTTTGATGCTCAACAAATTGGAGGAAAGAATCATATGATATCTTAATTTTTCTAGTTTTATCTTTAAAATTTAAGAACAAAAATAAATGAAATATTTTTTTCAATTAAATGAGTTAACCCTGGTACCAGCCCTAACCCTTGATTATAATAGGGTCAAAATAGGGTTGGGTTAAAATAGGGCTGGACTTATAATAAACAAAAGAGGGCTGAGCCCTAACCCTGTAGTTAACATCCCTAGATATGGAGGACTTGGAAAATGAATTTGAGAATGATAGAGATGGTCCATCCCAAACTAACATTAGCAGTAAAGCACTGATGGAACTATGCATGTGGTCTGAAACTGTTTCCTTCTATAGATCCAGAGAAGATCACATTCATACTTGCTCATTTTAAAATGGGAAAGAGAGAATAAATGGTTCCCAAAAACAGTCCAGTCCGGGAAGCTATAGTCAAAGCAAACTATAGAGCCCACTTAAAGATCTTGTTGTGTTTGTAGATGGATCATCGGTGTCAAAAACACATCTTGTTGTGTTTGTAGATGGCTCATCGGTGTCATATAAACCACAAAGTTCAAGTGGTTAAATGTTGGTTATTCTTAAGGGATCAACCTCTATAGAGCCCACTTAAAGATCCTTAGAGATGGAAGCATGCATATATACGCTCTTACAAAGCTGTAATGCAGATTAATAAGACTTGTATGGATAAAAGAACTTTTGTGGAGATTCAAAGAGTTCAAAATGCCAGCCCTAGTCAGCAACACTCACCCTCATAAGCTTCAAGGATGGAGACACCATCAAGCTATTGCATGCAATATATATTGAAAATATCTCCCTTCTAGGCTCCTAGCTGAACCTAAACTTTGTTACAAGTTCATGCTCATCAAAAGAAAAGCTAATAACTTAGTAAAAATGTTGCAAGTTTAGTTCCCAAAGATTGTTTTGTCTCTTGGATCAATGTTGCATAATCTCTACTATAGAATCAAACTGTTGAAATTTTTTTACTTCATAAGATTACAGAATCGTTTGCCGACAGAAGGAAAAACAAATGACTGCTGGACAATAATGATACTACGCAGCATGTGAAAGTTACAGCTTACTTGGTTACCGATTCTTTGCGTCTAGCTTACTAATTAAAGC
This sequence comes from Brassica oleracea var. oleracea, assembly GCF_000695525.1. Classification (NCBI taxonomy): domain Eukaryota; kingdom Viridiplantae; phylum Streptophyta; class Magnoliopsida; order Brassicales; family Brassicaceae; genus Brassica; species Brassica oleracea. The sequence goes on along the minus strand of NC_027754.1, from coordinate 41,467,631 downwards.
TTTTCACCGATTATGTTCCATTTTTATCATATATGCAATCGTGATCAAATCTACTATTAACATAATCGAATGCTAGAGAAAGGTTGAAAGATGGATCTTATTAAATTATGAACACAACGAGTGATAGGTACAAATATTAGTTTGACCAAAAAAATGGTACGAATATTAGTAAGGCCCCTTCTCTGAATCCTTTTGTTTTCACGTGAATCAAATGCTAAAGGTTTATTCCTGAAGCCTGAAGGTGATAAGATTTTTTATTCATTATTAGATGCGAGTGTGAGTTGTGCTTATTCGCCACTCAACCAAATTTAAAATACGAGAGAAATCACATAAATGTTGATTTTGTAAAAGATAAATGTTGATTTGTAAAACTATAATAAAACCACACCAAAACGAAACTACTACGTACCGAATTAAAGGTCGCTGAAACAAGTTTTGAACTTTTTATCAACCAAAAACAACACGTGTTTTCAATAATTACCAATTATGCAAGCGTGAAGGTTAACACCATAATCAACGAGGATATAAATCAGTGACCAGACGCATCACCAACAGACCATATACCAGACTTGGTCATCGTAGATTGATTCGAATCAGGCAGATCTTTTTTCGGTCTAGTCTGAGTGACAAACCCTGGTTGTTGAGGCACTGGTAAAATCACATTGTTACTTATGAGCATCATCAAAATGGTTGAAAAGGTCGGACGCTCTATAGGATCTTCTTGAACACATAAACGACCGATATGGATGCATCGAACCACTTCACTCATTTGGCAAGTATCTACTATAACTGGATCCACAAGATCTAACTCTGATTTATTAGTCCACAGTCTCCAAGCCTATAATATTAGTCAACCAATTAATTGTTGCAATCGTTGCTTATAGTAAGAGAGGTGTATATAAAAGTATGTTAAACTAAAATAGTATATAGAAAAACTGGTTGCCTCAACTTACATATGTGACCAAGTTATGTGCACCGTCTCTCTCGTAGAAGCTGCTATTCTTCCTACCAGTTATAATCTCAAGAACTAACACTCCAAAGCTATAGACATCGGATTTCATTGAGAATTGGCCATGTATAACATATTCGGGAGACATGTAACCGCTGAAATCCTCACCAAAATTTAGTATATTGACAAAATCATGTTCTACAAACATCAACTTAAATAAGAGAAGTAAAATGTATGATGACTTACTAGGTACCGACAATTCTGTTTGTGTTCTCCTGAGTTTGGTCCATTCCAAAGATCCTTGCCATTCCAAAACCAGCGATTTTTGGATTCATATCTGCGTCCAGGAGGATGTTGCTTGCTTTGAGGTCACGGTGAATGATTGTGAGCCGTGAATCTTGATGAAGATATAGCATCCCTCGAGCAATCCCTTCAATGATCTTGTATCGCCGTGTCCAGGATAGCTGACCCTTCTTTGTAGGGTCTATGTTTGTACATTCATGGTAAATTTAAACATTGGTACCCCCAATTTTTTAAGAAAGTCCAAAGATTCACCGAAAGAAAGCAATAAATGCTACTGACCAAAGAGGAAGTAATCAAGGCTTTTGTTGGGCACATATTCGTAGACCAATATCCTTTCTTCTCGTTCTAGAGAAAACCCCATAAGCCTTACCAAATTTCTGTGCTGAAGCTTTGCAACAACAACAACCTCGTTTTTGAACTCTGTTTCACCTTGGCCTGATGATTTTGACAGTCTCTTCACCGCAACTTCAGTCCCATTCAAAAATGTACCCTATCCATTTATATGAGCATCATTCAAATTATTTAAATAGGTTGGCACAAAATTTCAGAGAAAAATATACAGCGTCAGGTACGTGCAGTTAATGATGTATACTAGTGATGGTATCCAGAGCGGTGCCTTAGAACATCTCCAAAAGAAACTCTATAACTCCAAATATAGAGTTTTTTCCTTTCCAAAATAAAACTTCAAAACTTCAAATTTGAAGTTTTGAAAAGTGAAACTCTATATTTGGAGTTTCACTCTTCAAAACTTCAAATTTGAAGTTTCATTTTTTTATTTGTATTTTGGTCTTTACAATTATACATCATATTTATAATTCTTAAATATTTTTTTGTTTATTGTTTTAATCCTTAAAACTTTTATATCTCATAAATATTCAAAATTGTTTTATAAATCTAAGTTTTACACATGAAATTAAATAAAAATTTTAAAACAAGATTTATAATATTTTAAAACTAGAATTAAACAACAAGAATATTACAAAAAACCATAATAAAAAATTATTAAAAAGACACATGAAGACATAATTATTACTCAAGTTTAAATATTATAAAATCACTTGTTAAAATGAACTTATCGAAAATCTTGCTGCAATTACTAAAATATATGTTTAACACACATTCACCGCTTTCACATTAAGCTAAATCTCAAGACTTTCAAAATCAAAACCCTGGTTCAACATTTCCTGTGTACAGACCAGGCCCATTACGGGCCCAATAAGGTCAGGTTAACGCTCTCTCTCCACTTGCAAAAATTGAGAACTCCACGTCATCGATCCGTGTATCACCTCAACGAAGTAAGAACCGAACTTACATCAACTATGACAAATATAAGGACCATAGTGTAAAATATAAATAATTTTGAAGTTAGGTTTGAAATTTTACTTTTGGAGAAGAACACATTGAAACTTCAAGTATAGAGTTTTGGAAACTTCAAAATAGAGTTCCTTTTTGGAGATGCTCTTAGAACATCTCTAAAAATACACTCTATTTTGAAGTTTTTAAACTCTATATTTGAAGTCTAAAGGTGATGTTCTCCAAAAACAAAACTTCAAACTTAATTTCAAAACTATTTGTATTTTATATTATGGTCCTTATATTTTTCATAACTAATTTAAATTCATAAAACTTTTACTAGCACATATATAAATTATTACAACAATATTAATTAGTAAAATATTGTATTAAAATATAAAAATTTAAACAGAAATAACATAATTAATATTAAATTTCAAGAAAAATACCATAAGATTCCATAAAATTATTTTCGTTATGCATATATGATCATCTAGTGCATTTCGAAGTTAAAATGACTCTCTTTATTTTTAATTTGTAGATTACGAGCTAAAAATTATTGAAATCGGGTGATATTAATACTTGTAATTACATTAGATCTGAAAAAAAGTAAAAGAGGAAAAGAAAATATTGTTAAAAGACTTAACTTCTATCGGTGATATTAATATTCGTGAATACATTCGATCTAAAGAAGAAAGAATTGTGCGAAAAGAAATTAAAAACAACAACTATCTTCGGTTACATAAAAAAATTGGACAGTATTTTGCAGATTTTGGAGGTTCTTGATCAAATTTATGTGACTATTAGTGTTGTTGATATTTAAATTTGTGTAATAGTTATGTCTTCATGTAATTTTTAAAAGTTTTTTTTTTATATTGTTGTTGTCTAGTTTAAATCTTAATTTAAAATTTTACTTAATTTTATGTGTAAAAATTAAATTTATAAACAAAAATAAAATATTTATGATTTATAATTTTTTAAGGATTAAAATGATAACGAGAAAATAATTAAGAATCAAAAATGTGATATGCAATTATAGGGGCCAAAATACAAACAAAAATATGAAACTTCAAATTTGAAGTTTTGAGTTGTGAAACTTCAAATATAAAGTTTCTCTTCTCAAAACTTCAAATTTGAAGTTTCTTTTAGAGCAAAAAACTCCATATTTGAAGTTATAGACTAGTTTTTGGAGATGCTCTTAGACATAGAAGAAGAGGCGTATTTAACTTTATAATTTAATAAATTAGTTATATTATATGGAAATAATTTGTACAAAAAATCATTTAAAGAATATATTTCAGTTATTGTTTATTTTATTAATTACAAATTCATCTATTATCCTAAATTTATGTATTTAACTGCTTTTGTTTTTGTTTTTTGTGATTTTATTCAAATATATTCATTTTTAAATCACTTTATATAATAACATTTTCTACATTTACTGTATGAATTATAAATATAGTTTTATTTATCATATTTATAGATATATTTAATTATTATATTTCATATTATTTTATTTTCAAGATATAATATATTTTTATCACTATAGAAATTATATTTTTGATAAATATTCATATTTTGTCAAAATGCTTTAAAATCACAATTTATATAACAAAACGTAAATAAAAATAAAAATAAAAATAATCCAGTATTAATTTAGGCCCCTAAAATCCTGGTTACATCACCGATTATACCTTGTAAACCTCGCCAAATCCTCCTTGCCCAATCTTGTTATTCTCTGAATAATCATTTGTTGCAGTTTGAATTGTTCTATAATCAAGTTGCAGCGAGTCTACTGTTGTTATATCATCTCCTGGTGCACAATAAAAATAGTAGTAATCAATAAGAAAAAAAAAAGACTGATCAGTGACAGTTATCACTAATCAAACTCAATTAAGATTTTAAATGATTCAAATCTTAACCATAAAAGGTTGGTGCATTATCAGAAGTCTTCTTTTTCCTCTTTGCAAGGAAACAATAACCAGCTATGGAAAGTAGCAAAGCCATTATTATAGCCACAAGGATGGCTATGGCTAACACGTTTGAGTTCCCACCTTTCCCTGCGTCTACAAAATACCATTTGTTTATTATAAAATCACAAGGAGAAAATTTAAATTAAAAAAGTAAAAGTCTAATTGTATATGATTATTTCGAGAAACGAGGGCAAAAGCAACAAAGTAAGAAGAAAGACTTAACTAGGTCGTGGAGTGGTAGAAGAAGCTAGCGGTGGTGGAGGCAGGATAGTTGTATTAACTTCGGTTTCGTTGTAGAACTTGTAAAGCTCGTACCTTGAATTACAGCTAGGAGAAAGAAGTCTTGATCCAATACTTTCAAAATTCAAACCGTTTATGGATTGTAGCAGACAGAACAAACAGTCATCTCTTGTCAGATCAGGAGTGCACTGAACTAGGACGAACAAATCCTTGAAGTCGATCCACTTGGCCTTTCTCGTACAGAAATATCGAGAACTATTCGCCGCTTCAAAGGCAGCTTCCATCATCGTGGTCGACGCCAGTTTTTCGAACAGGTCTACATCCTTAGGTGCAGTTTTGTAATCGTTATACATCAAAAAAGCGTCAGCGAATGTGAGGTTCGAGGAAACATCCTGGTCAGAGTATCTGAGCATGCACTCGTCGTAATAGATAGTGGCCTCTCTCTGATTCGGGCACTTGGCTTCGATATCTTTGACGGAAAGGGAGACGCAGCCGCGACAAACTTTCGGCGAGACGTCTCCCCGGCAGAGGAAAAGTCCGGTGACCGTATCCGGGGCTTGTCCGGCAGTGGCGTTTTGGAATCCGGAGGAGTATGAGGCGTTGGCGGAAGAGAGAGAGGACCAAAGTGTTTTGAGATTGGTGGAGTAAATGCTGTTCGGTGAATACCTTGTCGTATTCCGACAAAGATGGTGTACGAAGTAGGGACTTTCAGCAGTAGCTGGGAAGATAGTAGTGAGGAAGGAGAAAAGGAAAAGGAAGATGCAAGAGGCAAGAGAAGACATGGTTCGGTTTCCCCGATATGAGGTTCAGACTACGAAGGTCCCATTTATAAAGTGAACCCTCTCTTGGTATGTGACGACCAAAAGTCAATGAAAGTAAAAGAAAAGTAAACGCCTTTTTAATAAGTTAAAAACTTAAAACAATGAAAATAATAGTTTGCAAAGTGGAAAAGGCCATGCTGTATTATTAACATGATTTTGAATAAATTTTCACGTTGAGCCAATAATCAAAATTATTTACTAAGCGGAAACCGAAAAGTTTTGATCATTTTTATGACCACTACAACGAAATCTTCTTAGATACGTACAGTATAAAATCTAGATATTGTGGTAAAACAATCAAGATTCTAAATTTTAAATGTTAAATATATAGTGTACTGAGATGAGAAGCACTCGATCATATGAGAAGAAATTCTATTACGTATGTTTATTCCTCGTCATGTTGGGGGTTAAACTCATTTTCTTAAGTATCTATCATTACACAGATATAAATTTTATATAGCTAAAACTTAAAAAGAAAAAAATCAGATTTTTTTTTTTTAATTTGATGATGAGAAAAATCCATTGTTTCTATAATAATGCAAAAATGTAGACTGGTATCAAATAAAATGTTCCAACAGTGATGTTTCAATAAAGTCTTGCTGAAAGTATTTTTTTTCTAAGTTTGATAGTTTTCAAGATCATACATATGTTCTTCGAGGTAGGACATCAAGCATGTATCTTATTGACACCTGCTCTGTCAACTAAACTTTAATTGCAAGTTATCTTTGACCCATTCAATTTCTATTGGGTGACTTTCTGCAGCTATAGCACCCAGAAAACACGTTATACTACAATCTCCTACGCAGAAATGATACCACACTTCACTTTTTTTTTATCCGTCAATGTTTTTTTTTATATTAAATAAACAGACCAGGCCCAGTAATCGGCTGAAACCCGAATACGACAAAAAATGGCTTAAAGCTCAAGAGACTACGGACTAAACAAAAGACTAAATGGACCCTCGGCCCAGACCCAGAAACCGGACGACTTATTCGGATAGCAAGTCAAGGAGGCTAGACATATTAGATAAATTTTAAACGAATATGAAGATTCTCGCTGAGGAAATAAATGTTTCGTCAACTGAAGACGAAGTAAAGACAGACTTACAGCTGCTTCATACTTACTACCTGTTTGGTACTTTTGTTACCAGGTCTCCTTTCTTTTGGTACCTCCTTGCCTTCAAATTTAGAGATAGTAAATGTAGAGCAATTTTGACGAAACCAACTTTAAGGTAGAGCAATCTGCACAGTAGGGCTGGACACGGATCGAATATTCGGGTTTTTGAAAGTATTTGTGATTTGCTTTGTATGTTATGGATATTTAATTTTTCGATTTGCTTTTGCTTCAGAAAAATACGGATATCCGGATATTCCAAAAAATAAATAGATGTTTGCGGATATTTACGAATACTTACGGATATCTCATCCGCTTTGATTAATACAAATAATCTTAAAAAATTAATACAAATTTATTTTTTAATATATTTTTTTTGCATGATATACAAAATAAAAACTAAAATAAATAGCGAAACTACATATTTTGTAAATTTTAAACTTAGTTAACAATTATAATAGCACAAAACTTAAGAAAAAAGTTATCATTGTTTTATAATTTTTTTCTCTTTTTTTTTATGTAATACTTTTATATAAGTAATAATGTGAATAGAACATGATGGCATTTTTTTAAAGTCTAGATATTTGTATTTCAATCCGAGATCCAAACCGAATCCGAAACAAAAAAATCTCAATTCATATCTCATTAAAAAAATATTTGATGGATCATGGACAATAATATTTTGGGTTATATGTATTATCCAAATCCGACATGAATCCAAACGGATATCTGAAACCAAAATAATCTAAAAAGTTGAATCTGAATATCCAAATTAGTAGACGAAAATAGTATTTAAAACCTAACATTAAAAATACTTAGTTTCATGTTTATTTTGATATAATATATAAAATTATCTTAATAACCAAGCTCAAAATTAGGGCTGGGTTGCGGGTCAAACCCGCCCCGCTGACCCGCCAACCCGCGGGTTACAAAGTTTTTTTTTCTCAAAAAATCCGATCCGCACAACCCGCGAACAAATAAATTTGTACCCGCACCCGCCCCGCTTAATTTTGCGGATAACCCGCGGGACCCGCGGGTTATAAATTTTAAAAAATTTTGATTATTATTTTTTAAAATTCCCATATTTTCTTTACAAAATATACATTTTTACAAAAAAAAATGTAAAAAAAAAAATTGCGGGTTGGCGGGTACCCGCGTTTCAAAATCCACCAACCCGCACCCGCCCCGCATAAAATGCTCATAACCCGCACCCGCACCCGCGAATCGATTTTTCTAAATTGTTCGACCCGCACCCACCCCGCGGCGGGTCAAACGGGCCGGGCCCCGCGGGTAAAAACTCATATTCCCAGGCCTACTCAAAATCAAACTGGATTCAAAATGAAAGAAAATATATCAAACCCGAGATGAGATAATATAAAACTTGAACGGAGCCTAAGAAAATGAACCAAAAACCTGAAACTCAAAAATCCAATATGAATCTAAAAGGACACTCGAACATCTAGGTCTAGCATTATTTTATAGAGAAATTGAAACAGTAGCTGTTAAATGAAACTCAAAAAGTTTCCATCTGTCAGCTCAATTATAATGTGTATATATCCTCTCTTTTTTTTGGGTCAAATAATGTGTATATATCCAATCCCGTGTTATTATCATAACAAATATCTATCTTGGCTTTTATCGAATTTCCCTCGAAGTGAATTCCTCACATTTCTCTCCATTTCCCATGGACATGAGGAGACTCTCGCTCGCTCACCTGGCGGGTAACTCCGAAGAAGCTTCCTCTGATCGGCATGGTTATCCGAGGCTCTTTGTCTAAGATATCTCTAGATTACGAGCAGTCTAAACAACTCATAACTATCTTATCGCCTCACGAGTTCCCTGACTTACGATCCAAAGCTAACCCCAAGACTGCTTAAGATTTATTTCAACTTAGCATCTGATTCGCTAAGCTTCTCCTTCAGATTATACGACACAGTAAGCAATTTGATTGATGGTTTAATAGAAGCCGGAAGGTTTTGTAGTAGACACAAAGACTTCAAATGCTTTGCTTCATGGACTCTGTGAAGAAGGGACGCTGGACGAAGCTCTTAGGATTAGAGAAGAGATATTAGGGCGTGGTTTTTATTATATACACATTTTTATAACACGTTGATTTCTGGATTTTGCAGAAAGAGGAAATTGGAAAAAGCGTTTACGTTCATGGATGAAATGGCTGAGAGGACTTAAGCCTGACAATCATACTTACATCATATTGACCCGTTGGCTGTTTGAGCTGAATAAAATCGAGGAGGCCATACAGTTTTGGGGTTCTTGGAAACGGAATGGTATGCTTCATTTATACATATTCAGTCATGATAGATAAATGTTGTAAAGCTGAAAGAGCTGGAGAGGGTCAGAATCTGTTTGATGAGATGATGAGAAAAGAACGTGCAGTCAAACACAGTTGGATAATATATACTTAACTACTCATATTCAGTAGAGAAGGTGGTGAAAGTTAGGACTCTTGGATACATGAAGAAAAAAAAATACAGTACTCACAGTCACAGATCGCTTCCCATTATCCAATAAATTGTATTATATATGGATATATTAATATCTGTCACTTTGTTTCACCTAAGGCCTTGTATGGATCGGATAATGAGTAATTTGTACACACTTGGACGACTGAAAAGTATCTAAGTTTTGGGTAAGTTGAGAGTCAATTACCCTGAAAGCTGGGAATCTCTGAAACATACAAGATATGTAAACCAACACATATACGACTTTTTAGTGAAAAGAACAATGTATAACATATACAGCTACCAAACTATTCGCACGTGGTATGGACCATTCTTACTCTCTACATCCGTTCGTATCTAGGTGGTTCTTCTGTTATCTTAGATACCTTGTGAATGAAATTACTCTAGGTTCCATATTTAAATAATTTAAACTTTTTGTGAAGTGAAAGAGGTAAAGTCACTTGTCAATGGAAAAGTACATTTCATTTTCATCCAACTTTCATGTCCCCTCTTTTTCACCAATTTAGATCCAGCAATATAGACCACATGATCTGAGGTACACTATAATATGTACAGTTTATATATGCGTAGTATGTCATATAGAATTATAGAATCATTCTTAGTACGGACCTGCAAATTGAAAATTTAGTCCGAGAACATGCGATTTCACTTCTCATTATATTAGAACATGAGTTTACTCGTATGATCTGAGCATGTGCAGAGAAGAGTAGAAGACTAATATGTATTTTTGTAATTCATAAATATCACCGATTAGAAAGATGTCAAAAAAAAAATCACATTTAGAAGAAAACAATCTATGTAGTTAAGTATTCTTTATAGGTTTTGCCTTTTTGTTAGGCAATATACAAGATTGAGAAAGCTTAAAATTGCCACTTCATTACAATTTGGACGGTTAGACCAACTTATCGCTTTTAGGTTTCCATCCCTTTAAGATATTCATACTCAACAGCAAGTGAAGCTTTTTGGTTTATAGTTGGAAAAAAAAACCTTACACTTTGTTAGCCAAAAAAAACTTACACTTATACCAAACTTTTAATACATATAGATGTGTGCAAATAAATATCTTAAGAAAGGAGTGAAGAGCAATTCACAAATATCACTTCGTACCAATCACCATATAACAATCACACTCAACACTCTCATGCTACTAAATTTATCATCCTCGCTCAAGTCCACACCTCCCCCCATAATCTCAATTTAGACCCGTGGAAAATATGAAAAATACTGATTTAGAGAAAAACCTTTTATATCAAAATCTCAATTTAGACCCGTGGAAAACATGAAAATACGTAAGACCACATGCTTTTTAGTGAAAATAACAATGGAAAACACATACAGATACCAAACTATTCGCTCATGGTATGGACCATTCTCACTCTCTACATCCGTTTTTTTTTTTTTTTGAACTTAACACTCTCTACATCCGTTCGTATCTAGATTCCATAGATTCTAGGTTCTTCTTCTCATTATCTCAAACAACGTGTGAGTGATTATTCTAAATCCCATAAATTAATCATTTGTAGTAAATATTTTGTGAAGTGAAAGAGGTAAAGTCACTTGTTAATGGAAAGTACATTTCATTTTTATCCACCTTTCATGGCCCCTCTTTTCACCAATTTAGACCACATAATTGGACGGTTAGGCCAACTTATCACTTTCTAGCTCCCATCCCTGTAAAACGTACCCATCAACAGCTTTTTGGTTTAATTTTAGATTAAAAAAACTTACAGTTATACGAAACCTTTAACACATATACATGCCATACATTTATGTATTGTGTATGTATAGATGTGTGCATATAAATATCCTAAGAAAGGAGTGAATAGCAATTCACACAACCAATCACTTTATACCATATAGCAAATACTCTCATGGCTACTAAATTCGTCACCCTCGGTCAAGTCCACCGCCCCAAAATCTCAATTTCGACCAGAAAACCTCGTAGATGCAACCAAAACAAGCCCCAACCATCCAAATCCATAAGCGAGAACATGTTCAACAATGTTTTTCCTGGGAAAACGCTTACGGAAATCTATCACAATGGCCTAAACAATTCAGACCCTCTTACTAACTCACTACTCTTTATGGAACATCAGCCAGTTAAAGAAGAGGAGTCGGCAAAACAAGAACACGGGAAGCTGTCCATATGCAACCACAAAGACTACGGTAAGTCGATCATCCCAACGAAAGACAGAGATTTGAGACGTGAAGTTGCTCAATTGAGCTTGGTGTGGTACATGAAATGTTCCATAAGCTTTATATTAAGGAAGGCAAGAGCGTTTTACAATGAGTTTTCTTGCGATACTTCTGTTGGGAGTAGCACTATGGTTGTGGTCGATCCATATTTTTCTGTTCCAGTTTTACCCTACAGTAATTAGTTTAATATTCAAGCATACGTGATTAAAAGTTGTATCGACGTCAAAAAAAAAAAAGATTAAAAGTTGTATTTAGCATTTCGTTTTGTTTAATGTGTTTGAAAGTCCATATATATGTAAAAAACACGTCAATATATGTAACTAATATTAATGTTATATTTAAATTAATTCCGTGTTGCGTTGTGATTTCGACTTACGTACAATCATAAAAAATACACTTAAAATATTACAAATGCCGAATAGACTAGAGCTAAATAGTTTCGTATTTATGTGCTAGACAATATAATAAGAAAAATTTGGCGACATGCACATAACAAACAAAAAAATCAACAATATAATCATAACCTTCATTAGGCTATCATATTTATGTATTAATTTCTATTTTGTCTTTTCTCACTTTCACCTCTTCTTTTTAATTGACTTTATAAGTTTAAAAAATATTTATTTGAATTTTTTTAAATATTTATGAAAAACATAGATTTTTTTTTCTATAAAATTTTTTTGAATTTTGTAAAACGAACATGTATTGATAAATTGAATATGTACAATTATACAAAAAAATAAGATTTTGTTCTATTCTATTTACAAACCTATAATAGAATTGTTATTATACAATCTCTCTTTCTTCTATATATCTCTCACTTTATCTCTCTTCCCAATCTCCATCTCAAAATCTCTCCGTCCTTTCTTCTAAATCAATATTTCTCTTTTTTCTCTATCTTTCTTCCTCTCCCTCTCCCCCTTCCTCTCTGCATCCCTCCTCTCTCTCTCTCTCTCTCCCTCTCACTTTTTTCCTTATACGTCCACGTAACTGTATATATGACCACAATTAATAAAATAGTAATTTTTTTCTTCATCATCCCATCTTCGTTTTCATACTTATATTTCTATTTGTAATCCTTCTTTTTCTCATATTTTTATATGTACACCATATTTTTCATATACGCCATACTATTTCCCATCGATTATTTTTATCTCATTTAACTTCTTTTCTTTCCTATATACATTTACATACTATACTATTTAGGCATAAAATATAGAATAATATATTTTATTATTTAGAATATATCAGTCAAATACATTCTTTTACGTAATTTAATATACACTAAACATCATTCCTGCAAATAAACATGTTCTTTCATATTGTTTACTACTTAAACTGCATTGAACCCTATAAATAAATAGTACTAATACATCAAATTCTTATAACATATATGGTTAAGATGATCTATTCTATATCGAGATTATAAATAGAATAGTATATGATCGTAGTGTGTGATATACACACGCCCACTCGCCGTAAAGGACTGTGATGTCTATTTATGTAGTAAAATGAAATATTTTTCCAAAGTATGGCTATATTTTTCATTTTTGCTCTGATATGGTTATACAGAAAATTTCCCCATATAATAAACTGAATATTTCAGTCTGCATCACTACCCAATTTAATAAATTATGAGCCAAAGCCAATATTTTATTTGACTATGTCCAACACCAGTTCTGCGCTCACTACACAATTGAATGAAGTCATTAATTTGGATTCTTTCACTATTTCTTTACGCGCTAAAAAAAATTTAGGGGGTGATTGGTAGTTGTTCTGGGTGCTGTCCACGGCCCTATTTATTTCTAAGCACAAAATTTAGAGCAATCAAGTTTTAAAGTTTTTTTTGAAACCACAGCTCTTGAAATAACCTACAGCTGTAAAAGTGCTCTGCAGAACCAAATATTCAAAGCAATTTTTTAGTGTTTTCCATAAAATTCTACAGCAATAAAATTTAAAACCACAGCAAAAAGTCTACAAAAATTTTAAAGCTACAGTCATTACCAATCGTACCCTTAGCGAAAGACTCCAAGGTCTAAACTGATCAAATTGTGAGTGTGTACTAACTTATGTTGTACGTATGAATAGTAACACGACTGTCCATGCATGAAGAATCACATGCATAACATTGTAGTTACATTATTAACTTTCACGAGGACCACAGTTACAAATTGCTTATATGCTCTACAAAAGTCATAAATGTCTTTGCACCGCTATATATGGTAACTTATGTTGACTTAACTCTTACCTATCCCATTCAATACGAATGGCATGTTCTTCTTCATTACTTCTAGAACTATATATGAAGTTGTTGATGATGAACTGATAATAAATAACATAAAAACTGAAAATGGTCGCAGCAAATGATCATATATACAGTTACAAAAAAAAAAGATCATATATATGACCATTGATCACCATAGGTTAATTAATTACAAATTAAAGAAGTTATATTGACGGTGATATAAATAAAATTAGTCTTGGCTATCAGTCGATCATTACGATAGCATAGCGATTAAAAGTGATGATTAGACGTCCTAGTCAGGTTGCTGTTGATGATCAGGACAAGATTTTGTTGTTATTAGCAAATTATCACTACGGCTAGTTATGTGTAATTTCACAAACTTATAGTGAACTTGTTGATCAGTGCTTTAATACATAAAAAGTTAATTAAGGGAGAAAGAGGTTTGATAAACAAGTTCCTAACGGGTTATCATCGGTCGAACAGAGCATAGAGAGATCACAAATACGAGGAAAGCCATCAGATTTGGTTAGATACAACGGGCTACATTGTATTCTTTTTGCTGAGTATATATTTCTAACTTCTATAAACTCAAATCCTAGAGCATTTAATGTGCAAACGAGGAAAGCCAATATATGCACTTTCATTAATAACCATACGTATTATAAATAAGACTAATGAATCGGAATCATTGATATCTGCTGAGGCATAAGATTTTAAGACAAGTGCAGCCTCTGTTCTTTTTCTTGGATCCAACCAGTGTAAGTTTTTGTTTGCTTTCTTTTGCTTGGAGAGTGTACTTTTCGTCGTTTAATAATATAGGATTTGAAACTTTTAGTCTGTAGACCGTGGTTTACCTGTTGGTTTCTCTGTGAGTCAGTCCACAACAAACTCTGCTCAGTTTCATCTCTTCTTCTTACATTTTTCAGTCTCCAACTATGAAGCTAATGAAACACCACCCAAAACAAGAGATTACCATTTCATCAAGAAACTAAATCAAAACGTAGATGGAACCTTCTTAGAGAAACATAGAGAAAATCAAGACAAGAGATTTACTGATGTAACAAGATCTTTATATTTTTCTTCTTCATCATATATTGCTGGATGTGGAAATGTGAAAATCAAAGAATGAAGCAGTTTCATATATATATATATATATATATATATATATATATATATATAACCAGACCTACTGTACTAAACAAAATCAGAAACTGTGACCATATGTTTCTATATAGAGATTTGGGTTGAGCTTGAATGTGAAACTTCAGGGACTGACAACAAGACAGAGTTTGAACCATACGTTTCCTCAATTATCATCAACACACGTTTTATTAATGATTTTAACTTAAAGTCAACAATAAACAAAGCCAAAAGATTTACATAAACCAAATTACCTTTTAGGATTTAATCCGGTGATCCTGAATCTCATGGAACACAATAGCTTAAAACCAAACAAAATTAGATAACTTTTTATTTGCCAACAACATGATTTTAAGATTCAAAGAAACACACTTTTTAATCCTCAATTTCTAGTTTTGATCTTATAATATAAGTTAGAAATCAAGAGAAGAAAAAAGAAGAGATGAGAAGAGTATATATATATATATACATAAGTTCCAGATCTAATTGGATTCGTTTCACCATTGGAGGCTCCGATTCAATTGATGCAAGGCGGGAGCCAATACCTGCTCACAAACCAATAAGGTAAAAGCACCAGTGGTTGTGTCAGCATATCAGTCCCGACCTGCACCAAGCGAATCCGAGCCCCACGGTGATTCTATCTCTGTAATAACAGAAAGCGAAGACAGAGAGAGATAAGAGTACGAAGAAGGATGAAGAGAGAGAGGTTTGTGTAACGGCGTTCTGAGGCAAAAGAGTGTTTCTGTTCTTTTCTTTTTCTCGAGAACCCTTTCAAACAGAGACAACCTTTTGTAGTGTTTTTAACACACGTAAGCATCGCTAATGTAATTTTCTTAAAATTGGAATTTAGTTCCAATCCAACTCAATTTCAATTTTAAAGTAAAAAATAAAGTAAGATTAGAAATCCTCTAACAGCCCCATTCTTCTATTGACAGTGATAAAAGTATAAATCAGATTCTACTAAAAAATCTACAATTATAATATTTTATGCTATTATTAATATATAGTTGATAAACTTTTTTATAAATAATAATTAAAATGAAAAACTATTAGTTACTAGATAATGATATGATAAAATCATAGTATATATTTATAGAAACAAAATCATTATTTTTTATTTAAATTTTAAACTGGTTTAGTCTAAATTTTCATTAGTTTATGAACTTGATAAATATTAACTTGTAGATTTTGTTTCACGAAGTATGAATTTTCCGACCTAAATAAAATTACGGAAAGCCATCGTCACTCGCTCGTACGTTGTTCCACAGTTAAACCACGTGAGCGTGGTCTGTACATGTCACGTTAACTACTTCTGCGTCTTCCAATTTTGACTTTATTGGGTAAATAGTAGTCTGGTTGATAAGAAATTTCTTGTATAAATAAAAGGGAAAAAAACTAGTTTAACCCTTATTTATCAACTAATGACTAGTTTAACTCAAATTTTATTTTAATTACTAATTTGTTTTTCATACCTAATTTACCCCTATTTCCTTTGTTAACAAAAAAAGTAATTACGAAAATGCCATTACTGAATTTTTGAAATATTTGCGATTTTGCCATCCACAGACTTATTTTGTCTACGTTTTATGTAGCCACAGACTTAAATATTTTTTATTTCAGCCACAGATTTATTTAAAAATATATAGACTTAATAATATTTCTACAGACTTGTTATTACAAATCTGACATGTTTGGTCACAAATTTATTAAATATTGACAAATTTACTTTATTTGGCCACAAATTTACTTAATTTGAACAGATTTACGTAAGATTTGATAGATTTATTTTTTCTATAGCCACAGATTTACTTGTTTTTGACAGATTTAATTTCGATTTGATTGATTTATTATTCTTAAGCCACAGATTTACTTAATTTTGACAGACTTA
Source organism: Brassica oleracea var. oleracea (assembly GCF_000695525.1). Taxonomy (NCBI): domain Eukaryota; kingdom Viridiplantae; phylum Streptophyta; class Magnoliopsida; order Brassicales; family Brassicaceae; genus Brassica; species Brassica oleracea. The sequence goes on along the minus strand of NC_027754.1, from coordinate 41,450,990 downwards.
GTTAAGATTTAATAGATTTATTTATACTTTGACCACAGATTTATTAGAATTTGACAGATTTAGTTAGAATTTGATAGATTTATTTATTATTTGACCACAGATTTGTTACAGTTTGACAGATTTGTTTAAACTTAAGCCACAGATATATTTATGACTTGGCCACAGATTTTTTTTAATTCCCCTTAACCAAGTTATTGCAAACCAGATTAAACCATTTAATTCTGAAATTATTTCATATACCAGTAATTTCACTTGATTTAAACCAAAACGTTTTAAACCAACCATAATTTGAATCAAAAGCATGTAAACCAAATTTTATTTAATTAAACCAAATCCAACTTAATTTAAACCAAACAAAGAGAAAAGCCCTAATTTAAGAATCACTCTTTTACACGTGATTACCTTGGTCAACGTTAATGGCGTTTTCAGATTGACGTTTCTTTTCTTCCTTCTTCTCTCATGGCACAAATAAAAATTGTTTGTGGTCATTGGATACTTGGTAAAAACAAATGGTTATTTGGTGTTGACAAAGGAATGAGGAGTAAAGCTATAGCCATAGAAGACAAAACAAGTTATGATGATTTTGTTCATATGGTGATCAAAGAGTACAAGGTTAATGAACAGATTTACGACCTGAAATTGAGCTACATGTTTCCCAAAGAAGCTTTTGTTGACATTACCCCAAAACACACCGCCTATAGATATTAAAAAGCAGAGGCAATTCACTGGATTTTTAGAACAGCTCAAAACAGAGGCAATGCAAATATGTTTTAATATTGGCTAGCTGAATTTTTGGAACCGCTCATTCTATTTCTGTTTTAAAATTTATTAATGAAATATATTAGAAATGGTAATATTGTAATAAAGAAGAACAATTAAGGTTATTTGGTCTTTAGCCACCTATACTAACATGTGTTGATGATGTAGAGTTAGATTAGTAATTAACAAAAAAAGTATAGTTATTCTGAGTAATTTTTTCTTATTACTATTCAATCAATAATTATAAAAATAATTAGAATATGCAAATGCTCTTCATAATACTCTTTTCTCAACGTTTTTATATTGAACTTTTGATAGAACACTTTAAAGTCGCAAAACTTTATGTTAAAGTCGATCTTACAAAACCTCTCCCACGCAAGGTTATCTCTGGGTTTTCTAACGGCAAGGAGACAGAGATTGCAGTAAGCTATCCTTGGCTACCATTGAAGTGCGAGCTGACAGAAAGTATGGCCATTCGCAATAAAAGTGCAGATCTCAGTTGGGTATTCCTTCAGATAAGAGAAGGTCTAAGAGTCATGTACCTGCGGGTAATAAAACCAGGAAGAAATCAAGACCTACCAGATCAAAGCTTTCCTCTAAAACAGTAACTCATCGTGCTATGCCATCAGAGCTGAAGAAGGCGAAGTATCAGGCGAAGCCAGTGAGGATCCCATACCTCCTGCGAGTCTTAAGGAAGTACTGCCAGGTGATTCGTCACCCGTAAGTAAGTCTGCTGATCATCCCGCTCTAGGAAAGGAAGGTTGCAGCCATAATCTTGCAGAAGATCATGATGTTGTTCATGGAGAACCTCATATAGAAACACACCCTGAGAAGGAGCAGTTTCTGATGGGTTTTGGAGATAATCAGCATAGCAAGAAGGATGCTGAAGACCCTTTCTTTTTGGTTAATCGCAGGAAGAGCGGCCGCATGGCCAAATCATCTCAATAAAATCATATGTCGATGTTTTTTGCGTGAAATGTAAGAGGGCTGAATGGAGTACGACGCCACACAATGGTCAAAGACTGGATTAACATCCATAAACCTCTTTTTGAAGCGTTTTTGGAAACGCATATCCATAGTAGTAATGCAGCCAGAATAAATGATGCTATACTGGTAGTTTGGAAGTCTTTTGGGAACTACGGGCATCACAGTTCTGGTCAGATAATTGTTGTTTGGGACCCTTCGGTCTCTGTATTTATCTACAAGGCTACAGAGCAAGCTGTTACATATGGAGTTCACATTTTGTCGGAGAACATAAATCTTACTGTCACGTTTGTGTACGGGTTCAACGTTGTTGGAGAGAGGCAGGCGTTGTGGAATGAACTAGTTGAGATAAGTGATACCCCAGCGTTGCAGAATTCTACTTGGACCGTCCTTGGAGACTTTAATAAGATTTTACGCTTGGCTCACCATTCGGGTTATCCGTCTCATGTGGTTGATTCAAGTGGTATGCAGGAGGCTAATGAGGCTTTGCAAGATGCGGGATTGTTTGAGGCTCAAGCAAAAGGAACACCTTTCACGTGGTCGAATAATAATGACCAGGACCCAATCTCCAAGAGAATTGATCACACTCTCGTAAACCAAATTTGGGCAGATCATTTTCGTGATTCATATGCAGATTTACTCGAGCCGGGGCAATCTGATCATTCGCCGTGCATAGTCAAGGTTCCATCATTGAGGCGACAAAGCAGGAAGCCTTTTAAGTTCTATCACCATATCATCGATCACCCTGACTACAACTCTGCTGTTACTGCTGCCTGGAACCCGGGATCAATCACAGGCTCTGCCCAATTCAAACTGGTCAGGACGATGAAAATGCTTAAAAAAGATCTAAGAGGAATCAACAAGCGGCACTTCAGTGGTATTAGTGAAAGGGTGAAGGGGCAATCTGCTAAGGTAGTGGGTTTGCAACGTCAGCTTCTTACTCAACCAAACTCGGCCCTTGCGGGAAAAGAGTACATGGAGAGAGACAAGCTAAACCTTCTCCTAAATGCTGAGCAGAAATTCTTCAGACATTGATCTCGAGTAAGATGGGCTGTTGTGGGAGACCGAAATACTTCCTTCTATCACAACACTGGCACACAGAGGAATTCTAGAAACCATATTCATTTTCTGAAGGATGAAAACGATAACTTCCTGGGATCAACTGCTGACATCAAGGCGCACTTTGTTACATATTTTCAGGGTATCTTAGGGGAAACTGATATGCCATTGTCTCCTTCCAGTGTAGAGTCCTTGAAAGATTTGCTTCTCTTCAGATGTTCGGAGTTGTCGAGAGCGTATCTGAAAAGGGAGGTTCTTTCAGCAGAGATCAAGGGAACAATATTTGCAATGCCTCTGAGCAAGAGCCCTGGTCCGGATGTGTACTCAGTAGAGTTTCTGAGGGCGTCATGGGACACTGTTGGGGAGGACATAATAGTTGCAGTCGCTGAGTTCTTTCGGAATGGGCGCTTATTAAAAGACCTGAACACAACAACCATCGTACTCATTCCAAAAACTAGCGCTGCGTGTAGGCTTGGGGATTTTAGGCTGATTAGCTGTTGTAATCTGGTTTATAAAGTCATCACAAAGATTATAGTGAACCGCCTAAAGTCGATTCTTCAGTCGAGCATTAGTAGAAATCAGGCTGCTTTCCTAAAGGGTCAAAGTTTAGGAGAGAATGGTCTCCTCGCGTCTGACCTGATAAGGAACTATAGATCTTCCTCATGCCCAAGAAGATGTATGCTTAAGGTGGACATAAAAAAGGCGTTCGATACCATTTCTTGGGACTTTATAATTAAACTGCTTGATGCACAGGATTTACCACCTTTGTTTGTCACTTGGATTCGGGAATGCATTACTTCCCCTCGCTTTTCAGTGGCCATCAATGGAGAGTTAGCTGGATTCTTCCTGGGCATGAAGAGGCCTCGTCAGGGCGATTTTATCTCACCTTATTTGTTCATTATGGCGATGGAAGCGCTATCTAAATTACTAGATCAGGCTGTGGAGGCAGGCGGCCTTAGATTACATCCAAGCTGTCAAGAGCCAAGAGTTACTCATCTCTTATTTGCAGACGATCTGTTGGTGTTTTTAGATGGCTCTAGGCATTCCATTACTAGCATTAAAAAGGTCTTGACAACATTTAAAGAGTGGACGGGTCTGGATATGAATGTAGCAAAATCAGAGATCTTCTTTGGGGGTTTTTCTGAGATTGAAGCATCAGTTATTGCTGATATATCTAGATTTCGAATTGGAAGTTTTCCTACTAGGTACTTGGGTCTGTCTCTTAACCCGAGTAGGATAAGCTACGCTACCCTGCAGCCTTTTCTGGAGAGGATTAATTGTTGGACGGTTAAGACCCTTTCATTTGCAGGAAAAGTCACCCTTGTAGCCTCTGTCATACATGGCATGGTCAACTTCTGGAGCTCGGTCTTTGCTCTGCCAAAGAGATTTTATGAAAAAATTGACTCATTGTGCTCACCTTTCTCTGGAAAAATAGCACTACATCTGCTGTTGGGGCAAGAGTTAGTTGGGTAAATATCTGCAAACCTAAGCTTGAAGGAGGTCTCGGGCTGAGAAGGATGGAGGAATATCATAAGGTCTTCGACCTAAAACGGGTGTGGAATTACTTCTCTTTCTCAGGGTCCTTATGGGTGGCCTGGCTGCATTCAAATGTCTTCAGAAGGAAGTGTTACTGACCACAACTGATTATCAGCGCTTTTTTCCTACTGTAAGGAGTATGCTTAAATGAAAAGACACTGTCTCTGAATTCCTAAGATGCAGTATTGGTGATGGGAAGTCAGCAAATTTCTGGCATGATTATTGGACCGATTTAGGGCTTTTAATTCAGGCATTTGGACAGACTGGTCCCCGTTCTCTTCGGTTGGGACTTGAATCTCATGTTTGTCAAGCAGCTCGGAATGGTGATTGGACCCTGCCTCATGCTCGTTCTGATGTGGCTGAAACGCTACAGATTGTTCTCACTACCATGTCTCTACCTACGCCTG
>NC_027754.1:41438733-41442042 GCF_000695525.1 Brassica oleracea var. oleracea | reverse complement strand
GAAGAAGAAGAAGAAGAAGAGGAAAAGAAAAATAAAATTTCAACTAGTATGAAAAGTGGTTCCACGTCTGCGAGTGTTCCGGTAAAACAGGGTAATGTTCATGTTAAGCTAGAATTAGATGCACTTAATATAGCTGTTGGACAACGATATGACACGAAAGATGCATTGGAGACTAGGCTGAAGATCTTGTCAGTCCTTCGTCAATTTGATTTCAGAGTAGACAGATCAGCGACAGATATATTAACTATTAAGTGCTGGATAGAAGGATGTACATGGAGAGTAAGAGCTACCCCAGTTGGTAATTCTACTCAGTTTACCATTCGTACATACGTTTCAGAACATTCATGTTCCATTACAGAACGTTCTGCCAGTGCCCGACAAGCGACTCCAGAAATTCTTGCAAGACTATATGTGGACTATGTTGGAGGTGTTGATTCAAAAGTTCTCCCGAAACATGTTGGAGAAGCCTTAAACATGAGATTTGGTGTCAAGGTGCGTCATCTGATATGACATGTTTATTATATTTTTATATTTCATTTAGTACAAAATAATAGGTCTAATATGTTATTGTAAAATATTTTGTAACTAGATGGATTATTGGAAGTCTCATCGGACACTGTTACGCGCAAGAAATATTGTTAGAGGTTCTGCGGAGAGTGGCTACTCAGAGTTGCCTGTGTATCTATATCATATAAGAAAAGCAAATCCTGGAACTTTCGCACATTTGGAAGTTGATGAGGTTAACAGATTCAAGTATTTGTTTCTTGCATTTGGTGCAAGTATAACTGGATTTCCCTACATGAGAAAAGTAATAGTCGTGGATGGTACATACCTTCAGAGAAAATATAAAGGAACACTACTAACTGCAACAGCTCAAGATGGGAATTTCCAGATATTTCCTTTTGCTTTTGCAGTTGTTGATACCGAAAATGATGATTCTTGGGAATGGTTCTTTCAACAACTAAGCAAGGTAATTCCCGATGACGAAGAACTTGCACTTATTTCTGATAGGCATAAAGCTATAAGTAATGCTATTGGAAAAGTGTATCCTAAGTCTAGTCGTGGAATTTGCACGTACCATCTTTACAAAAATATATTGCTACGGTTCAGAGGTGGTGATGCATTTAGATTGGTTAAAAAAGCTGCAAGTGCTTTTACATTGGCTGATTTTAATACAACATTTGAAGAGATCCAAGCGATGAATCCAGGATTACATAAATATTTGGAAACTGCTGATATACAAAAGTGGGCTCGTGTGCATTTCCCTGGGGATAGATACAACTTAATGACGACAAACATTGCTGAGTCCATCAACAAAGTCATCTCAAGCTCGAGAACTCTGCCCATTGTAAAACTCTTGGATGCGTTACGGTTAATGATGACAAGATGGTTTACAAGTAGGAGGATAGCTGCAGGAACAACGAAGACAACCTTGACTCGTGGAGTGGAGATACTTTTGGAGGTAAAAATAGCATATTTTTCTTGTTTAGTTAGTTACTTGTTTTTATAGTCATTTGTAACACTGTTTTTTATTTTCTCAGAAACGTGTATCAAATGCAAAGGTGCTTACAGTTCAATCAATTGATTTGCATCATTCACAAGTTACAACTGGTTCGTCTCTTCATATCGTTAATTTAGGAGGAAGACAATGTACTTGTCGTCGGTTTGATAAGGAGAAGTTACCATGTGTTCATGCAATCGCGGCGGTAGAAGCACGTAAGCAAAGCACCATATCACTTTGTCACCCCTATTATCACAGCTCATACTTGGGGAACGCTTATTCCACTTCCATAATGCCAAGAGATGTTGCTTCACCAGTTCCAGAAAATATCTCAATAAAGATTTGCTTGCCTCCGGTTATACACACACAACCTGGAAGACCCAAAAAATCAAGGATGAAATCGGCGTTGGAGAAAGCCACTGAAAAAAAACGACCTAGAAAACAACATTTATGTTCAAATTGTCATCAATCTGGACATAATTGTAAGACCTGCAAGATTCAAGTTTAGCTTATGGTTAGTCCTTTCCTATGCTTTCTATGTTTGCTTCAGTTAAAGTGAGGTATGTTTTTTTTTGTTGAGCATGATGTGTGTATGTTCTTATGGTTATTAATAAGTCTCTATTTAAATTTGCAGGTGATGTGTTGTTCTTACCGTTCTTCCTTAGTAGGCAAGAGAACAACAACGATTGATCCAAAGAAGTGTTCAAAGCTTCAGCCTGTTTGAGTTTAGATGTTTTCTTAATAAGGATTGAATTCACGTGATAGATATAATATTTTTCCTCAACTTGTATTAGTTATGCGTGCTATTTACAATAATAATCTTGTTTTTTTTTTATGTCTAGTTACATGGATGTGGCTACACAGTAGACTACAACTTCACTAAGGAAATAAGTGCAGATAATTAAACTACTAAGAAAATACGTGGGCATTTTTCACAATAAGACTTCAAGTTCACTAAGAAAATAAGTGCATGGAATTAAAATACTAAGTTCAAAGTGTCATCAATCTGGACATAACTGTAACACCTGCAAGGTTCAAGTTTAGCTTATGTTTAGTCGTTTTCTATACTTTCAGAATTTTTAGTAGAAAATAATTAGCTTGGTTCTGGTTCTTTTGTTTCTCTTCTAGCTCTTCTTCTCGCACATGCTTTTTTTTTAAAATACGTTGCGAGTTAAAACTGTTGTTATATGTAACAATAATTAGTTAACCTAGTCAATAAACCAAAGCTGGTTTTTTTAAAAAAACAGAACAAACGGCCTTGTGATAAATGTGGACTGCAAATTGTAGCTGACACACGTTCACTAATAAAACTCATGTTGCGCTAATAAGACTAAACAATCACCAAGAGAATCTAAAACTAAACGTACTACTTTGCAGTATCAGTAAATAAATGAGTGATTTGAGGTTCTCCAACAGAGTCGTAAATCTCAGCAGCTAGCTTCCGTCGAAGATCCTGAATGGTTTCATCACGTAACCCTTCAAATGTGCAACCAATCGCAAGACATTCAATGTATTTTATGGTATAAACACCACAGTCTCCTGGGGGGTCATTCTGTGGAACTTTTTTCAATCTTCGTACAGTGAATTGTTTTTCACTTTTCTTCCGAACAGTGGCGGAGACCATAGTACTCAGAATGGAGGGAATCATCTTTGCAAATGGCCGGCAGAAGTTCTGGATTTCTTTATCATCTACTAAGGTCAGAATGCTGTCATAAACGGTAATGGTCTCCTTCCCCAAGTCGATGTCCAATGCAACCCAGTGATTACCATTTACGAAATGACATGCATATAGATGATCTATATCGTGA
>NC_027754.1:41416344-41437170 GCF_000695525.1 Brassica oleracea var. oleracea | reverse complement strand
AAGGACTCTCTTCGCACACTCCAACGGAATATGACTTGAGGGAGCAATTCCATAGACACCAAGATGAAGAACACATAACAATCCAACCATTGTCCTCTTCTCGAGACTCCAATACTTGCATCTTTCCAATACCGACTGAAGCTGAACCAAGTTAGGACCAACAACTGTAGAAACCCCCATTTCTTTCCAGAAGTCTGTATGATCAACATCACAAATTTCCCCTTTTTGGAACGGTTCACAATTCATTCCCGTTATCTCACCAAATTCAACCAAAGAGAGACGAATGGGCTGCCAATCAATCAACGACCATATCTCATAATTCTTCTTCACTTGAAGCTGATTCGTTAAAAGGTAATGGACAAGCTTCGCACACCATGTGAATTTGAGCTCATAAAACATAGGAAAAACGCCAATTGCAGACTTCTTTACAGCCTCCCATGCATCAAATCCCACACCCTCTCTTACCATTTGAAAATTGGACAAATAGCTATAATAGCTCATACTCCTTTGCTGACTAGGAGCTTTTCCTTTACTGTAGAGTAGACGCGGATAGTTTCTCTTAGTGCTAGAAGAAGCCATATCTAACAATGAAAACAAAAAAAATTGTTACCATGAATGCTAGTACAAAAGCGAGTATTTGTTGTAATCAAGAGAATGAGGATTTTCACTCAATCAACCTCTTGGCCAAGGCTCTATACCCAGTACTACAATAGATTATCTGTCAAACCAGTGAAGACATCTAAGATTCTTTATCTTGTTTGGGGTCATAGAAAACATGTAAGATCAACACTAAAACTAACCACTCTCTAAAACTCATAGCATAATTTAAAAGTACTACCGATTGGTGAACAAAAGCGTGTGTTTACCTTAACGAAGGGATAACTATCCTTAATCTGATTTCAAGTCTTCTTGCTAAAGTTATTTGGAACCATAAATCAGTTTGGATTTTCAGTAGAGGAGACGAAAAGGATGACAGGTGAAACAATGGTGATTCTCACCGGAGAGTTCAAGAGCGGAGATAACAAGACGCCAAATCGAGCTTTGTCGGAGGAAGGGTTGCAAACACTCGCCAGAGAAATCAAAGCCCTCACAATGTCGATGCTACTATCAGAGGAAGAAAATCAAACCGCTAGCGACATCTCCTTAGGCGAACCCTAGGTTTTGTTATTGTGAATGTTTATTTTTGCTTCTGTCGACGTACGACGACGAAAGGAAAACCTTTTTTTTTCTTTAGTTTTTAAATTTGTTAATGAATTAAATTGATAATGGCAATATTGTAGTAAAGAAGAATTATTGGGGTTATTTGGTCTTTATATACCTATATTCAGATTTGTTGATTACATAGAGATAAACTAGTAATTAACTAAAAGATTAGAGTTAATCTGAGTAATTTTCTCTAAATAAAATTTTAATAAGAGCATTTTTGTAAGAAAACAATAATAATATCTTTGGTAGAAGATAACATGTGTTGACAAAAAAAGAAAGAAAGATAGCATGCAGAACTGAAATATTTACATTTGATTACTTATCATCTGGAACATACCCATAGCCGATCCGGAGTGTAGGCAAATTAAGGGCATGATTAACCATGGTCTCCTAGCCGGGGTTCTTAACTCATGATTTGATATTTTTTTTGTTTTTTATTTTTTTTTTACACTTTTCGGCTAAGAGATTGCTCTTATATCTCTTATTTAATAGATGGTTCTTAGCTTTTCTTAGTTAAAATCTAAGAAAAGATAAGAACCGTCTCTTAGACGAAGCCAAGAACCTCAGTTAAAAGACTGGGGTTAATCATGGTAAGAACTATGTCGTTTAAAGTATCATGAATTTAAGTGATAATTTTAGTTGTATATATACATTATAAAAAATTTACATCACAAAAATTTAATTGCGCATAAGACATAAAAAAATTTAAAAATGTTGGACCGGCACTGGAATAAACATATGTTTAACTCTGAATACACGTCATGTATCTAGTTGCTTTATCTCTAAAACTCTAACGTCGAAATGTTCTTAACTTCTGATGATAAGAACAAGAAAAGTTATATATATTCTTTTTGGCAAATAGTTGTCCTTCGGCTCTCTATTTGTAGATCGACAGCAGTTGGTGAATTCTCTATCCTTGCAACATGGTAGTGGCGGCTCCTCTCAGAGAAGGTGCGACGTAGCTGACAGGTTCGCTTTATTTTGGACTTACAAGTCTCCACCTCTCTCCTCTTCGGCCTGTTTTGGATGATGGGTGGAGTTTCAGAGGTGGGGTATGACATCTAGTGGCGGCGGAGGCGAATCAGTGGTGGGGTATGGCATTAGTCTATTCTTTGTCTGATTTTGAACAAGAGAATTTATTTGGATATGTGGGTTTTTCTTGTGCATGCATTTTTTTTCTTTTTATCTTGTTCATCGTTTTCGGTTATCTCCTCCTCGTGTTTAGGTGGTGGTGATGCGAGATGGGTTGTTCTCCACATTTCTTCGCCCCTCTTCATTTAGGTAATGTTCTTCTCCCGTGGAAGTAGTTCATGCGGTTGGGTTCATGATCTTTATCAAACAAATTTTATAAAAGCATTGGTTAAAAATATTTAGAAAGGTTTAACCCTTTTTTCTTCAAAAAAAAATTATATTTTGAGCGGGCTTTGTGGTGCAGTGGTACTGGACGGACTTTAGATGCAAACACATTCCAAGTTCGATCCTTCTGCTGCGAAAACTAAGTCACATTGTTCTGCTCACCACGGCTGCGGATACGTCTGTATGAAAACCCGGGAGAGAGCTTGTCGTGGGCTGCACCTCCCACCCGGAGGTTAGATCTGTGTCTTTGATAAATCCAGGTTTAACCTTTTTTTTCTTCAAAAAAAATATATTTAGAAAGCATTTACAGTTTTAAAATATTTTTTTAATAATTGTTTAATTAAATAATAAAGAACATAATATTTTTGCAAATTATTTGCCAATCAATGCCATATGTATAGTCTAGGTAGTGACATTGTAAAAGAGTGGCTAGGCACTTAGGCACATAGAGCATCCAACTTCAATCAACACTACAAAAATATTTTCTGACCACAATACCAAACTTCACTCTAAATATATTATTATATTATTAAATTAAATTTTTTTAATTTAATATTTAAATATAGATAATTATAATGTAATATATTACATAAAACACATTATAATAAAATATTTACTAGATATATAATAATATTTAAATACATATCTATTATTTCAATACATATAATATTTTACTATAAATATTTAATTTATAATTTGATATGTATTTGTTCTCTTATTTATCATTTATTTGGTTATATATTTTATTAATAAACATAAGTGAATAGTGTTTAATGTACTGAATATAAACATATAGTATTACACTAAAATATTGTGACTTTTAGAGTTGGATTGAAAAAATGTTGTATGAAATCATGTTGGATTAAAAAAATGTTGTATGAAATCATATTAAATAGATTTTTAGTGTTAGGTTAGAAATGTTTAGCATTCATCTATGAAGAAACATGTCGAAAAGAGAAAAGTGATGTTAACTACTTTCTCTAAAATGCTCCATAATTTAATTAATCATATTCCGAAAATTAGTAACATCTAGTCTTCACAACATAGGATATTCATAAGGTTTTATTATATTTGTAAACATTAATGATCACCGAATTTTTAAGTTGAAGTTCTTTCTAATTAAAAATAATCAAATTAAATCAAATCACTTCTTTTTTTTGTGTCAAATTAAATCAAATCACTTTAAAGAGAACCTGGTTCTATTTCTGTGATAATAGACAGGCGTGTACAGTTCATGGTATAGATTCTTTACCAATGTATGTAAATGTATATAGTGGTATTTTGCAGTCTTTTAAGGTGCAACAGTTTTTTTCTTCCACAAAATATCTATTAATAAAAAATATCCTATATTTTATAGTAGATGATGTTTTTGCATCAATGCACATATATTAAGAAATCTATTTTTCTCAAAATTACATTAATAATTTGAGTATATTTTAAATTATAAACATAAATACCAAAATGTAATTGGTTACACCAATTTAATAAAGGTAAAATTACCTAGATACATAAAAACGTCATTTATTATGAAATAACAAAAATTACTTAAAATATTATATATACGTTGAAACGGAGAAAGTATCTCGAAAGCTCAACAAATATCTCTTATTTATTTCGCATCGATAACATTAGGAAAATAAGAGCATGATTATTGGAGGGTTCTTAGGGTCAGGTTCTTAACGGAATATAAGAACCCGTTTCTTAACTTTTAACTAAAAAAACTAAGAACCGGTTCTTAAACCTTTTATTTAAGAGCCGGTTCTTAGCTTTTTTAGTTAAAAATTAAGAGACAGATTTTTATATTCCGCTAAGAACCTCGTCCTAAGAACTCCCCAATAATTAAGCTCTAAGTCCCGTGAAGATCGCAGACATTATTTTAGTATTTTGGTTATGCACGGGCCATGTTTAGTTCACTGTGGTTAAGCAAAAAAAAAAAAGGTTAAGTTCAGTGTCTGTCAGTCTGTCACTGATTACATTTTCAGAGAGAAGATAAGATTTGAAACAAAAATAGATTTAATGGGGCTGTGAAAGAAGAATGAACCAGTTCATCAGTCTCGAGAGATAATCCTCAGATAAAGAGAGCATAAAGAATAAAAACATCCATGAGAACAATTTTGGAGGTGATGGTTGTGGTCCAATGGGATATACTGAAGGCAATAACATTAGTAGAATTAAGAAAGATGGTTGATTCAAATGAGCAATCGTGGGATGCAAAACTATGAACCAAAGCACAGAGAACATAATGATTTTTTAATTAATGGAAGAAATATATATATATCGTATAAGACCAAAAACTTTGAGTATCTGGAAGCTACCTAATTTTCATGGAATGCTTGTGTTTTCTTGTAAATAAAGACCTTTTTGAGCTTTATTAGAAATGGTCATAACAATTTCTTAAGATTAAGAAGGTAGTGCTGGATATGTGGCTAGGATAGATCAGATAAGCACATGTGGGCAAAAGAACTTGTTGAAACTCGCGCAAATCAAGTCCATGTGGTTGTTGTTTGGACAAGGGGAATGTCATTCTTGTTGTTCTTTTATTTTTCTAAGATGAGAGTGTCATTCTTCTTGTGACATGCTAACATGTACTGTTGGCAGAAAAGTACAAGAGTTGAGAAGTATAATATTTCGATTAATTAAACCGGTAATTAATTAGTGGAAACCAAAGAGAATATTGGCTTAGGATTAGATCGGCAGATCGGATTGTCGTAGAATTTATAAGTGCCTGCGTTTCACAAACGTTGTTGAAACCCGCGTCTGCGTTTGGGTTGTACAAAGATATTTGGAGAAATAATCACCCGCGTGAATATAAAGAGAGTTGTATTAGTATTTAGTTGCCTAAATGTTTGAATCCTCAGTGTAAATTTATCTTATCTATTTGCATCTTACAGAAGCAACACATTATACTCTAAAACTATTATGCTGTCCCCAGGCCCGATCTTATGTATTTGGATGCCTAGAGGACGAATTATTTTTTACCCATAAATCATTACAGGGACACAGATGCCTAAATGTCCATCTGGCATTTGATCGGTGCAGGGACACAGAGTCGTTTGTGCAATATTGTGTGTATCGTGGGAAGGTGATAATACTTATGGTAGAAGCCACTAATGAGACTTTGTGTATCTATGGTTTAGCTTTAGAACATTATATGCACTAATGCATAACAACTAAATCGATAAGTTGCTTATGATATATACCGTACTAGGTTAAGAAATGCGCAATTGCGTGGAATGATCGTTATATATAAAAATAATTTTATATATTATTATTTATTTGTGTTTATTTACGTATATAATTAAATTAGAGTAAACACATAAATCAAAACAATATCTCTTGTTTATTTACGATATTCTTTTGGTAAATAAATCAAAACAATCATTTTATTTATTTTATATTGTATATAACAAAATTTCAATGACATGGACATAGATATATAGTATATTTTAATATAAATATTTATTATTGAGAATTCATGCTCATATGATAAACACAAAATTTCTAATGTGCGAATTTTTCAATGCAAATTTCAAAATTAAAATATTAAAGTTTCGATATTTTTTCAATACAAATTTAGAAATTAACAGATTTATGTATTTTTATATGTTATATAGTTTAATTTTAAACTATATTAATATATAACATGAATGTCTATTAAATGAGACTCATATTCATACGATTTATGATCATTTGTATCTTGTTATTACAAAAAAAATTAAACTATTGATCACTAAATTTTAGTGTGAGACATTTAACGTTTTTAGTAATTTATTAAAGTTTCGATATTTTTTCAATACAAATTATAAATTAACATATTTATGTATTTTTATATGTTATGTAGTTTAATTTATATATGTTAATGTTTTTAGTAATTTATAGTTGTTTTAAAATTCAAAATATAACATATAAGAAAAAATTATTTTTATTATATGGTTAATGTGATTGTTTAGTATATTTTAATAATATAAGATTAAACAAAAAAAGAGCTAAGATACAAAAATTGTTATCAAATATTTATTATTCAAAATCATTAATTGTCATATATACGTTAATCATATTAGGTAATTTCGTAGCTTTTATTTAAGGAAAATGTGAGAATATTCTTTTGTACATTATTTATCATTTTGATAGTTAATTTAAAAATATATATATAAGTTAAGATGGACCAACTTATTTTTCTAAGAATTTTGAATCTCATTTTCATGGTGACACGTGAATACAAAACAATGTTGTAATGTTTGTCGATTAATATATAAAGAATTTGTAGATATACCTTCTTGGAACTGTGATGTTGGTGGATTGGGACTTACGAGCTGTTCATTAGCAGTCTCGACACATCAGAGTCGATTTTCACACGATAATGCTTCCAATAAATCAAGTCTCTTCGGCGTATGTTCTCCCCCTAAAGGTTGAATGAATCAACAAAACGTGTTGTTTTATAGTGTCTTAATTGATCAAGTGTTACTTTATAAAGATTTATTATAGTTATATTTGATTTCTTACCGAAAGGTGGAAATTATTTTGAAATACAATCTAAACATGACTTTGGTTATTGACAAAAAATTATTAAAGTTTAAACTCTATATATTCCATTACATAAAACATTAAAATCAGAAGGATTTAGAGAAAACCATCATAAAAATTAAAATGGTTGGTATATATTACTGAATAAGAAGAAGAAGAAGAAGAAAAAAAAAACTTAATGATGCATTGATGCATGTCTGATTTGATATGAAATTATAAATCCGAACTCGGTTTGATATGAAATTATAAATCCGAACTCGGAATTTTCGGTAATCATACCCGCACTTATGATTGTAGGTCTATCTTTCGAACAGCTTACGTCATAAACTTTGAATGTAAATAATTAACTCGGAAGATTGATTGTTTGTAGTTTTTGTTTTAGTTTTTGGTTTTTGCTTTTGTAAAAACCATTTTTTATCCAATCAAGTTTTATCTTTTAATTTTTGTTTTTGTAAAAACCATTTCACTTGCCAGTCAACTTTTTTAACAAATAGATTCCCTAAAATTTAGGAAAACTAGTTTTTCAAAATTTCAACCAATTTGTGAAGAAAAGGTAAAAACTAACTTTTGTGGGTTTTCAATATAAAAACGAATTTTGTTTATTTTGTATAAAATACAATATTTTAATTAATAATTAAGTAAATAATATTTTCATAAAGATAAAATTTCCATACAATTTTTTTTATCATTTAACATTAATGTAAAATAATTTATGTGTTTCATATATGTAAATAAATATAGATAATTTTAGTATTAGCTGTAGCCAATTAATTCTTAATATCTATAAATAAATTATTGAATAATATTATTATACATAATAAACAACAACTAAAAATTATAAAATTTAAAATATTTTATTAATACAATATTATTATATTAATTTGAAAAAAATAGCCATTCAAGTTCTAAAAAACGAAAAAATATTTTATGTAACAAAATTTATAAATAGTTTCAAATTTTTAAATATTTTAATTTTTATAATTTATAGATATTTTATTAATTATATTTAAGTATAACACTTAAAATAAAATAATTTAAAACATGGTGATGTTTTTATTTTAAATAACAGCCACTATATTTTGATAAATTTTAATGACAATTTAAAAAAAAAATATTATTTTAAAACAATGTATTGCTTATTTTATAAAAAAATACTAAAAATAAAGCAAAACCAAAATTAAAAAATAAAAACCAAAACCAAAAACTGAAAATCAAAAACAAAAATCTAAAAGTTAAAAACCAAAAACCAAAATCTAAAAATCAAAAACTTCTCTCTCTGCGCAATAATTTAACGAGCATTAGGGATATATAATAATAATATATGAAGAACGAAACACTACATTTCTATTAAATTCCATCTACCCCAACGTCAACTTGCATTGGAGATTGGACAATCGATGATATCAATGCACGTATTAGTTTTACATAAAAGAGGGAAAATAAACTCTAAATCTGGGAGAAAATCAGAAGCTTAATGAATGATACAATTATGGAGGACAGGTATTGTTAACTGTACTGTCTTCGACATTCAATTCTTTTGTTTTTTTTTTCATTGGGTCCAGTTTGATACTCATATCATGCAGTCCTTGGGTCCTTTCTTGATCTCTGGACTTTTATTGATTCTATCATATTAACATTGTCAATTTGTTTTAGCATTATCACCAAATACTCCCAATCATTCAAAATTATGCTTTATCATTACTTCTTTTATTTTGAGTCACATATCTAGCAGCATTCACATGTATGATTCAGCCTCGAGGGCTTCCAACGTAATATCAAAAAAATCTAAGACGTTTATTCATCATTAGAATCAGCTTTTTGTCATCAAACGTGGAGGTCAAAATATTTGTAAAATTGTTGACTTTTAATTGAGTATTGCAAACAATGTTTTAAAACCATGAGATGATCACTTCATATTGCAACACTTACGTCACTGGAACTACTTCTACGCGTCGTGAATAAACTATTTAGCCTGTAACTAGTATAATGGAAACATTTAAACCATTCATAGCCTTGATTATAAAAGCTCTGAACAAAATAAAAGAATAAAAATCTATATATATAAATTGGCTTTATCCCTTCTTATGACATGTGGAAGGGGGGTTTGTTCACATGTATCTTCATGTTTTTTTTTTGTATTTTAAATCTTCCTTCTTTTAAATTATTACAATTTACTCCATAAATTTCTAATTGTGTACTATCTAATCTTTCTCGCACTTATTGGTCCGAAATAAATAAAATAATATAAATATATTTTAAATTTATTAATAACTAAAAATACATAAACTTTCACCATTTTATTATTTTTTTACTAATTTTTCTTATTTTATTTACAAATTATATATTTATTAATAATCAAACTAAGAATAAGAAATTAGAGCACCAACACAAATAACCAAGAAAACGAGCCAGATGGTGAAAGTTTATGCTTAAAGCACCGGAATCACAACCAGTACCTAAAAGGTAAGAAACATCTCATAAACTAAACACGAACATACAAGACGACCATGCAAGTGAAAAAACACAAAGCTCTGGATAGAAAAGACCAAAGCTCCAAAAGACTAACTTTGCACACCTATACCAAAGGAAACATGGAAAGAAAAGAAACAACTTGAGGAATGGAGAATGGAAAACAACCACCAAAAAATCAGAAACTAAACTCGAAACCAAAAATTACCTTCCAAGCCTACATAGCATACACGAACGAAAACATTATCTAAGCCTCGAGTGGCAAACATGGTGAAAGGGAGAGCCACTAGAGATGCGATGAAAGCTGCAAAGAGATGCGAGAATAGTGAGGGAAAGAGAGACGAAACGAAATCAGCAAACTATGGAGCCAACCTCGAGCTATGAAAGAGAGCATAGAAATCAGAACACCAAAAACTAGATCTTGAAAACCAAGACGAGCAAAGACTATTGACGGTAAGCCAACGACGAGGAATAAAACATCAAAGACGACTAAACTCTGACCCAACCAAGGAGATGCAATTCCTAACATCAGCTGAAATCTAAAGAAAAAGATGAGCAATCAATATTGACTGTAACAGCTTACAATACCGTGAGAATCAACCGAACAACTGAAAACTCAGAAATCTGATCTACAACAAATACCATATAATCTCACAGGTGAAGAATCTAAAGAAAAACAAGAGAAAGAAGTGAGTCTTTTTCCGGTGATGGTGAGAAGCACCGCACACCAGAAAGGTAACGAACTAAATAGACGGTGACGACTCAAGTCAAAATATGGGAAGAGCACAAAAAATATCTTAAAAGTTTTAATTTTCAAAAATATGAAAAAATACAATACAATTTTGACGTTAAAACCTTTAATCTTAGAATTAATCAACAAATGCATAGATGCAAAGTTATTGAAATTCAATATTCTTTTACGTTAGAGGTTCACTTCACTATTAACAAGTACTGTACACACAATAACACATTATTCAAAAAAAAAAACACAAAATATATTAACCTATCACTTACTACTACATAACACATTAAAAATACCAAATAATGTTATTAACAAATAAAAATGACAAAATAATTACATTATCCAAAAATCATGTTCTTAACAATAATAAAACAATATTCCGCGTGCAGCGCGGACATTCCCCTCGTACTCATATATCTTTTTAGAAAAATATTTCATCATAAATATATTGGCTAATCCTCATCCTCTCATTGTCTTTTATGTGGAGTAGGTTTGCGATACATACACAAATAATTATACGTATATATATACCCCAATTTGGTTTGTATCAAACAAATGTGTTATGAGATCAGTCCCATTCCTTTAAAAGGTTATGGTTGCCTTTTCTATGAGTTGACTTTTAATTGAGTTTTAATTATTTTTCATATGAGATGGATGTACCTCTTAGTGTATAATCTACAAATCTCTGAGATAATATACCAAGATGGTCGATAAAAAATACACAACTCAATTATTTTTACAGAAAACATATATATCAATCTTAAGAAGACACTGTGCTAATAGATAATTGAATTAGTTTAATAGTTTGGTGAATAGTTGAGACCAATCCTGTGTTCTTGCCGGTATCCGAATTTTCCTGCTGGTACCAAATTTGATATGGTTCACGCATAACTGACTTGTCCAAATACTACACATTCCATTTGTATATATTTAATTTAATAAATGTGCATGTATAATTAGCCATTGTCCCTCTATATAAACACATAAAACACATTCTTTACCAGTCACAATAACAAAAACCATTCTTGAGTTAATGGAATATCAAAACAAAAGCAGTCTTCATAAAGATTCGATGGAAGCAAAACTTGACGTCGAATTTGGAAGTCCCCGGCAGCAAGATGAAACGAAAACGCTTTATGCGAACTCACTGACGGCGCGTGAGATGGAATCTCTGGTTGCGATCTGCGATACTCTAATACCATCTATCGACGGCGCTGAAGTAGGACACCTGGATGACGGCGTCGCTGGATACTACTCCGCCTCTGCTTCTCATACTGGAACTCCCGACCGTGTAAGTGTGTATATATACAAACATGCATTTACATTCATTTATATATGTTATACACATGCATGATCATGTAATTAAAGACAATCTTTCTATATCTACCTATCCATTTCACTCTGTATATATATAAATATATGCTTCCTCAACTATATATGTTACATGCATTTGAATATATTTATAGCTAACCTTTTTTTACAAACAAAAGAGAATAGAACATATTTTTGTGAGTGATTTGAATTTTGAAACTATATAATTTGAAACCATTGGTTGCTGGAATTTTTACATCCACTGAACTTAATTTGCCTTTTGTATTTCTTAAATTTAAAGTAACAAACCAATAAATTGACAGTTCTTTAACATAGAAACAACTTAAATGATTAATAGACGACACAACTTAAGTTTGTAGTCTTTCTTGGTTCATGATCATTTTAAAAAAAAGTTGTAGAACAAGACGCAGAACCTTTTCTTTCTCATTATTCACAGCTGGTTTTGACAACGTTGAAACCACAGTTTCACTGCTTAAACTATCGATAACTGAACTAGATGAATTTTTAGCAATTAAATATGTATATGTTTTATTAATTTCTTTAATAAAGCATGACATTATTTTGTAAAAACATAGATATTGTTGCATGCATGTGATTCAGTCCTTTCATCGCTGAAATAAAAGAATCATTACTTAAGAAGAGAACAAAAAGTCAGTACTCTTAGTGAAATATAGAGCCGACAGGTTTCGAGTACAACTAAAATCCGTCGATCGTCACGTATGCAAAATATATCTCAAAATTGATTGTCATATACGTTATTTTCTTTTCGCAACCACTTATTGGTTGCTTATACTTATTATTATTATTTTATACTATATGGTATTAATATCACTACGATAGCTGATACAAATGTCTCTTTTTCTTGTCATAACTACGATGGCCAAAACTGTAAAACGTGGACACCAAAACATTTGGGTCCAATTTCATACAAATACTAGCTTTATAATAACAATATGAAAACTAATATAGGTTAAACAGACTTAAATATTATTTAATCATTGATTTTGTATTATCTTGGTTAATTTTATTTGCGTTTTTTATTATGTCATAAATTCACAATAATAGGTGGCGAGGTTAATGAGTCAGAGACTTCACCACCCAAAGAAGTGGATTTTAAGAGTTGGACTGTGGTCACTCTCCACTTGGATTGGAAGTCTCGTCTTGTGTGGTCAGAGAAGTTTCATCGGCGGCTTTCCATACTTCCAGAGATTCTGCCGGCTGCCAAAGAAACAGAGAGAAGAGACATTGCTCAATTGGGCTTCAAGCTATTTCTTACTCCTAAGAATGTTCTTTAGGTCCATCAAACTTATCACTGCCCTTGTCTTCTTTACCCAGGTAAAAATTTAACCCCATGCAAGACTTACATTTTTTCATTCCTTATCTTTACATATACATATGCTCCTTATCTTTCTTTAAGTTTTGTCTTTATAATTTAAGCACTTTGTAAAAAGTTAAGCAATATTAATTCTAAACTTGCTTTCCATTCACGTGATTTTTGGTATTGAGTTAACGTTAATTTGTATAGAAATTTATAAACATTAATCTGTGTGTTCTTCTTAAATAAATCAAATTAAAAAAGAAAAGAAAAATAGTGAGGAAATATATAACAGGATTGTAGGTTGAAGCCCATGTATATCAACCAAAAAAATTGACAGCTTGATATTCCAAATGATTATTACAAAGATTAATTATTTTAAATAATTTAATAATTTTCAGGTGGATGAAAAAGGAAAGAACTTAGCGTGGAAAGCAATAGGATACAATGGACCCAGCTCAGATCATAGTGATCATGAAGAAGAATTAAATGAGACGAAGACTAACAAAAATATGCCTAAGGAGATCTTTGGACCACTATACAATGGCATCATCAATCTCAAAAAGCCTAGAGAAGCCGTGACAAAGAAGTTAACAGGTCATGGCTTCACAATATCAACTCAAAAGAGCAATAAAAAAAGATCATCAATTTCTAACCCAGTGATGACAATCCGGTGTGATGCCGTGGTGGTTGGGTCTGGATCCGGCGGAGGAGTAGTGGCCGGACTTTTAGCCAAGGCGGGTTATAAAGTTTTGGTGGTGGAGAAAGGAAACTACTATGCAAGAAGCAATCTCTCTCAACTTGAGGGGCAAGCAATGGATGAGATGTACTTATCCGGTGGGTTACTAGCAACTTCTGATATGAACGTAGTGATTCTCGCCGGGTCCACTGTCGGAGGCGGTTCAACCATTAACTGGTCGGCCTCGATCAAGACACCGGAACACGTGATGAAGGAATGGGCTGAAAAGTCAGAACTCGAGTTGTTTGAAAGCAATTTGTATCGAGAGGCAATGGATGTTGTGTGTGAGAGAATGGGTGTTCAATGCGGATTTGTGGAAGAAGGGTTTAATAATGAGGTCTTGAGGAAAGGTTGTGAAGAATTAGGGTTACAAGTGAAGAATATTCCCAGGAATGCTTCAAAGGATCATTACTGTGGGTTTTGTTCCTTGGGATGCAAGAAAGGTCAAAAGCAGGGGACTTCAGAGACTTGGCTTGTAGATTTAGTGGAATCTGGTAATGGTTTGATCCTTCCAGGTTGTAAAGCGATGGAAGTCTTGTATGAGAGTGAAGGCGGGAACAAGAAGAAGACTTCCACTGGAATTGCGTTTGCGTTTGGGGAAGACATCTATGTGGTGGAGTCTAGGGCCACGGTAGTGGCCTGCGGTGCGCTTAGAACGCCTCATTTGTTGAAACGCAGCGGTTTGAAGAATGGTAACATTGGGAGAAACCTTTGTTTACATCCAGTTGTTATGGCTTGGGGATGGTTCCCTGAGGAGGAGAAGTGGCCTGAGAAGAAGAAAAAGAGCTACGAGGGAGGGATAATGACAGCAATGTCCAGCGTTGTTAACGCAGAAGCAAAGACTACTTATGGTGAAACGGTGATCCAAACGCCTTCTCTTCATCCAGGGATGTTCTCAGGGGTCATTCCTTGGACGTCAAGCAATGATTTCAAAACCCGAATGCTCAAATTCTCAAGAACCGCACACGTTTTCACGCTTTTGAGAGATAAAGGAACTGGAACAATCAATTCGAAGAGTTACATTGACTACAACTTAAACGATGAAGACGAAGAGAGTCTAAAGAAAGGTCTTGGGAGTGTCTTGAACATTTTGATAGCGGCTGGAGCTGAGGAGATCGGGACGCATAACTCAGAAGGTAAGAGTTTGAACGTTAGTACAGCGAGTGCGGTAGAGATTAAGAGGTTTGTGAGAGAAGAGAGTTCAAAGAGCTTGAAGGATCTGTCTGGACAGATATGTTCAGCTCATCAAATGGGAAGTTGTAGGATGGGAATCAGACCTGAAGAATCTGCGGTGAAGCCAACGGGAGAGACTTGGGAGGTTGAAGGCCTGTTTGTGGCGGACACAAGTGTTTTTCCGACGGCTTTAGGGGTTAATCCGATGGTCACCGTTCAGTCAATTGCTTATTGTATTGGACTTAATGTTGTTGGGGCTCTTAAGAAGAAGTGAAGTCTCGTTTATACTAGACTTAAGTTTTCATACTAGATTTTGACCCGCGCTTAAAAAGCGCGGGTTTTTCTTTGGATTTTAAACAAAATTTTTGAATTAGTATTTTAAAATTGTTTTCTAATATCATGTTAAAAAGTCATATTATATTCAAGAGAAATTTTCTTAAAATTATATAATTTACCAATTAGTTTATTTAAGATTTTGTATACATGATCTTATATAACTCTCTCTTAGGCCTAGACATTTACCAGACCCGGAAATTAAACCGAAATATAGGTGCTATTTGGTTTTCGATCCATGGTAAAGTACATATTTTTCTGGACCCGCGGATCTTTGTTCGAGTCCGGATCCTACCCGAGGGTTGATTAGTACCCGAAGTACTTGAAATGTTTTGTGTAAATTAGGTATATTTGGATATTTTGAGGTATTACATATACTTTTTAATTTTGGGTTCATTTTTCCGATTACGGGTTTCGGGCAAAATTCCATATTTAAAAAACATATTTCGGGTATTGAAAAAATTTCGGTATTTTTCGGTTCCTCTGGTCAGATTTTAGGTAAATTTATGGGTCTTTTAGGTATTTAGATATTTTTTGTATTTGTTTGAGTTTTCAGGTTTTTTGGTGTTTTGGTATTTTTTAGGTTTTCGGGTACTTCAAATTTTTCGGGTAATCCATTTCCATTTTTTAACACATCCAGTCCTGTTACATATCCAAAAATTATAGGTGTTTTAAAGGTATTTGAATTATGAACCCGAACATATCGGAACCCGAAAGAACCGACCTGGACACATACCAGAAATTTTCAAATACCTAGTTATGTCCAGATTTTTAGGATCAGAAGAACTCAGACCCGAAAGAAACCGATTTGTATCCGACTCGAATGCCCTAACCTACTCTTTGATTATTTTTGTGTGCATTTTATAAGACCTTAAGATTTATTTAGCAGATTTTTTTGGCTAATTTAATAGTATAGATTTGTAAGGTTTTTAATAATTTTTAAATTTATCTTAAATAAAATTTTTTATTATAATTTTTTTATAGAGAATAATTTAATGTAAAATATATAATTTTGTTTTTAACAGGTGGTTACTTAAGTTTTTTTTATTAAATTTGATTTTGTAAAATATTTGGAACTATATAATGTAAGATGACATAGTATAATATAACGTATGATATATGTTAACTTTTAAATAAGTTTCAAAATATATTAATTGGTTTAGAAGTCGATAGTATAGGAATGATATTGTTTTGGTTCGTGGGTTAGTCGACCAAAATAGTTGTATTGTTAGCAAATTGTCCAAGTAAGATTACCGTAATATTTGATAAATAATATGGTTAACTCACTAAAGGAAAGGAGTAAAAGTTGGTATATACGGTGTAATGTTATAGACTAACATTTTGTTACAAAAATATAAGGTAAGACCAAAAAAATAGGTAAGTCTAGTGAAAGAGTCCAAACAACCTTTTATAAGTAGATTTTTTAGAACTCCTTCCCTTTTAATAGTATTGATTGGAAAAATAATATGCTTTCTTAATAATTTTTTAATAAACTTTTGTTTTTATTAGAGTGCCATTTAAATCCGGAAAAGTTTATTGCTGGTAAACAATAGTGACAATAATTCCATTCCTTCTGAATAATTGGGAATGCTAGATTTTTTTTTTTCAGAAAAGTTATTTGATAAAATAATAGTGAGAGTCAAGATACGATAAATGGATTAAAAAATTTAACTTCCTTTTTTTTTTAAAAAAAAGATACAAAATACAAAATGTTTTAAGTTTATTAATACTTTGCTTTTATGATCTGTTTATGAAGGCCAAATAATTTACACCGACCTCCCTTTAGTCAAATCTGTTTCCTTAGAATGTTTTAGAAATATTATCCATTTATATTATACTATTTATTCTCCAGATATATATATGATATATTTAGCTGACAAAGAAGATTTCTCTGAGAAGTCAAATAACAAAAAAGTTAAGAATACTATCCTTTATGGCTTTTCCCAGTCTTATTTAGTTTCTTTTGTTCGAAGATTTTCTCTTATTTAGTTGACAAAAAGATTAAACCTTTACTGTGTGTTGTAGAATTATACACATATGTACGTGCGTCCGATTGATTTTGTCCATTCAGAAGGAACCGAATCTAACAAAGGCACAGAAAGCATTGAAACTATGCACAACCTTCTGCCCAGAAAGAAGATATTCGATGGGACACATAAAGGAACTGCTATTTACTAGGAAGCCATGCGTTTGTGCTCGGAACAGCCGCTGTTATTCGCTTCTCTCTTGCTCAGATCAGTGGAAACGTAGTTGTGTTCCAAAACCCACAAGACAGTAACCAAAAGAAAATATGTCCTGGTTACGGGATTACTAATCGTACTTTACCCACTGTTCTTGATTATGTCCTGCTAAAATAATTGCCATAAATCCTATTTTTCGTCTTACATTATGATATTTTCTTTGCTTTATCTAATCAATTTATGACATGCAAATAAGAAGATTTGTAACCAATCATAACCTTACAAGCTACTATTAATGCTCCACATAACTCTGACTAGTCTAAGGTAATGTACAACATGGATAATGAAAAGAAAACTTCAAGATGCATCCACCACCATGCACTAATATCTAAGTCAACCATAGTTGGTTGACCTTGTCAGATTTATGTCAAAGTCCAAAAGGAAATTAAAAACAAAATATGGAAGTAGAAAAACTTCAACGATTTTTACATATTTTTAGCTTGTTCTTCAGAAAAGAAATAAAAAAATAACATTCGAAAAATCATAAGTAACAAAAGGCAAGTTAGTTAGACAGAAGAAACACACATGAACTTGTCAATGATATGTGCCACCCGCTCCTTTTTGAAACTTATATTTTACACAAATCCCAAATCTGCCAGTTCATGACTAGAGGGAAGATATGAGAAGGATCGCTCGATAGGGCCAAACGGATTCCAAGGTCTCCCGATAGGATCAAACGGCTTGCGCGAGTTCATGTAAGAAGATTTATCAATAGTACAAGCAGTTTGATCTTCTTGATTGTTGTTTACTAGATAATTCCAAATCTCGTTCAGATAAGAAGATCCATCATCACTATAATTCCATGTCTCGTTCTGATAAGAAGATCCATCAACAGTACAAGAAGTTTGATCTTCTTGCTTGTTGTCTCCTTCAGGACCCCATAGCTTGTACGGCTCAAAGTTCTTAGTCAGTGCTTCAAAATCAAACCCTCCATTACCCTATAACCAAAACAAAACGAGTAAAGTGACATATTTAATAAAATGCAGATATGTAATAAAGAGAGAATGATGATATATATTACCTGCCCAAGAGAAAATCGGACAGATGGATAAGTGGTAAAGAAACTTTGAGAAGCAATCGATGACGGTGCAGCATATGTGGGATCTTGATAAAGTGGAGCACAAGGCATAGGTTGGTAAGCATGGTTCAACCAAGGATCATAGTAATTTGAACTGGGATATTGCTGTAAAGCAAGAGGTTTACAAGCAATTTGTAATCCATCATTGACTGATCCCATATTTAAAGATGCATCATAATCATAAATAGCTTCCGTTTTGCTGAGATTTTCATTGGAAATTAATAAGGGAACGTTTTGGCGTATTTTAG
Source organism: Brassica oleracea var. oleracea (assembly GCF_000695525.1). Lineage (NCBI taxonomy): Eukaryota > Viridiplantae > Streptophyta > Magnoliopsida > Brassicales > Brassicaceae > Brassica > Brassica oleracea. The sequence goes on along the minus strand of NC_027754.1, from coordinate 41,418,415 downwards.
CACCGTCTTGATTGTATGACGAGTATACGTATGGGAGTGGTGGTTTTGGGGGACGATAAATCTTACTACTTAGTCCTCTTGCTAAGCTCGCTGGAGAATCAACTACTACATTCTGCAAAAATGAATGACACAAAAAAAAGAGGAACGAGATTAGCCAAGAAAGCATCAAATTAGAATGAATGATAAATTGATACGCATAAGTTAACGCACATACTTGCCTTTATCTGAGTTGTGGTGAAAACAATGTAACTATAAAGTTCATAAGAAGGTGGAATATGAAACCCGATAAGGTTCCTGCCCTCCGTGCCGTAACATATCACTGCACAAACATCAAACAACATTAGAAAAAAACAATTACTTTATCGAAATATTCTCTGTAAACTAAACGAAAACTATATATCAGGTTATATAAATCTCAAACTGAGGTTTCAGATCGTACCATTTATAAGACATAGGGTCTTTTCATCGTGATTGAGATGATAGAGAAAGCCTTGGTATCGTAAACCGTATTTAGAGACCAGTGTCATAAAGCTTCCAATGTAATCGACGGGATATGGATTTTGTGGCTGTGGTTTCCGTAAAGATGATGACAATAACGAGATACACTGGGAATTATCTGTCGCCATCATTCCGACCGAACTAAAGTGAAATTTAAGAAAGAAGAAGAGTCTTTAAGTCTGATTAGGGTTTTTTTCCTCCCCCTGTACCTCGCTTCTTGTTTGCAGTATTGTCAAATTTGAAATATAAGATTTTTCTAAGCTGATAGATATATAGGAAAGAAGAAATTGAAATATATGTTATAATTCCTTATAAGATAAACATGATTTGTAATGTTTCTCTATCCGATTAAGATTTACCATTTTTGCAATTCATAAAATATTCTATTCAAGGGGATCATGTTCTTGCGCCCTTCGTCTGACGATTGTTTCTTTCTGTTTCTCTACGTACCGGCTTTCTCCTTTTTTACTTATAAATACGTAAATATACTATGGTTTAAATATACATATGTACATGGACAATTAGATAAACTTGATTTTGCTACGTATTCTCGTAGAATTTAAGTGCAGGAGGTAGTACTGGGCTATACTGGAGTTCGGTTTTTGTGATGTGCGTGGACCTTCTAAGCGTGAAAAAGGAAAAAAGATATGTACTGACAAAATGGTATTTTCCATTAAGCAAAAAGTTTTTGATTGGAGAGAAGGTTTACCTTTACAAGAAAAGGAAAATTGCTTAAATGGAAAAGGAAGTTTGCTTAAAGAGTTTTTGGAGACTTGAAGAGCAAGTTTAAGAACGTGAAAAACAAGTTCTGGGTCTAACTTTTAGAAAAAAACTTGTAATGCCCTACTCAAAAATACAAATTTATGTTCTCATTCTTCATTAAAGGGATTAACCCGGGCTATACCCGGAATTTTTATTTTTTCTAATTTAAGTTGTTATTTATATTTAGGTTATGATATATATTTATATAAATGTTAAGATGCATGTCATAATTAAAATTTATTTTTAAATTTTAACACGTTAAATTAACATATTTTTTACTATTTAAATATTTTTTTGTAATTTTGTTGGCTATCTAGTTATCATATTTAGCAAAACTATCTGTTGAGTGTTGGAATAAATGTTTTAGATATTTAATTAGACTTCAAAGTATTTTCAGATCGACCACATGCTCAACAATCGATCGATCCGTAAAAAGATGGTCGATCTCCTTGGCCAGGTAAGTACAATTTTAGCAAAAATATCTTTGATTTTCAAATATTAAGTATATAACTATTCTTTTGGATATTTTTTTGAATTGTATTTTTTGATTAAATTATTGTATTATAATGTTTATGTAAATATTTTTTGTGATGTTTGAATTTGTGATGTTAGTATACTTAACCTAGATGATATTGATGTTTAACAATTTATTTTTTTCTGGAAATAGAAAATAATGATTTATCAAAACGTATCTAATACTTGTTAAATGATAGTATAATGTAAATTACATCCATTATTTGAAAATAACCATTTGTTGTTGTTACTTTTTTTAAATCAGAAATTATTTTTATTTAAAAACATTATTCATATA
>NC_027754.1:41402716-41413154 GCF_000695525.1 Brassica oleracea var. oleracea | reverse complement strand
TAGTTTTTCCATTTTTTATGTTGTATGTTTACATATTATTTATAATTTTTGAAAATTAGTAATATTAAAATGTAAAACTATATTTTATGCCACGTGTCATCTTTCGGGAGAAGATTTTTTGCTGATGTGGACACTCTATGGAGCCTCAAAAGGTCTCTTTTATTAGTAGATTATAATTTTCGAAAATTAGTAATATTAAAATGAAAAACTATATTTTATGCTACGTGTCATCTTTCGGGAGAAGTTTTTTTTGCTGATGTGGACGCTCTACGGAACCTCAAAAGTTTCCTTTTATTAGTATAGATTTTTTTTTTATAATGCCCTATATTATACAACTAAACTTTTTTGTAAAAGTTGGGATGCCCTAAGCGGCCATTCTTTTGCTTGTGCTCGAGACCGGACATGTGTCTGATATATAAGGAGGGACGTGTATTATGAGAAAGCAAGACCTCAGAGAGGAGAGAGGGAATGCGTTGGGTGCTGATGTACTTGGTGAAGTACTTTTGAGATGTGGAAGATTGAAGCCTAGACTCATGTGGAGTTTAGCACATTTCATTGTGGTGGTCTGTGAAGATTGCATCTGCAATCTGTAGAAGACAGTGAGCCGGATAGTGATCTATGCATCTGTGTTTGATTCCTATCTTCATAGAAAACTTACTTAATAAAGAGTGGTAAACACCGGTGTGTGTTGTACCATATAGCAATTGTAGTTTGTTCCTTGTTCTAATTCAATAAAATCTGGACGAAATCCCGGGGATGTAGAAAACAAACCAGTTAACAAATTTTGTGTGTTTTACTTTCTGCACTTGTTTTTTGTCAGCCTCATCTGCACTAACAGAAACAACATTCTCTAGAAGAAAAAAAATTCATGAGACAAAACACACATGAACTCGTCAATGATATGTGCCACAGCTATACCATTTTTACACAAAGCACAAATCTGCCAGTTCGTGACTAGAGGGAAGGTGTGGGAAGGGTCGCTCGGTAGGGCCAAACGCATTGCAAGGTCTTCTGATAGGATCAAAAGGATTGTGCGAAATCCGGTAAAAAGATCCATCAATAGTATTAGGATGTCCTTTATTATTTGTGTTGCTTCCTTGAAGATTACCCCATAACCCGTAATGCATGATGATGTTCTCAGTCAATGTCTCAAAATTGAATCCTTCATCAATCTAGAAAGAAGAAAAAAAAAAGAAGTAAAATTAGTGCGATGCTCTCTGTATTAAAGTGACATCATGTAATATAAAAGAGAGTGTGTGATATGAATATATTCCCGGCGGAAAAGTGGTAAATAAAAATTTAGGAGCAAACACCAGCTTGGAGGTAGTATTTGTAGGAGCTTGATGATGACTTCACACACCACAAGGCATAAAACAAGGATCATCATAGAAATCTGAACCGAAATATTGTGGTAGAGCGATCTGTGATCCATCATCGACAGACCCCTCAGCATCAGAATCATCTGTAGTAGCAGCTTGTGGTTTGCTGAGCTCTTCGTTGGATATTAATAATGGAACTTTCTGGCGTGTCTTTGCACCGGAACTTTCTGCCGTGTCTTTGCACCGTTATGAACGTACCATGAGAAGATTTGTGGGAGTGGTGGTTTCATGGTATCAGGAGAATGTTTACTGATCGTAGCTTCTCTAGCGAAGCTACCATAACCGTAATGATAATAACCACAACTGGTAAAGCTCGATGGAAGCGTGACTATTTTCTGCAAAAGTTAATGGCACATAATAAAAAGGAAAGTATGATTTGTTTAGAAAACGAAAGCACAAACAAGAATGAAACTGATACACATTAACACAAGTAGAAGTTATAGAGATAAGGACATAAACTAGAGATAAAAGATAACTATCTTATACAATAAAGGAGAGTTGTCTCTCTCCTCCTTCCTCCACATCACCATCTAGCATGGGGCAATTTGTGACACCTGTCCTCTCCTCTTTACGTGATCACTGAGAGTTTTTTTCAAAACTTTTTGGGCTACTAATTTTTATTTTTCTGTGGGCTCTTACCAACTGGCCCATCTTCTTTAGGGTTTCTAGCTCCTGCTATCAGGATTTGGCTCCTCCACTCACTCTTCGTCTCTTTGAAAGTCAAAGGAGAGACTCTGTAAGTTCTAACGTCGTATGTTTCTTCTTTCAGTCTCATCATTTATTGCTTACCCACTACTCATCCCACTCTCTCTGAATTAAACATCATCATTATCATCAATGGTAGCCGCTTGAGACTCTCAACTATAAAACGGTCCCTTCTCTGCGATGAATAGCCACAGTTATACGGGATCCCTAATATGTTTTTCCTGGATGAGAAGGTAAGTCCGGCGAGCTCTGTCTTCGTTTTTATAGATTCTTACATAGATTACGAGTCCTCTCTTGGAATTCAATTACGTTTTCTCCCCACGAAGACTATGTCTTTGGTTTTATCTTCTATCTAAGTCATATGGAGTTTGCGTCTCCGACTACGTAACGCTTTTACTTTTTCGCCATAGACCACCATATGTGCACCTTGGACGACGTTACCATTATATTTCAGTTAAGTGATTGCTCTTGATGACTTCATTCAATCCAAGCAGCTCACTATTTGCTCATCCATTCATCTTCTCTGCCTTCATTAGATATTTTATTCAGTATATATATTCACCCGTAGGGCGTCTTAGCCACAACTCATCATTTTGCAGTCTACCTTTCTAACCATTAAATCATTAGTTCTAGATTTTTTTTTTGGATTTCAGAGTCCCAGATTCTCATGTCCTGCAAATTCCAATTGTTTATTATATTCCTGTGAAAAAAGAGACTGATGATTGTTTTGAACAAAAGCTTCGCAAATAAAGTTTCAAGTTTCAATCTTTATCCTTTTTCTCTCCTTAATACTATAAATATGGCTTTTTCTCCAAATTAGTAAAATGATGCTAAGTGGTCACGGTAGCGGTTGATGCATCTTTTTCTATTTTATTAAGGCTTTGTTTAATTAGACTTCATGATGATTTGTGTTTGGACTTGAGGAAAGAATCGTTCACATGTGCGTGACTGCCCAAAATTATGTTATGTATCTAAGCATAGATAAAATATTTTTCCCTCAAAGCTTGGTTTGTTTCCGTCACATCACAATCTTCATGTCCCATTTCTTCATTGAACAACTCTTCTATCTAAGTCATATGGATCTCGCGTCTCTATCTACTTTGAGAGTCATATATTGATATATATTAGATTAACTTTGTATTCCATCCTCTAGAATGAAGTTACCTTATACAGTGATACTTGTCTCCTCTTCATTTTTGTTCTCAGTTTCTTTTTCTGTGAATCAACTTGATATAAATTTTTCCTTTACACATGTAGATTGTTTTCCTGACTGGTGCTTAAAGATATAGCTCTGGTGTATTGAATTCTCTTTATGCAAGATTTACTCTCTTAAAAGGATAGCAGGTAAGATTAATTATTTCGATTTCAAGTATTCTTAGTTGTTAAATCTTTTAACTGTTTTTTACGTTGTAGCTTTAAAGGCGTTTTTGATGTTCGTTGTAATTTTAAGATGAAGGGTTTTTCAATTTTCAGACAAAGGTCATGACGGTTGGAAACTCGGTAGAGAGTTGCAAAGATGAGTCTAAGCCTCAAAACTGTTTTGAATAGAAGTGGGAAGATGCAGAGCCAAGGGCCCGGAAAATAGGAAGAAGATAACAATGTCCGTGAGCTGTTCTATGATACAAGAACCAGTGAGGACTCGGAAAAATAAAATGATGGAAACCATTCTTGTGGAGTTCTGATTGAGACTGGAAAGAAGCTACGATTTTATAACATCAATGCTAATAGTTGTTCTCCTGAGATAGTTTTCAGGCGTTTTATATAGACAAGCATGTTATAAGGAGAACACTTATCATGTTGTGAAAGGACATGTGTCCATGAAGGTGTGACAGTCCAGGAGAAGTTCAATATTCGTTGAGAAAGATTCTGTGTATTGTGCCTTTTTGGGGATTTGTAATATAAAGCTAACATATTCTTTGATTATTTTATTTCATTTAATTATGTGATCTATATATGTTTAACAAAGTTTTTGATGGTACTATGTAATAAAAACTGAGACCGGAACGTTTGATGAGATATGAGTTATAGGCTTTCATTCAATACAAATCCAACACAAAAATTACAGGATAGATTCACTATCGATGAAAAGAAAAGCAAATTTCAATCAACATGTATATTTGTTTGGTTCATCTTGATTTCTAGATTATTAGTGGTTACATTATATTTAAATTTTTTTTTGTTTAGTTACGTTTCGCTCATATTAATTTTTTGATTAAATTATTTGATATAAAGCGGTATGTAACTAAAGTAAACAAAACTTCCAACAAATAATTTGTTATTACACAGTTTGGCTCATACTTTGAAGTATCATGTTTTATTAGTTTATAAAATATTAATTTTTAAAAATATATTAAATATCAGAGAAAAAATTTCAACATATAATCTTGTTATTAAATAGAGTTCATCAAAAGCTATAATAATTAACAAAACATAATCAGTAAAACATTAATTGACTTTTCATTCAAAATATAATTATTCCCTCAAACAAATATATATTCTAAAACATCATTTTCTGTTAAATTAAAATATACTAATTATTATTTTGATATTATTGAAACTATTTATATAGTACTTAAAAATTAGGTTTAATTATTTTATTAAATTTCTCTATTATATTTTTATTGATTTAGTTTGCACGTGGATTAATTTATTATCATGTAAAGAATTTTAAACTTGAGAGTTCTTGAAATAAATAATTTTTTATTAATTTAAACTTCAGATTTTCTTTTCTTAAGTCAAAGTAAAAAGAAAAGAAAAGAAAATGTCATTACATTTTTCTGAATCACTTCTGTTACTTTTGTATTATGTATACAAAATGATGAATATTACTGTTATTCTTAATTCAAACCAAAAAACGTTTATTGAAAAAAACAATATGTTCTCAAAAACTCTGTTTATTATTTGTTAGTTTATGGTATTGCTTTTTATTTAGAATAGTTTATATAATGTTTCATAAAAATTAAAAAATTCATATAAAATAACTTTTAGTATAATATCCCGCCCGTAGGGCGGACTAACCACTAGTATATCTCTAATTTATGTCCTTATCTCTATAGAAGTACCTTGATTTGAGTATGATTTGTTTAGAAAACGAAATAACAAACAAGAATGAAACTGATACACATTAACACAAGTAGAAGTTATAGTAGTAGTTATCTTTATCTCTAATTTATGTCCTTATCTCTATAGAAGTACCTTGATTAAAGTGGTAACTGTGAACGTCGTTAGAAAACGGAATCTAAAATTAATCCGTTGTTATTCTTCCCCTCATTACCATAACATATCACTGCACAAAAACAATCAAGAAAAAAAAAGATTAATATATCAAAATTTGTAACTCTATTTTACATGGAAATTCAGGGAAACTTGTTAAAAAGAAAAAGGAAGAATCAGAAAAGGATATGTAACGCCCATGTATGCCCCTCTCGTGTGCCAGATGATCTTTCTAGGCATCTGGTTCCACCCTATCTCGAAAGACTTGTTTAATGATCCTACAATGATTTCATAATTGATATCACTATAAGTTATCCATCTTTTCACTACTCCAACTTAAACACAATTCATCTTAGAGTTCTTTATAGATATGTGACTGAAAATATAAATGAGTTTTGGTAAATATAGGGTGCTAAATTAATTTTTTAGCTACATCACTATATACCATAAATCATAATGTTACGGGATGTTGATTTGAAGGGTTCAAACAGAATCCATACCGTTTCGCAGACCTAGTGTTGAATCGTAGGAATCAAGATGACATAGAACACCTTTATATCGTATACCGTAGCTAGTAACCAGGTTGGTGAAGCTTCCTATGTAAAATTCTGGATGTTGATATTGTGGAGGAGGTAATGATGATGAACAAGTCAAGGAGTCAAGGGATACTGCAAACTCTCAGTCTTCGTCATTCTAATGAAACTCAACGAGAATATTTGGAAAGAACAAAGAGGAACTTAGTCCGACTATTAAAGTTTCTTGCTCTAGCTCTATTGTTGGAATATCGCTTTTGTTGTAAGCTGGTATAGGAATTTGGAAAGACAAAACCTTGGTTTTAAAAACAAAAGGAAAGACAACCCGTGTGGCGTTGGCGGTTGCTTCATACTTGGGCCTAGGTGTGGGCATATTAACCGAAACCCGAACCCCAACCCGAACCGACCCGAAAAACCCGAACCAAAAACCGAACCGAAGTTAAAAAAAACCCGAACAGGTTTAGGATTCAACCAGTCCGGATATGGTACCCGATTGGTTATATCCGATACCCGAACCAATTACATGAAGTACCCGAATATATATATATATATATATATATTACTAACCTTTAACTTACATCTTCCATTCCCATTAATCTTTCCGTCTTTTCCTTCTTCAACGTATATGTTCAGTACATACTTAGACTCATTTTATGACCGATTACATGTATGAATCACTATACTTTGCGATTTTGATTTATGTTTGATTACAAGTAGGATTTATGATTTGTTTTTTCTTTGCTCTTTATACATGCATGAGCTCAAACATTCATGATTATCCAGGTTTGATTTCTGTTTGATTTTGATGTCTCTTTGATTTTAATTTATGAATAGATGGATTATTTACCATTTTATATTCAAGATAATACAAATAGAAATTACACGAAGAAAAAGAATACAGACTCGTGTTCCTCAACGTAATAACAAATCAGAATGATCATAGATCTTATATTAAGTTGTTCAATCTTCTAACTTCAACAATATTTTTTCTGGTCTTACAAAGTCAAAATCAAGAATACATAGAATTTTTTTTTATTTGTTTCACAGTTTATACCCGAAATAACCCGAACCTTAAAAATCCGAACCCGATCCGAAGTATAAAATAACCCGAACAGATTCTGTACCTCTCCATCCGAAAACTCGAAAACCCGAAGCATCCAATCCGAACCCGGACGGGTCACGTATGACGAAGACTGAGAATGAATAATGAACCTTATGAATAGATACTAGATTGGTAACCGCATGGGCTATAGGTAAAGTAATGGGCCTCAATGTCACGACTCTTGCTAGATTAAACCAGTTTTTGTTTGTGTCTCTGGTTAACTGGTTCTGTGGTTCAGTTAAGATGAGTGGTACTTTGGTTTGTTTTAATGTAAAATACTTATGAAATAAATATTTTTATTGTTAGAAAAGATGCTCATAAGTTGTTCCATAAACAAACATATTGTGACTATTTTATTCAACCATAAGATTTGTTGAACGATGATCATCTTGTGACTTCACACATGTTTTTTTGAAAATGATCAAAATTTTCGTAATAAACAAAATGAAACTGTTGGTGTACCAGTAGACATTCATAATGGATGACTCGGACTCAAGTCACTCAACAAACAACGCATTGTGATTGTGTACTTTCTACCGACCATATGATTCCATTACACTTTACATCTAAATTGTTTGTTTTATCTACTCTAAAATGATTACTGTTTAATGACAGAAAGATAATTTTATTTGCGGTGTGTAATTAATCTGGCCTATGACTTATGACATAATGAAACCAGAAATCATAAATAAGATTGAGAAACGGAATTTCGTTGTTCTGTCCGAGTAGCGGTAACTTAGTGGTAATTTTTTGGGCTTGGTGCGTACCCACATTAGTTTTGTATTCGATTTCCCCTGGAAACTAAATTATCTCTACTTGGCCAGTCCGAGCTTGGATTTCGGTCCAAGTTGTTTACATGGTGGATCGTATCAGACGATTGGTTCACCCCTTAGCAATATGCGAAAGGTATTCAAACTCGTATCAGGCAGTGTGGTACGCTTTCAGGCTAGTTCATTCAGTAGCACTAAGTTGTTCTTCCAATGACCGACCGGATAGCTGATAGGGTTTATCAAAAAAAATTGTATCTAATTACTTAAATTTAGGTATCAGTTTTTCTTTGTTAGAATACCAAAGAAAATGTAGCATTTAAGGTTTATATAATATACTCATCAAGAGAAATTGCCTAAACTACCACATTCCTAATACCACTTCTCATGTTTACATTAACCACATTTACCCTCATTTAAAAAAAAGTAAATATAGATACTTATAATCCTAGGATTAATTTATCTAGATTTAGGGTTTAGAAAGTTAAGGGTGGGGTTTAGGATTTTAATAATTATATAAACAAATACCTGAAGATTTAATTGTTTTTTAAGATAGTTTCTATAAGAATTTTCTAATTTCAAAAAGAAAATTTTCAAAAAAAAAAATCAAAAAAAAAATAATTATAAAAAAGTTCAAATTTGAAAACGTGTAATTAGAAAACCATAAAAATTATTTTTATTTAAATAATTATTTATATTATATATCTATAAAACAAAGGTATACGAGTCTTTTGCCTCTTTAATGAAAAATGTATTTGTAAAAATATGTTTTAATGATAGTAAACATGAATTAGGAAAGTAAAAGTGAAATTTCTCCATTGATCAAACGGGATGTTGTTTTTTTGGGATAAAATATTTGATAACTTGTAAGATTAATTATCAAATGGTAAACTTTACAAGTTAGGACGATTTAGCAAAAAAAAAAAGTTTAAGACAAAGTGTGATAGTATCTTTTTTCATCTCCAAATTCCAAGTTTTGTTACAATACTTCTTTTACTCCCTCAACATTTGCGGCCATAAACACATTTCCAATGAGATAGAAGTTTTACAGCTTGTTATTCTATGAACATTTTCATTACTATTCTATTTTCACTATAAAACAAAGTCTACATACAGGCCGAAAGAGACTGAAACCTCCAGCAAGACGCTCTCCATCTGAAAGAACCGTTTAAATTGGCATTTTGAGGTCGAGTACCAAGATTGGGCTTTCCTTGGAAATTTGCGTGTTTCCCATTTACAGTTTAAAAAAAGCTTAAATTCTTCGCTTTCCATTCTATAATATAATAAATATAGTTTTACTCTATAAATAGAAAATTAATTTTATCTTTTCACTAATCTATTTTTTATTTCAGTCTAACCTAATTCTATTATAGAGTTATTTTATTTTAAAAAATATAAATCAGAACATCAGAGAATGATCTAAGTCTTTATGCCAATCGAACGGACATAGAACTAATTAGCCTATACGTTTCTCGTAAATAATTATTTAGTATCTTATACTGTAGTATTATGGCGTGCAGCCAAAAGTCAACTAATATACAAACACTCTATGCCAGACTGTTTATTCTTCGTAATTAATTCAATGATCACATATATTTATCCTGCAACAATCCACGTAATGGAGTTGATAGATAGTACACGTACTTAGCTTACAAATATATAACTAATATGTTCACAAGTCAAATAGATATTTCTACGTATAAGAGCTATAGTTCTAAGTTATTTATTTGTGGTCAAAGCAAAAAGCCAGCTTCTTCATGAAAGTTAGTGCATCATTACTTGCATAAGTACAGCTGAATACGACATATTTTATATAAAAAAATTATTTACATTATGATTACTTGTGACTACATCATTATTCTATTTGAGATATGTTGACAAATCGTCGATTGGCCGATTTGGTACGGATACGTAAAAATATTCGATTGGTACGAAATAAATGAAACTAGGGCTGTGAAAGAATATATATGATTACGTAGGAAATATCGGTATGCAATATCCTATAAATGTTTTTAATTAGTTCTTGTAATTTTTATCTTTTTTTGCGTTTGTATATGCTTCGTAAATTTTTTTACTATCTACAAAATGTATACTAAAGGTCAAAATTCTTGTAAACACTGTGAAGAGTGGAGTTTTGGTTGATATAATTCGCAATGGTTCAGTATCGGCCAGTAAAGCGAGAGTCCAGTGATGTTAGGAGTTTTTAAGGCTCCTAAGACAAATGTTGTAGTATAGTGATTGTCGAACCAGTTCTGAGGGATATCAAAGCACTGAGAATGCAAGTACTCACTTAATCTAAGTGCAACTAATGATTTAGATGGGTTTTAAGCTATGACTAAAACTAGAAAACAATAACAGAATGATACTTTCTTGACTAAGGGAAAAGAGAACTCATGGGCATAGGGATTAGACCTTGGGTGATCAAGTATCGAATTAAGGATGGCAAATGATCAATCAAACTATCAACCTTAAGCCTAGACACAATTCTAAGCAAGCTCTATGTCTAGATGAATGCTCATTTGCTAACATATCTCAAACATCAAATGTCTTTGGTTGAATAATATGAAAGCAATCATTACTAACAAGTCTATTAGCTATCTTAGCATCTTTAACAACAAATGTCTTTGGCAAAGTATACTAAAAGCCTAGGAGAGTTGTCTCAGGCATTTCATCAAACACCTTTCGGGTGGGAAATGCCTATTGATCAACTTTTGAGTGGCCAACTCAGAAGATGCATTA
>NC_027754.1:41385369-41398837 GCF_000695525.1 Brassica oleracea var. oleracea | reverse complement strand
GTAGGTGAAGAGGAAGAATCAGTAACAAAACAAAATTAAAATGACTTAGTCCCGAACAAGTGACTAAATCTCAATGTTTAAATCTACTCAGAATTTGGCAACGGCGCCAATTTGATGTTTGGAGTTTTCAAGGCTCCTAAGACAAATGTTGTAGTATAGTGATTGTCGAACCAGTTCTGAGGGATATCAAAGCACTGAGAATGCAAGTACTCACTTAATCTAAGTGCAACCAATGATTTAGATGGGTTTTAAGCTATGACTAAAACTAGAAAGCAATAACAGAATGATACTTTCTTGACTAAGGGAAAAGAGAACTCATGGGCATAGGGATTAGACCTTGGGTGATCAAGTATCGAACTAAGGATGGCAAATGATCAATCAAACTATCAACCTTAAGCCTAGACACAATTCTAAGCAAGCTCTATGTCTAGATGAATGCTCATTTGCTAACATATCTCAAACATCAAATGTCTTTGGTTGAATAATGTGAAAGCAATCATTACTAACAAGTCTATTAGCTATTTTAGCATCTTTAACAACAAATGTCTTTGGCAAAGTATACTATAAGCCTAGGAGAGTTGTCTCAGGCATTTCATCAAACACCTTTCGGGTGGGAAATGCCTATTGATCAACTTTTGAGTGGCCAACTCAGAAGATGCATTATGAATACTCTACTAGCAAGGAACAAGAATGATCTACACTAAAACATCCTAGAACTAACCTAATCACCCTTAATCTCCCTAACCCATGAATTCAAAAGGTGATTACTCACTAATCTCCATGATTCCTCTTAAACCCATATTGGATTTCAGATTAATCATTCAGAGAAAATACAGATAATAGAATAGAAATCAACAGTAGAACATGTGATCAATGAATCAAAGAGATCCCCTTTTTCAAGGTTTTTGGTGGTTTTCTTCAGAACAAAGATAGATCTGCCTCCTCGGTGGCTTAAAGAGTATTAAAACATAGGTTTAGAAAATAAAAACGTGCATCATGAAATGACCAAAAGGCCCTTGAGAAATCATAAGTTCGAGCAGAAATAAGACGCGGAGCGACCTCCGCTCGTCGCTCCGAGTAGTCGCTCCACACTTCGGGAGCGACCTCGCTGTGTCGCTGCGAGAGGTCGCTCTGGCTCCATTGTGTTGTCGTCATGCGATAGAAATGCGAGCGACCTCGGGGTGTCACTCTGGCCAAGTCGCTCTGGGCTTCGGGAGCGACCTGGAGTGGTCGCTCTGATAGGTCGCTCCGGGTCAGTTTTCGGCTTCCACCGGGATGAAATGGCGAGCGACTTCTCCGCATCGCTCTGGTAAGGTCGCTCTGAAAAGGCAGGTCAGAGCGACTTGCTGGTGTCGCTCCGGGAAGTCGCTCCCAACGCTCTGCTCGTCCAATGATCATCTTTACACCTCTTTCGAGCTCCAAACACACCCAAATGTCTCCGAGAACTCCATGTGGTACTCCAATACCTGATAAAGACTTATGTATGCAAAATGCAACCTAAACATGGCTAAATCTTAGTCTATATGATCAAAATGCACATGGATGAATGGATAAGATAATGGAAATATACAAGATATCATCCAGCAGATTAGACCAGGGGAAGTTTCGAAACGATAAATGTTTATCTTAACAGAGATTTTTCTTTTTGATACTTTAAATCAATAATCAAATTTAGTGACCGGGTGAATAAATAAAATACGTGACACCCATGAGAAAATTACGGTTCACAGTCAAATCAAGAGTGGATCCAGGATGCTATTGTTTGATGAAGAAGTGGAATAACGAGAAGATTATATGGAGGTTGGAAAAATCTAAACAAGTGTTCAAAAAGATCGATAGTCGCAATGCTCACAAGAAAGAAATGCCCAAACTTATGTTAAAATCTAATCCCCTTGCGATATGACTGCGGTTTTATAAGCTTAAGCTCATTTATGGGTTATTTCGGAGTTGGGTTGAAACGTACCAGCAGCATATATGTGATGTATTCGTACTTCCACATTAAAAAGGTATTTAGATCGATGCATATTCTCATATGTGGTTCACGGTGTATTCGTGCAGATAAAATAGACATATAGTTCAACTATGGTCTTAAATTGACCATATTAGATATCGTTTGGCAGTAGTTTTGATTTTGAATTCTATATGCGAAATGGTTGTAGATGTTTTCACCCATACCTAGCTGTACATTTTTACTATGTAGTTAAAAACTCATGGGAACCTAGTAGTTTCAGAAAATTATATATGTTAACAAAAGTAATTTGAGATATTTAAAAAACTAATTAATTTTACATATGAACTTTTTCCCCATGTAATATACTTATGAACTTGTAAAAACAAGATAATGCAATATCACTACACGGACCGACATTTTCGGGACCATTGATCATGAAATATCTATATTATTCTAAATTTAGAATATGAACGTGAAAATCATGAAGCTTGGTACATTTAAAGGACGACAATATGACGTAAATAATACAAAGTCCCCAAAACAAGTAAACATTGTTTTGGTCTATAGTATAACTTTTTTTTAGAAATATAAACTTGTTTTGTTTTTCTTTTCCATAATAATCTGTAATCATCCGTTTTTTCCTGTAATCTCACACATCATTTTGTGAAAACATCAAATTTACACCTGGTTGTTATGGAACTTTTCAGTGAGAAAGGACGCTGAGGATTTCTGTTTAGATTTTCTATTCGAAGACAATCTTGCAGAATTGTTTTTTTTTCTATATATCGTACTGTACTGTTGGTTCACTTGTCCATTGCTCATTTGCTCATATTGATGCTATTTTTTTGTCAACACTCATAAGATACTATTTAGTACTATCTGCTATAAGTTATATCAGAATATAAATACACAAGTAATTGAAATAACACGATAATAAGACAGATAGTGACTAGAAATTGATAGCCCGTTTGATATTTTTTCCCCGAGGAATCAATTACAGCTGTTCTTCAATATCTTCAATCATGATATAAGTATATAAAGTTATATAAAGCGGGGATGACCACATAATTCATAGGTGAATGATGGTCAATGTCGTCCGTCAATCTAGCAAATGTCTATAAATATTGTGGCAATTCTAACGACTCCATACTCATTCATTGATACTTACTTGAGTCTGCAAACAAATTATGTTGCGGTGTAAAATTATATTTGGAACTATAGAATTACAGGCTCAAGAACACAAAGTGTTATCTCAAACTCAAACTCTTTATTAATCTCAATGCTTAAAGAAAACTCTCTAAAAACTTAAGCTCTTAAACTCTCAAACTCTCACAACTCACACTCTATACCACACATTGGTATCTCTTTATATAACCCCTAAAAAATCCTAAACTCATTAGGACTTACATATTTGGATATATCCTAATCCTTATAGATATACACAACACATTAGGATTAGGTAGCTTGTATCATAAGCTACTTCAAGCTTATCTCAACATTCTCCCTTTTAATCTTGAACTCCTCATTTGACAAATCCTCAACGCCTATCAAATCTCTCAGCTCCTTGAATTTGATTCTACCAAGTGACTTTGTTAGTATATCAGCTTTCTGCTCATTTCCCGGAACATGCTCTACTTCAACTTGCTCGTTCTCAACACACTCTCGGATGAAGTGGAACTTTCTATGTATGTGTTTACTACGTCCATGAAACACAGGGTTCTTTGTAAGCGCGATTGCAGATTTGTTGTCCACTCGAATTGTTACTTTCCTGCACGTTTCTCCAATGATCTCGCCCAAGCACTCCTGAAGCCAGATGGCTTGTTTTGCTGCTTCTGTGGCTGCCATAAATTCTGCTTCACACGACGAGAGTGCAACGATCTCTTGCTTCTGAGAACACCATGTTATAGGATTCTTCTCGAGATAGAACACATGGCATGTGGTACTCCTCCCATCATCTTCATCAACATTATGAGACGCGTCGCTGTAACCTATCAACTCTAGTTCCTTTGATCGCGTATAAGAGAGGCCGAGGCAAGAGGTTCCACGCAAGTACCGCAGTACTTGTTTTAAAGCCGCACCATGTGACTCCTTTGGCTCATGCATATATCTACTCAATACTCCCACACTATACGACAGGTCTGGTCGGGTGTGAAGTAAATATCGGAGACATCCTATGCTTCTTCTATACTCTGTTTCATCAATGCTCTTCTCTTCTTGTGACTTTCACAACTTGACGTTCATATCCATTGGTATATGGGTTGAGTTGCAGAACGCCATTCCGCATTCCTCAAGTATCTTTGTTGCATATCTATCTTGTTTAAGCATGATTCCCTCTTTGTATTGATGTACTTCGATACCGAGGTAATATGTAAGCTTACCAAGGTTGCTCATCTCAAATTTCATCGCCATCTCTTGTTTAAACTCGTTGATTGACTGTAGAGACGCGCCAGTGACGAGCAAATCGTCGACATACACCACTACGACCAGAAGTCCTCGCTTCTCTTCCTTCCTATACACGGAAGGTTCCTTACAGCACCTCTGAAACCTCAACTCGCAGAGAATCTTGTTAAGTTTAGCGTTCCATGCTCGAGGTGCTTGTCGTAGTCCATAGAGGGCCTTCTTTAACTTGTACACTTTCCCTTCCTTTCCTGGTATTATAAATCCTTCTGGTTGTGTAACATATACTTTTTCTTTTAACTCACCATGTAAGAAAGCTGTTTTTACATCTAGATGATGTATTTTCCAACCCAAAGATGCTGCAATGCCTATGACTAGTCGGATTGTTTCCATACAAGCCACAGGCGCGAACACTTCGTCGTAGTCAATACCATGTCTCTGAACGTAGCCATTTGCTACCAACCGTGACTTATACTTGTTTATGCTACCATCCGCGTTTCGTTTAATCTTGAAAATCCACCTTAAGCCTATAGGCTTCACACCTGTAGGAAGCTCAACCAGTACCCATGTATTGTTTTTCTCGATAGATACAAGCTCTTCCTTGCACGCATCGATCCACACCTTCAGTTCCTTAGCTTCATCAAACGTCCATGGTTCATCATTAACAGCCATTAAGAGGCGCTCATGCTCATACTCCGCGAGCAAAATGTAGTCGTCTAGGTAAGTAGGCTTTGCTCTGCTTCTTGTTGATCTCCTCACCTCTGTTTGCTCTTCATTCTCTTCCTCATTATCATCTTTGTACTCATCATCTGTATCTCCATCACTTATAGCTATAGTACCCACATCATGTTGCTTAGCCTTTTCTTCATCACCCGTAATTCGCAAGTCAACCTTGAATGTTCCGGGGTTCTCATCTTTCCTCTCTTCTGTTTTACTCCAGTTCCATCCCTGGCTCTCATCAAACGTGACATCACGGCTCACTACGATCTTCCCTTTTATAGGGTCGTACAAGCGGTAGGCCTAAGAGCCGGGTTCTGTACCCATATGTATCAATACTCTCAACCTATCATCCAACTTCCTCCTCCCAGCCACTTCAGTTCGAACATAGCTAATGCAACCAAAAATCCTAAGGTGCGATAGGTTTGGTTTCCTCTCTCGTAGCATCTTGTATGGAGTCTTGCCGAGTAGCGATCTTGTGGCAAGTCTATTGATCAGATAGGTAGAGTGTCGTACGGCTTCTCCCCACAACAAATTTGGTACATTCCTATGCTTTAGAATGCTCCTGGACATCTCCATAAGAGTCCGGTTGCGTCGCTCTACCACTCCGTTCTGTTGAGGGGAGTATGGTGCTGTTAAGTGTCTCCTAATTCCGTGTGTGTCGCAGCAGTTCTGAAAGTCTCGAGATGTAAACTCTCCTCCACGGTCTGTTCGCAACGTTTGTATCGCAGTCTTTGTTTCCTGCTCAGCAAGTGTCTTGAATTTTTTAAATTTCTCCAATGCCTCACTCTTTTCATTCAATAACACTGTCCACATGTATCGCGAGTAATCATCGATCAGCACCAATACGTATCGTTTATGAGCCGGTGTGGGTGGGGTGATCGGTCCACACAGATCACCGTGTATGAGCTCGAGAGGTTTCACGGCTCGATACGAGGTTTCCTTTGGGAATGGTTGTCTCGTTTGTTTCCCAAGTAGACATGACACACACGTCTCTTTGTTAACTGTGATGTCCAGTAAGCCCTTGACTAGTTTCTTATTAATCATCGTCTTCATTGTCTCATGATTGACGTGACCAAGCCTCGCATGCCATCTTGATGACTCAGTCGTTGATGTTAGACTTAAACATTTAATGTTTTCGGCCTGAAGAGTGACTTTATACAGTCGGTTCCTTGATCTAGCTGTTTTGATCATCAATTTTCCTCCACGATCAAACAGCATCAGCTGATCGTCTTTCATCCTTACTTCACAACCACTCTCTGTGGCTTGTCCAAGGCTGACAATATTACTCTTTAGGCCTGGTATGTAATACACATTGCTTAAGATTTTCTTCTCCCCTCCTTTGAATATAAAACGTACTGAACCCTTTGCTCGTATATCAATTCTTGAATCATCTCCGAACCGAACAGTCCCAGTGATTGTCTCATCCAAGGTGTCGAAGAACAATCTGTTACCACTCATATGGTTACTCGCGCCATTATCAAGGTACCAGACGTTCTTGGTGTCGGAATCAGCTTCGAATTCACTTGGTTTTACCTTTTGCTCATTCAAGTAAACCACCTCATGCATCATCAACTCATCAGCTTCTTGAGTATCTTCATCTTTCTTCTCAACAGTCTCCTGAAGTTTAAGTAGCCTATCTGGACAATCAGCTACAAAGTGGCCAAGTTTATCACATCGGTAACAGGTGATGTGGGAAGCATCTCGTTCTTGATTATATGAGCCGTATTGATAGGATCCAAACCGGCCACGTCCTCTACCTCTCCAGTTTGAACGGCCTCCCCGTCCACGGAAACGACCTCCATAGCTACCCTCACGGCCTCTGCCTCTACCACCGTAGCCTTCTTGTTGATTCTCCATATTTGCATACATTAATTTGCTTTGATCATCGTGTTGCTCATCTTCTTCCTCACAGATCCTCTCCTCATAGGCTTTCAACCTTCCAATGATATCTTCGAAGCTCGTAGTATTTAGGTTAAGAACTTGTTCCAGTGAAGCCACAATGTGAATGTATTTTCTCCGGGGCAAGCTCTTTAAGAACTTCTTTACTAGCTTCGATTCCTCAATTATTTCACTGAGAGATGCGGATTTAGACGAAATCTCTGATAACTTTCCGACAAAGGTATCTATTGTGTCTTCCTCTTTCATATTTAACCTATCAAATTCAGCCATTAATGTTTGCAGCCTTGCCTCTCTTACTCTTTCAGCTCCAACGTGTCTTGCTTTGATCGCATCCCATACTGCTTTTGCTGTGTCAAGATCCCCGACCTGTAATGTCAACGCCTCGGGGATGGATTGAAATAAAAGTGCAATGGCTACATCGTTTTTCTCCTCATCCTTATTGCCGGGATCAATAGACTCCCATACCTTATTCACCTTTAGGGCAATCTTCATCCGCATTGCCCAAACCGTATAATTTGTAGAGGTAAGCATTGGGAATTTGATGGAGGACGACCCATTCTTCTTGTTACTAGTCTCGGATTCTTCTTTGATATCTACCATTGTTCTCGTGCTTGCTCTGATACCAAATATAGAATTACAGGCTCAAGAACACAAAGTATTATCTCAAACTCAAACTCTTTATTAATCTCAATGCTTAAGGAAAAATCTCTCAAAACTTAAGCTCTCAAACTCTCACAACTCACACTCTATACCACACATTGGTATCTCTTTATATAACCCCTAAAATATCCTAAACTCATTAGGACTTACATATTTGGATATATCCTAATCCTTATACATAAACACAACACATTAGGATTAAGTAGCTTGTATCATAAGCTACTTCAAGCTTATCTCAACAGGAACAACATAATTTATTTAAGTATCCTCATTCATTTTTACAGGATATTTGGAACGAAATAAATATCCTCAAAATTTACATAAGATAGTAATATAGTATGTATTATAGTGCGATGGTGCAATGACGAGTTAAATTCTTAAATAAACATACATAATCTCACAAAAACGTATATATTACAAAAGTAACCATCAATGTGCACTTTATTTCTTTTGTTAGAACATTGTAAAATTAATCTTTCAATATTAATAAAATTTTTCAAAATTCGATGAAAAGTAAATATCATGTAGCTCATTGCCAGAAAGCAAACATGAGCTCTTATTTAGATCAGAGGACGTTATCCTAGGTGCTTTAGTAACTCGACTGAAAAGGAAAGGTATTTCTTACTCGAGCACTTGTCAAGAGAGGAATGAAAGTATTTCTAAAAGGAGAGGGCATAAGCATAATTCCGGGGCGGAGCCATATGTATAGCTTATAATATTTTGGGTCATAACAAAAAGTATGTTTTTTTTAATTTAATTTAAATTTTATAACATCAACCCGAGAGCGGAAATAATAATTTCGATTACAAGACTGGCTCGAACCAAATTACTCAAATCTGAAATCTCCTATCTAGTCTCGCTCAATCCATATCCCCGGCGCGTTCCACTAAATAGATTCTTACATCGTTGAGTATCGATCACCGTTCTCGACCTTTGACGAAGACCGTGAGGAGAAGAAATTCGCCTCGTTTTCTCGATTGTCGGGTCTCTTCACGTAGCTTCCAGCGTAGCTAGTTACCGATGAACTTACTAGTCTTTCAATCTTAATTATCTCTGAAGCACACAAGGAAAATAGCGGATAATAGCGGATACGAGACAGGCCGCGTAAGGAGACCCAATCGCCTGAAGTAAAATTCGCGCTACAACGCCAAGGCCGTATAAGGACAGAAAAGACCACACGATCTCCAGTGCCTAATACGAGAGCAGAAAAACGCATGTTATGTTTGATATATGACTGCTTTGTTAATTTCATCCAATTTTTGTAGTACAAGTTATTTTCTGTCATTTTCAAAGAAACGATTATTGTGGTGTTAATGCACGAAAAGATCAACAAACTGTAAAATATTGATTTTGGGATATATCCAGGCATTCAATTCAGTAATTCACTAACACGTACACACACATATACCTATATGTATACTATAAAACGAAATTAAAAAACTTGGAAAGTCCCAGTCCGGGACGAATCAGTTTAAATATATTCATGATATTTTTTGGGGTGAATGAAATACAATTAAGATATTCATATAACGTTTTCCCTGAATTTGAAGACTCAATGACCAACTTTTCCCCATCTTAAACTAAAAAAATAAATAAGAAAAATTGCATTTTTTTTTTTACAATTGGTGCTTCTCCTGTTTTCCCATTTTGAGATTTTTTACCTACCAAAATCTTGATTTTTTTCTTTCCATTTATCCCTATTTTTCTTTAGCAAGAAAAATCAATTATTGTTTTTCTTCTATAGTCTCCCTCTAAAGAATTGCTAAGGGACAATCACGCAACTCTACATATCGATTTCCGACTTCCGGGTCAGCATAATGGGCAGTCCGTTTTGGGGAAGCGCAAAGGGTCCATACTGAATCCCATCACTAGCTCCAACTATCGACCATCTGCAATTACAAAAGTACTCCTTATCAGCATAGAGAAATAAAACACTTTTAAAGTAAATGAAAAGGTAAATAAGTAAAAATAGTACACACACCTGTACTGGGTGGTTAGATGATGTATCATGATAGACATCTCAAGCTTGGCTAGTTCATTTCCAGGACACGAGTGGGTTCCATTTCCAAATGGCATGAAAGTATTCGGTTTTGGAGCCACCTACGTACCAAATAAATAATATCAATCTCCAAAACGAAAAAAAAAAAAAGATATTTTCTAGAAGATAAATAAATTACCTCAAATCTTGATGGATCAAACTTCCCAGGATTTGAAAAGATATCAGCACTATGGTGAATGTTTCTGAAAAGCGGCAGAACTTTCCATCCTTTAGGTATCAAATATCCTGTATAACAAAAACCAAACAACAAAAAAAAAACGTTTTTAGAATAAATTTGATAAGTTCAAAGAGTAAGGTTTGGGATTCATGAAAATTTTATGTAATACCTTCATACTCCACATCTTCTACAGCCTCTCTGAAAGTGAAAGATAGGATTGAAGCAACTCTTAATGTTTCTTGAATGACTCTTGAAGTTATTGGCATCTTCTTTGTATCACCCCAAGTTAGAGACTCTCCTTCTCCTTTGTCTTTCCTTATTGCCATCTGCTCTTCCTGTTAAACACCAAAACAAAAAAAAAAAAAAAACTATCAAGAACACATTAAAATTACAAAACTACCACTTTTATTACCAGAAAACGACAAACACGTGTCAGTAAAAGAACTTACAGTAACGGCTTCTAGAACTTTAGGATTCTCAGCTAAGTACTTGAGGATCCACGTCATCACACTAGCCGTCGTGTCTCTAGCCGCGAAGATGACTCCGATGATGTTATCGGCGATCTGTTCGTCGCTCAGCTCTTCTTTGTCTCCCATGAAAGAACCGAGAAGATCGTTGTGTGAGGATCTGTTCTCTCTTCTCTCCGATAAGATCCTAGCGAGGATCTGCGAGAGCTCCTTGCGAGCCTTCATGGCTTTGTGGAAGAGCGTTCCAGGGAGGTTTACAGGCATCGAGTTGTAGCCTTTCTCGAGAATGTAGTAGCATCGTTTCAGATCTTCTCTGTATAGAACCTCGTCTTTTCCGAAGATCGAGAGCAGCGCGACGTTGAATGTGTACTGACGAAAGAAAAACAACAGTTTCAAAAAAAAAAAACAGAGTATATAGAAAGAAAAAAACAGAGATGCTCTGTTTTGAGCGACGAAACAGAGGAAGTATTCGTCTTACTGTTTTCATTTCTTGATAAGTATTGATCATTGTTCCATCCCAGTTTCGGAGGGAGTCCTGAGCGATTGATTCGATGTCGGGAACCATGTCTCTGATCGCTTCAGGCATGAAAGCACGGAGGACGAGCTTCCTGAGTTTAGAGTGGTAATCACCTTGGTGGAAGAAGATGGCTTGTTTCCCCAGCATCCTCTCTTTACTCGCCGGGAAAGTCGGTTTAAAGAGATGAGACTTGGTCACCAGCACGAACTTGGCAGCTTCAGGACTCGAGATCATCACACACGGACATCCCAATACATGTGTCTTAAACACCGATCCATACCTGTCAAAAAAAAAGACCAAAGCTTTATTCAACACGAGATCCTCTGTTTTTGGCAATTATTATATAGCAATTTTTTTCGAAAGCACCGACCTTTTCTGTTTTGATGCGAAAAAGACGTTAGGGTCTTGAGAGTATAGCTGGAAAGTCTCGCCGACGTAAGGCCAACCCATTGTTCCCGGCGGGAGTGGGAGTTTCGGGGATCCACGGCGGCGCTGAGAGACTAAGCACCGGAGAAAGTAGAGGAAGATAGTTCCGGTGAAGAGAGTAATAAGCAAGGCGGAGAAATCCATTTTTCTTTATAAAGAAAAAGAAAATTAAAAGTTTTCGTTTATTTGTCCAGCGAAACCCCACTTCGTATGATGATAGTGGGAAGGGGGGAAACAGCTGAACAACAAAGAACTTGTGACTTCAAACTATTTAAAACAAAACAGAAAAAAAGATATTTTGTTATATTTTTGTTTTTTGTGTAATGGGAAGATGTATTGTGATGCAAACCAAGTGGGAGACGTGAAGGGGTTTTATAGGCTCTTCTCATGTGTTAGATGAGAGAGAAAACGATGAATGAGAATAGAGAGAGAGAGAGATTCCTATACAGAGAAACACTGTTTAGAGAGACAGCTCATTTGAGAGAGACGACGATAGCACGTGGCAAAGAGCATGCAAAAAGAGCGTGTGAGATTTTGACCAAATAAACTAACTAAATTAAAGAGAAGCAACTAAATTAAAAGAGATGCAGAGCCATTCAAAAGGACTAATTAGTTAGTTTATTTATTATAAAGCCTAATCTTAATCATACAATGAAAGAATTAAGAGCAATTTGGCCCTTAAGTAGAGACAAATGTAAGGTACGGGAAAGGTTTGTCTTTTTTTAATTTAGTCAGAACTCCGTGGACCCTTTTTTTAATTGAAGGGCTATGCTTTAAAGGCTTATTTGGTCTTAAATGTATCATTTTGTGCGTAACAATTTCATACTCTCTCCGTTCCATTAAGATATAGATTTAGTAAAAAAAATTGTTTCACAAAGATATATTTTTTTGTGTTAAAAATTATAAACTTCAAAAAAAAAATTTGAATTTATTGAATTATTATTTGTTAAAAGTTATTGAAAATTGAAAATTACAGAAACGATACATTTATTATTTAATTTAATGTGTTTTCTTAATATATGTGAAAATACTCAAAAATCTATCTTTGTGGAACGGAATGGAGCATCATAAAAAAATAACTAACCATTGTATTGTATTGTTTTGGTGACAAAAAAAAACCCATTGTATTGTTTACCATTAACTATTTCCATGGACATGTTAAATCTCAAATACACACATTTTAACACGTTTTTGAGTTATTCGTATTTTTTAGAAACAAGTGTTGCTCTGAATTATGTTTTATGTAAACTATTCAAGCTTATTATTCTCTGCTCTAGCATGTTGTCTTTTCTTTTTAGGTTATATTGTTGGTTTCAGAGATCTTTTGTTATGTTTTTAGATTCAAGAGTCTTTGTTTCTTTCGATGGTTTTTCCATCCTGATCTGGTTGCCTGTTCTTTTATCAGTTTCATGTGGTGGATCTACAGAGGATTGTAAGAGTTGGCTTTACTTGGCTTCTATTGTGATGGGTAGATCCCGGATTGATTTCCTTATCGATTGTCTTGGTGGATAGAATCTCTGGTTTTTTTCTCAAGGAATTGGGGCTCTGGTTCTTTATGCCTTCTGCCGTGAAAGTTTGAATGTTAAAAATTGTGTCTGTCATCTACATGAGTTGTATGGTCCGCTTTCTTCCTCGTGGCTTATGGAGTAATCTTTAAAGGAATATAATGAAGTGAGGCTTCTTTCCTAATAAAATTTGGTGTTTGGGTGCCGCTATGCTCCTCTCCTCGATGTTTCTGTGTCTCCTCGTATATGGGTGGGTGTCTTGTAATTTCGATCTAGAATTGATATATATTTGTATTTTAGTCTTTGTTTTAGTTGTTTTGTCTCCAAATAATTTGGTTAATTCTGTCGGCTTATGCTTCCAGAGAAAGATTTGTTTCCTGCTGGCTGGTTCTAGAGGTAAGTTTTAACTTGGTAGATTAGTATCTCATCACATGTAAATCTCTGTTTATGATTAATGAAACTTTTAATGAAAAAAAGATGAGTGGTTTTTTATATCGTATAATAATTTTTAATAAAATGATAACATCAGTAAATATATACAGACAAACAATTTCTGCAGCATACTGCGTAGTGAATATTGTTTTATAGTATATCGGTATTGCTTTGTCATTGGCTTTTCTAATCAAGACCTAAAAAATTCCATAAACTTTGGCTAAAACGTTTAATTAAATCCATATTAAGATCCACTGATACGATCCCCCCCCCCCCCC
>NC_027754.1:41373159-41385265 GCF_000695525.1 Brassica oleracea var. oleracea | reverse complement strand
ATCTATGTTAAGATCCAACACTACGTCAGCATGCCTTATCGGGTATGCAAATAATTATTTTGTTTAACTTGTTGACTTAATCTTTTGTTTAGCTTTTTGATTTCATATTTTGTTTAACTTGTTAACTTGATTATAATTTATAGGAAATACATTGCACACATATGTGTATATATATGGGTAATGACTAGCTACAACATTGTCAAGGAAAATTACAATAATTAATAGATACGTAATTACGTATAAAGACGCATATGTATTGTCTTTTTGTCAAGAATATAAATTATTTAGATTTAATCTGGATGATTATGCGTAGATTGCATCAGCAAAAATCACCAAACGTCTCCTGGTTATATTTCTCTGGACTTACTAATCACAAACACTTGCTATATTAGCGTACACACAACCAAATAACAATGATTGCATCTTTCTCCAATTAATTAATGAACCAAATTATGGGATTTAAACCTAGCCTGATTTGATCAAAACAAGAACACTTCTATGTGTATAAATGGCAAATGCAATGTATGACTTAGCTTAGATTATTCAGATACTTTTGTTTCACGAAATTGCTTTATGTTCAACTGTGACTGTTGAATTTGGGACCGCGCGTCAAAACTTATTTCTCCCGGTTTTAAAAGTTCGGCGGCGACTTTCATGTCGTCAAAACATTTCAGTGACACCTAGCTCGCCATGCGTCAGGCCTCTTTTTAATCGATCTCAATTATAAAATACTAAGATCAACTTTTCATATTTGTAAGCATCAATACCACATTACCACATGATCTATATATAATATAAATGTCAGACTACTAAAAACGATTTTTTTTTTTAAATGTTTCAACCTGACGACGAATCTATAAAAACTTATAATTACTTCAAATGAAATGAACCATCAAATGAAGGCTAGATTCCCTTTTTCAAAATAGACTGCATTTGTACATCACGAAGCGAATTTTGTAAGGAATATATACTAGCAAAACTATATATATATACAAACAAAACAACTAGCGGGTAGCTCAATGCCTCAGCTAGTTAAATAAATTTGTCCCAGTCAAGTAGTCAAGTTGAATCTGAAATTTATAGATCATATAGACGAACCCAAATTTAATGTTTTGGCAACACGAAGCATACGCGGTCGGAAATATATTGATTGCGGGGTGGTTGCTTATTGTACGTACGAATGGTATGACCTATTCTAATTTAAACAACATAATATAACTAACATCCTCACTGCACTATGCGTATATATCATTTTAGGTTAACTATTTCAAAAATTTATCTAAGAATGAGTAGTCCCAAAAGTAGGCACATACGAATTAATTAGTTAACTTGACATGTTTTTTTTTGCTTTAACTATTTATTAGTTTACGTACTTTACTAAAGTATTTAGTATCATATAAAACCAAGTGATAGAAGTGATCATGAATTATTATTCATGATCATCGATATGCTTTTGTAATACTGGTGATTGTTTTTTGTTTAAGTTTTCTCATCATTGTAAAAATTGACATAGTAGCGACTACATACTTCTAAGCTTAGTTAAAAATTGG
Organism: Brassica oleracea var. oleracea; assembly: GCF_000695525.1. Classification (NCBI taxonomy): domain Eukaryota; kingdom Viridiplantae; phylum Streptophyta; class Magnoliopsida; order Brassicales; family Brassicaceae; genus Brassica; species Brassica oleracea. The sequence continues at coordinate 41,383,715 of NC_027754.1, read as the reverse complement.
AATGTAATCATCTTTTAAAAATCATCAAAGAAATATAATCAAGAATGAAATATGACAATCTACAACGAATAGTATTCCAACGAATTTAAATTCAATAAATGCACGTGAACAAATAGTTCTACGTGTATATGTAATACAAACATTAGCAAACAACCTATCTTTATAATATAGAAAGATAATTAGGGGAGGAAACTAAATATCCGAAAGGTAGATCGTTCTTCGACCGACCATAATTTTCATAACATGCAGACCTTTATTTGCGTGCCTGACAGAAGATTACTTTATATAGAGAAACGTTGGCATTTGCCCAGAAAAAAAAAGGAGTTACGTTGGCAATTTCCCAATTGGGTACATATCTTTTCTTTTTAATTTTTTAAAAATTATCCCTTTTTTGTCGGAAAAATAAACATTTTGCGAAGGAAAGAGGAAGAAGACAAATGGGTTATGGGCACCATTACGAACATTGATTAATAATTCAAAACGCTTACCAAAAAGGTATATATTTGCCACAACAGATACGAGTTATGTATAAGGCAAAATATGGAATGTACATAATTTTGAATAAATAATTAAAAATCCTTTTTAATGAGACTTTTCCTTTTTGCATTGATTTCATAGTGACAAACACAACTTAAAAGACTCTGGGAGTGATCGGTTGGGTTTTATCTCTCTACTTTAGCTTTATTTATTTTTAAATCACTAAATTTTACCAATCAAGTTGTAGCTTTACTTTTAAAAATCAAAGTATACATCAAGTTTTTATTTAGTTTTACCAATCATACTTTAACTTTATTTTTAAAGCTACAGCAAAAAAAAAATAAAGCAAAATTTTTTCTTATGTATTTTAGGCAAAAATTCTACATCTTCTTTTTATAGGCTGTAGAATCTGTAAATGAAAAAAAATATCTATAATATCCAATAAATTATATAATCATAAATAAAAACTTTTATAAATATTTTAATTTTGAATTTGAGTGTTTTTAAATTATTAAGATATTTAAATAATATAAATATTATTTACATATCACATTTTAAATTACAATAAATTTTGATAATTTATTAAAAAATATTAATATAAATTATTTTAATTGATATAAAATAATAATTTTATATATGCAACACATATTTTATTTTAAAATATCTACAGCTTACAACTTACGGCTACAATAAATTTAACTACAACAAAAATTTCTGCAGAAAAAGTCTACAGTAACAACTTTACGGCTACAATTGATTTATCTAAAGCTAATCATCTACAGCTAAATTTTTAAAACCACGGTCAAACCGATCATCACCTTTATCGAGTCAGTTCGCTATATTGTCTACATTTGGCCGGTATTGTACATTTATGTACGTACGCGGACACGAAATCAAACCTTTTTGATATATTATTTTATACCTTTTCTGAAAATGTTGTTGGTTTCCGTATCGCTCTATTTATATTTTAGAAAAAGATAAAAGAAGGATAAGTTTTTTTTTTGGTTAAGGAGAAAAGTATTTTTCCAAAGATACAGCTCGGTTTCCATTATCGAAAACAACTGTCGCTCGCCTGCATTTTCATTTTGGTTTTTAATATACTAATTCGTTTCCGAATGCAGCGTTTATAGGGTAATTTTTGTCGAAACAAAAGTCGACAAAAAAAATAAAGAGATTACAAATGATGATTTTTTTAAAAAAAAAATAATCTTGTTGCAAGCAAAAGTATTTTATGTCAAATCATGAATATTCTTGAGGAGTCATGACTTTGTTTTTTTCTTTTAAATTCAAACCTACTTTATCTAAACTCAATTCTCCCTCCATGCAATTGACCCACGAAGAAACAGAAAAACAGAAGTTAATTAGAAAATATAATTTGGTATTGATTTCTTATGTAGACGATTCTAAATAACAAAAGATGTGGAATCAGTTCGGACTTAAAAGATGTGATCACATTTGTTTCATGTAAGGATTAATTAAGATTCTTCTGTAACCAGCGCTTTTAGTGGTGACATGAAACAAATGTTTTTCACATATTTTATTTATTTAACTATTGTCTGGAATTGAAAAAAAAAACACTATTGTCTGGAATTTTTGTGGTTAAGTGGTAAAAAAACGGACTTCGGACACATTTTAGATTTGATTCATTTACTATAAGAAGTTAAGTTGGATATAAATTTTTGTTTTCAACTTATTTGCATATCCGGATAGAGTGTTTATCCAGAGTTATATTTTTTATTGATATTACTCTAAACCCTTCAATTGATTTGAATACCCAATATTTATCCAAAAAGTGCAAACACTCAACCATGAGTCTTTAAAGGGCAAACTTGTTGAATAAATGAATAACAACAGGAGATCGATTGCAAATGTAGAAAGAGGTTAAAATCCTGAAAATCTAATAGTTTCAATATTTAGATATATATAATTGGACAAGGCTGCCTTGAAAATATTATTGGCTGCATACTTGCTTAATTAAGTATGCATTATAAACGTATTTCATCAACATTGTCTTATTTAAGTACGAATATTAATGGTTTCAAACAAAACTATGAATGTAATACATTGTGCATATGTATGTATGTATAAAGGATAGACTAAAAAACTTCACAAAGTAGAATTGCAATTAAATAAGGATCGAGCCTAACGCCTAAACATGGTAGAGAGAACTTTAAGAATCGCGAAGGATAATTTCCATGTGGCTACTCTCACACGTGTCGATAGTGATCACCTCTCTACACGACTTCTAGGGTTTCCGTATATCAAACTGATACATTTATGTATATAGATTCATTTTCGATTTTAAAATATAAACATTAATCAAAATGTTCTCTTTGTATATCTTGACGTGTCTACTGTAGAGAAAACGAATTTGCCTATGATTTCTTCTACCAGTTTTCTTTTGGGGGCCATATAAAAACGTCTTTATCAACTAAATAATCTTTTAAGTTGAAATTAAACGTTGATACTGTTAATGATTTTTTTTTCTTTTTTTTCTGTTAATAATTTTTAATAGCTAATATCGAAATCCTGAGTATCGGACTTCGTTTTTTCCCATTTTTATTAACTAACTTATCCTTTCTCATGTGTTTTTACTTTTTACTAATGATAGAGTAACTTCTTACCACATAGCTAAAGCCCTAATTAATAGCTTCATTTGCTTATGTTTTGGCCAAAGAAAAAATATTATTCATGATAATTAATGCATTACAACGGTTTTATGCATTCTTAATTCTTAAATTCCCGTTAAATTTTCTGTTAATTTTTCTAATACGTTAATATCTTATTTTAATTGTATGATCGGTCACATATGTTAGTTATTAAAAAGTATGCTTCCGTTCCCATAATATTTTTAGTTTGGCTCTCATTGCTCATTAGCACTTTTTACGGACACGGTAATAATTGATTGGATAGTAAAAAGCATTTTTTTTTGCAAATGCTTTGTCAATCAAAATATAAATCGTACAAAATAATTCATAACAAAATAATTCAAAGCCTAAGTCGCACAAAATAATTCATTATTCACTTTAGAATACTATTCTATTCTTTTATTATTTTATAGTAATTTAGTGTTCTAATGTTGAAAACTATATATAAACACTTTGATATTGGTTAGTATGTCAGAGGAAAATAATAGTTTATTGTTTTAAGAGATTCTGTTTTTTTTTTTAATTTTTTTTAAAACTAGTCAATTTTTATTGGTTAATATTTTTCAAATATTAGAATATACCCTTAAAAGCTTATATAGTTTTCATATTTCACTTATATAGTTTTCGCTCATATAGTTTTTTTACTCATGATAGCTACTAGCCGAGGGGGAATATAACAATTTTAAATCATTAAAACGGATTTTATATCTATTTTCTCCAACAAAAAGTGTAGGTGTTTATTCTATATCTTGTGATGAGGACATGAATCTATATAATAAATAGGATATGATATGATTCGACCACATGTCATTATATTTCGACTGCAGATTCACAGAAATAGATTAAAATTCTTTGTACTGATCTCTTTATTTTAGAAATAATGGCGTTATCATGTAAGCTCATCTTTTGTGGTCACAGCTCTAAAAAGACTGCTATAATAATATTTTCTGCGATAAAAAACAACCATTTAGGAGGACTCGTGTCCGGATATAATGTGCAAGCTGCAAAGAGAAAGGTAAAAGAGCATCTATCGTATCATCTCCTAAAAGCGACAAGCAAAAGTGAGACTGGGTCTGGTCTATCCATTACTCACACTTACACAATGATCTCGTTAACTGTCAATATATTTTTGTATAAGCTTTGTCATTTATTTGCATTAGAAGAAAACTATACAAGGTCCGGTGTTTTTCTTAGATCCAAAAATGCTCCAGATGAGGTGGCTTATAGGAAACCAGATTGATAAGAAAGTTACAATGACCATCACTAAATTTTTGTTTGTAAGAAAACTTTGGAATATATATCTTCTCTGTTTTCTTATTTCTTAAAAATTTAAGAGTAAATAATAAAACAGACCATTTATTATAGTTTAAAGTCTTATTTTCTGCCATCGTATATTCAACCACTTACAGATACTATATCAATTTGTATGTATACATAGAAATATCAATAACAAATTTTGTATTTCACACGCCAATGTAAAAAAGTATTTCGGGAACAATAATAAGAAAGAAACATACAAGTGTCAGTATTGAAAATTACATCAATTTTTGGTAGTTAACTTGCACTTATTTCTTCATACTTAGTGTTTTCCGTTTATCGTCTTGCCGTTAAGTATAGCTCTGGTTATATATGTCTATATCCATTGGATTTTTAATCTAGTATAAAAATTTGGTGCAAGAAAAATATAATTGATAGTTAAACAGTGCGGTGATTCTAATAGTCCATCTAGTAGTAATCTATATATCATCCAGTCTCGACCAATAAATTTGGAGTGTCGTGTTTTTTTTTAATCCAAAAAATCTGAAATGAAAAAATTTCATGAATATTTTTATACATTTGGAAAATATGGATTTTATCAAGATTTGTTTTCAAGAGTACCAAACTACCATTTCATTCAGTTAGTGTAATAATTGGGTAAATCAAATGTATAGTACCACAATTATATCTACAATCAAACTAACAAGGATATTGAGTTAATAATATCTCATAAAGTTTATATCCTTTTTAGTATGAATAAAGTTTATATCCTTAATTCCTCAAAATTGTAGTTTTTTGGTTGTTCTAACATACTAACATAGTGTTAAAAACGGACCAAAACTATTAAAAACACACACACACACCAACAACATGTCAAAATAAGTTGCAACAAAAACATGTGAAATTAGAAGTTTGAACACACTAAAGTTCGTCATCAGCAACACGTCAACACAGGTCTAGAAGCCGCTGTAATTTACAGTAACAATTAAAATGATTTATAACGCACTTGCCACCGAGAAATCATATGTTGCTGCATTAGGCAAATGATCATGTATATCCATCAGCTTTCACATACATATTTTATCATTTTTTTACATTATAAAAATGCACTAAAAATTCTATGAAAAGACCATTAAATATACATTTATCTAATCTGACAGATAGTACATTTTATCCAAATTTTGGCGATGAAACTTTGCTATTATCACATTACCGATATAATTGATGCCTAACTCATTATTTTATTGTTTTTGTCTACAATCGTTTTTTATTTTCTCCGTATATAAATTTTTTTGACAAAAATAAAAAGGATTTTCTGCAAAAAGAAACTCTTGAAAATGATTTTCTGTGTGTATTAAATCACAAATTTAAAAACTCACTGGTCAACGCAATATAACCCTCAGTCGTGGCGTATAAAAATGTGTATATTTTTGACTGAAATCGAAATGACCTCGTTTTGAGCAATTATTATTTTTTTCTGTAAAAATGCATAAATAGAATACTGAACACTGGTCCGGTCCCTAGCTAAACCAACGGTGCCGTTTTTGCTATCGTGTTTCTTTTTGTTAACCATCAAAGTCAAACACAATTTTGTTTATTTGCTAAATTATTTGTTTTCTTCCTTTTCCCTCTGTACATGATCTTCGATACAGACACTAAAAACAACCTTTTTAATTTTGGTTCATTCTCGATCTCACTCGTCAAGATATCCAAACGCTTCGAGAGCGACTCAAGAGAGAACCTTCTGCTTTATTTCTCTACGTTCGTGGTAATGTACTCGTACGTGTTGACCTGTTTGATCAGAGCTCGTGGCGGAGATCCGAACAGACCAGTCCGGTACGGACGTATGGTTCCTTCTTGACCCGTGGGTTTTCAAGTTCATAGTTTAACACGCAAAAAAATTATCTTCGAAATTTTTTTTTCAGAAAACCCAAATAAGAATAATAACAATCTTCGTAATTTTTAATTTAAAAATCACTATATTACTTGTTATTTTTAACTGCCGCAACCAAATAATTCTAATATATGAGTTACTAGGATCGACCAGAGTTACGCCAGGATTTTTTATTTAAATATTAATTATAATCATATATTTATGTTATTTTGATATATAAATATTATATAAATGTAATTAGCTAGATAATTATAAAATTATTTTTAATTATTTATTGTTTTATGTCTTATGAATTTCAATTAACCCAATTTCTTATAATAAAATTTTCCGTTGATTTATTTATTGAATGAAACTTGTGTATCTTAAAATCATGCATGCATTTAAGCTGAATCGAATCTAAACTAAACCGAAGTAAATCCGGTTATGTTCTGTCGTTTTTCTTTGAAACAAAAAGCTCAAAAAAAAAGACCCAATGGGAATTGAACGCATTGCTTCCTGTCTATTTCCTTTTTGAGTTTAAAATTTGTATCTCATATCTCACCAACACGCATGTCTCTGCGCGTATATGGCATTTCCATTCATGTTAATTTCAAATAACTAATTAAAAATGAAATAAAAACCTTTGAATGCTTCTCTTATCTTCTTATGATTCGTTCGGAGCAATCTTTGCTTTGATAATATCTATATTTTTGGACAAAAAAAACTATATTTCTCTCTTGATCGAATCATAGAATTGAGAAACCGATCTGATTTACTCGCCACCGCTTAAACTGTGGAATATTTTTATTAATTGGCTTGATTTTCTTTTTTAACCTCTTCAGTGTTGTTGCTCATCATCCTCTTCCCCCTGCCTCTTCATACTCTGCAAAATCTATCGCCAATAATTTTAAACTCTTAAATGTTATTGAGTTACCGGAGGTGGCGGCGAAATGAACCGTCACCGTTGATATCGCCTCCAACCAAGGCGAAGTCAGTAGCATCCAGAAACTCACGGTACGCTCCTTCTTTTCCTTTTCGTTTTCAAAGTTTCAGTCTTTACATATGTTTTCATTATAGTGGCTAACTTTCTGTATTTGGGCTATATCACAGTGTGAACAAAAAACCCACTAAACTGTAAACAATTATGAAACGCAGCAACCCACATCAAAAGTTAATGAAACGATGAATTTTAGGTAAAGAAGACAGGTATCGCACTCACAATCAACGACTTTATGACGTGGCGCAACAGGAGGAAGCCGAACATTTTTTTATATATATGAGTAATTTTAACGTACATTGTTATAATATTTTCTTGTAATGTTGGCAGGGACAGCTTATATTACTTGTTATTTTTAACTGCCGCCCCCCAAATAATTCTAATATATGAGTAATTTTAACTTACATTGTTATAATATTTTCTTATAATATTTTCTTGTAATGTTGGTAGGGACAGCTTAGGGCGGCTGGTGCAACTGCTTGGGAGCCCACTTCAAATATTAAAAAAAAATGAAGTTATAATATTTGATTTAGATAAAATAATTTAGTACATATATTAATGTAAAATATTTTAATCATAAAATGGATTAAAATAAAATTAATTAGTCTGTTTAAATTATTTTATTGGTTTTTGATATTATCTTAAATATTAATATTTAAAAATAATATTAAAACTAATAATTATAGGGCATATAAATTTATGTTGTCCGAGACCCTACATGGTAATGAGCCAGCCCTGAATATTGGTATAACCAAACTTTAACACATGTAATTAGCTCGAACAAAACTAAAAGGGCAAATCTTCAAAATATCACATTTCTAAGTTTATATCACAAAAATAGCACTCAAAAACTAAAATGACCAAAATATCATCTTTCTAAGTTTATCCTTTGAAAATTTTAATTTTTTTTATTTTTCAAAATTTGAAATCTTATCCCCAAACCCTCATTTTTCAACTCTAAACCCTAAACCCTAAACTCTAAACCCTAAACCATAAACCATAAACCCTAAACCTTAAACCCTAAACCGTAAACCCTAAAATCTAAACCCTAAACCCTAAACTCTAAACCCTAAACCATAAACCATAAACCCTAAACCTTAAACCCTAAACCGTAAACCCTAAAATCTAAACCCTAAACCCTAAACTCTAAACCCTAAACCATAAACCATAAACCCTAAACCTTAAACCCTAAACCGTAAACCCTAAAATCTAAACCCTAAACCCTAAACTCTAAACCCTAAACCCTAAACCCTAAATCATAAACTCCACCCTTTAACTCTAAACCATAAGTTTGTGACTTTTGATAAAACATTAAGTGCTATTTTTGTGACTTTTGACCTTGAGTGCTAGTTTGAGAACATAAACTTGATTTAGTGTTATTTTTGTCTTTTTCTCAAACTAAAATATGCCTTTTCGTGCGCCTCTTTGGCAGTAGTTCTCTGGCTGGTAATGGGGTTAAACATATAACCAAGGTCCAAGATATCTAAACATTACATCTACATTTTTTTCCATAATGCTGACAAAGAAAGTAGAGAATTCGATTTTCCTTTCTTTTCTATTATGATTTACAATTAGTGTATACATCCTAACAAGAAGATGTGTTGATACCCGAATAGGAGACATTTTTAATTCCACAAAAAAAAAAATTTATATATCTTACGACTGACTGGTCGCCTTATAAAAAACGCAATTAATGCTAAAGAGTGGAATAACTACCATATTTCATGACCCGAATTTAGAATACTTTTCAACTAATGTTAGGAAAAATACCGATCATATGATATAATCCACCGTATTAACTATTTGGATAGAAACTCAGATCTATACCGGTCAAATAGTGATAAACTAATTAGCCATATATATATATATATATATGCATAAAAGTTGTTTAACATGATCTCTCTAGCGAGAGTATGAAAATTTGACCCGTCGATTTTACTAGCTTGGGTCTTTTTCTCATCTTCATGATTCGTACCATACATTGGACAACTGTATTTTTTTGGTAAGGAAATAAAGTTCTTGCAAATGTTCAATTAATATTAAAAAATCCAACAAAAAAAAAGTTCAATTAATACTAAACCAGACATCCGATAAAATAAGACGAACTGTCGATACTGACATATATATATGTGTGAATATACGAGCAAGGGTTGCAACAGAACTTTAGACACATGGGTACTCGTATATAAGTTTTTTTCTAGTGCCATATAAAATGGCCTCTTAAGAGCATCTCCAATGTACACTTCTATATTTTCTTCTAAAATAGAGATCTCTATTATAGAGCTAAAAATGCTCCAATGTATGCCTCTATAATAGAGTTCCTCTATGTTAGAGGAAAATATAGAGATATGATATTTCTACCTCTAAATATAGAGGCAAAAAGTAATTTTCCTCTATATTTTCTTCTAAAATAGAGGAACACTATTATAGAGGCATACATTGGAGCATTTCTAGCTCTATAATAGAGATCTCTATTTTAGGGGAAAATATAGAAGTGTACATTGGAGATGCTTTAAGACCATCTCCAACTCACCCCTATTTCTATCTCTATATTTTCCCCTAAAATAGAAAAACTTTATTATAGAGGTGAAAATGCTCCAATGTAAGCCCCTATAATAGAGTTCCTCTATTTATAGGAGAAAATATAGAGATATGATATTTCTACCTCTAAATATAGAGGCAAAGAGTAATTTTTTTCTATATTTCCCTCTAAAATAGAGGAACTCTATTATAAAGACATACATTGGAGCATTTTTAGCTCTATAATAGAGATCTCTATTTTAGAGGAAAATATAGAAGTGTACGTTGGAGATGCTCTAAGACCATCTCCAACCCACACATATTTCTATCTCTATATTTTCCCTTAAAATAGAGAAACTCTATTATAGAGGTGAAAATGCTCCAATGTATGTCTTTATAATAGAGTTCCTCTATTTTAGAGGAAAATATAGAAGTGTACGTTGGAGATGCTCTAAGACCATCTCCAACCCACACATATTTCTATCTCTATATTTTCCCTTAAAATAGAGAAACTCTATTATAGAGGTGAAAATACTCCAATGTATGCCTCTATAATAGAGTTCCTCTATTTATAGGGAAAATATAGAGATATGATATTTCTACCTCTAAATATAGAGGCAAAAATTAATTTTCCTCTGTATTTTCCTCTAAAATAGAGGAACTCTATTATAGATGCATACATTAGAGCATTTTTAGCTCTATAATAGAGATCTCTATTTTAAAGGAAAATATAAATGTGTACATTGGAGATGCTCTAAGACCATCTCCAACCCACCCCTATTTC